>NW_025336481.1:5321311-5819060 GCF_004798865.1 Varanus komodoensis
CCCCTTCTGACTCACTCTGTTTCTCTGCTAGACCAGTACAGACAATCTGGTATATGAATGGGGGAACGTGTTTTCTGGGGTGGGTACTGTCTTTCCTGTGTTTCCTCCACCTATTTTTGGATGAGGTTTTCACCTTCTAAATCTGCAATCTCTTGTTTTTCTGAATGGGATGAATATCAGCATTGAAGTATAAAGAGGGGAGATTTTTTTAGCTGGGATGATTGTGTGTGTGTGTTGGGTGTGGGGGGTGGTTAGTCCCCTTCCTGGTACCAAGCACCTGGCCATAATAGTTCCCTGTCCTTGGAATATATGGCTGTCATCCCACCTCTGATTCATGCATTGACAAGTGTCCCTCCTTTGGCTGTGCACTGATTGACAGAGTGTGATTTTTGTCTCTTATCAGAATTCTGTCCTACCAGTGCTGTTGCATTAGCTGTAATGCACACATGTGTACATGTGAATTAGTGCCCCCACCCCACTTCCAGAGTGAAAAACCAGCCTGCAGAATCTCCACAACTTGGGAACAAACAGTCCACTGCAAAATCTGCAAGACATATTCATAGAAATCCAGACTCCACTGCATCCATTGCTGTGTACCCTGGGCAGACAGGATTTTTTTGCAACAATAAATTAGAGAGAGGAGGGCTGATTGTGGATCTCCATCATCATCTCTGGCCTCTATTCACCACCGGAAACCTCTGTCAGAGGGAACATAATGGAATGCTGCAGAAAACAATTAAGTTGAGTCAGGAATGTGGGAAAATAAATGGTGGTAGGAAATTGTGAACTGGTGCGGGGAGGGGTTGGTTTTGCCCTTCTGCAAAATATTTATCTAATTCCTCCAGGAGTTGTTTTGCTGCAAATATCTCAGAGGAGTGGTAAATATAATTTGTTTGCAGTGTTGGCCTGGGTAAATAATACAGGAATGCCATTATTATTGATTCAGTATAATTTGCCACCTGTGCAAATGATTCTTTATAAAACAAACACAATGGGAGCATCCACCCTGCAAAATGTGCCTTGGGAAACGAATGCACAAGCAAGAGCCTCCAGGCTTGCTGCTACAAGTGACCAAGGGGTGCTTAAGCCACGCAGTCTTGCTAAATTCTGCTACAACTCGGACTGCAAGATTCTTCATGACTTGGGTAAGAATTTTGTTCAGACAGCTGTTTTACATAAGAAATAACCAAAGTTTCCACAGTTCTTCATAGGGATCACTGTCTGCCTGTCAGGAGAAGGGCCTCCTTGGTGGTGACCCACAGTTATACAACAAGAGCCCCACTGAGACCCATGTGGCTCCAACTTTACTACCCTTTTGGTGCCAGATAATGACTGTTCTCCACTGCTGAACATTCAGTCAGTCTACCAGGGCTTAACAGGTCTTAAGATTTTCTTCGAGTTGTTCTGACTCCGCATTTTTCATGTGCTGTTGTAAATCATCCAGAGAGCTTTGGCCATTGGCAGTATAGAAAATCGATCAATCAAGAAGTCCTCCCGCACTGTTTGCAATGGCAGGGAATGTTCTTTGGGAGCAGCTGCTCTGTGGGGAGGCACTGAACCTCCACCAGACCCTTCTCCTGAGCATGTGTGCAGGGGATCAGCTGCTTGGCCCCGGTGGAAAGGGGGCAGCCAGTGGCCGTTCAGTGCAGGGGTGCAAGCCTCAATATGCGTGCGCTGCACCTCGAGCCTATGCAGCAACTGTATTAAATATCACCTCCTTCCCTTGGCGCTTAAATAAAGATCCATCTTTCTGGTTTACTCAACTCCTCCAAAGAAATCAATAGGTGTTTATAGCAGGATGGGGAAAATGAGTTTTAGGTTAATAATGTTCTGAGCTGCCTGAAAAGACCAAAGAACATCAAACAAACAGCCTTGCCTTGGCAAATCCACAGATGACTGAATCAGAGCAGGCATCCATCAAGAACCAAAGCCTTCATGAATTACAGTGTCCCTGAACCCTTAAGGGTTCCAGTAAGATGCCAGATCTTTGGCTCAGTCAACCCTTGACCTTGACGGATTAAAGATCAGAACAGCCTCTGCGCAGGAGGTAACAGTGTTGATTTGCTGGCCTTCTAATCGATTGTCAAGGACACATTAAGATCATTCGGAAACTGCTATTTCTCACGCCAGCATCTCAGTGACAGAGCTTGTGTGGGCAGTTGTGTTTACAGGCGGGCAGGATTTGTCATGGATATTGGACCACTGATCAGATATAATTAATCCAGTGCCTTGTTCTACTCCTGGTTACCAGATGTGTGTGCTACACACCTTGAGCACACACAGAGAAATAATAATAATAATAATAATAATAATAATAATAATAATAATAATAATAGTATTAGTAGCAGCAGCAGCACATTCTGAAACATTAGCACGGGTTGCAAATTCTCTCTCCCTGAGACCTTTCCTGCTACATCTCTCCGGTTATGCCTTTGGCCTTCCTCTGACTTTAACCAACCCTGAGGATGTGTAGCGGTGCCTTCGCACGGTCTTCTGTTTCTGCCTGACACATCCTCCTGCACCCGCCAATCACTTTGCTGTCTTCCTCACTGTCCAAAATTGGATTACTTGCTCCTTTGGGCAACAACCTGACGATAGCAGTACTTCTTTTGGCAGCCAGTACAAGGCGCCTTCTGGGAATTCCCAGGAAGGCAGAGTTTATTTTTGTAATTCTTTAATGCTAGAAGACATTCCCCATGTTATTTTAGAATGTGTTGTTCGTTTGATATTAGGAAAATATATATCCTTCTCTTGTTGGTTTCGATGAAAGGACAGTCATCCTTTGAAAAGCTGTGTTTTTATTGATGGATTTTAAAGAAATAAGTAACTTTTAGGATGCAGAATGTCTTGCTGCAGCCTTGCGTTTGTGAGCTTGGGCCAAGAGGACAAATGTAATACATTTAATGTGAACTTGCTTAATGGCTGGTGGCTAATTACTTGTACTAATCTACACTGCTTTTGTATTGATATAAAAAACAACAGGTCCAAAGACACCTCAAAGAGCAACACATTTCGGGCTCAGTCTTATTGGCTTGACACTTATTAGATGCAAGACTCCAAGATCAGCATCTTCCGACCACCCAGCACATTGTCGAGCTCTGGCAGGTCAGAGGGCTTTTAGCCTCACCATCCTCCTGGCTTGTCTTTTTGGCTAGATGTTCCTCTGGCTTGCCCTCTTCCTGCACTCTCAAAATTGTGGCACCGACATGGAGATAGGAAGGCACCACTGAGGTTCCGGCAGTGAGGCGGCCAGGAGAAACCCCTGCTCAGACTCCCCCCGGCCGTTGTGTTGCCGATGGTCTTTGGGTGTGGGATTCCCACAGGTCCTGTCTAAGTAGCCATCGGACCTCTCAGATACAGTTACGTATTGCAACTTCAGACCTTTATTTCTTCATTAGATTTATATTCCGCTTTGTCTCCAATGAACTCAAAGTGGCTTACGTCATTCTCCTCCTGCTGCTCTCAGTCCTATCCCCACCACAACAACCCTGTGGGGTAGGTTGAGCGGAGAGTCTGTGACTGGCCCAGAGTCACCCAGCTGGCTCCATGGCCGAGCGGGGACTAGAACCAGGATACCTGAGTCCCAGTCCCGCATTCTAAACCACCGCACCACACTGGCCTTGAATCAAGTGTGACCCCATATTTGTTTGCTTAAATATAATTTTGCAAGAATATACCTATTGGCAAGTCAATATCACCAAAGCCAAACCTTACCAGAAAATACCCAATTTCCCCCAATTGGGCAAGCATAATGAAAAAACGATTTGGTACTTGAAATTCAATCAGTAACTCACACTATAATGACTTACAGTTGAAAAACATGAAAAGTACACAGTGGAAGTAAATTTTCTTCTTTCCCTTGGCAACACCCCATATTTGGAGAAATCTATATGTTGGAAAAGCTCTTGGCAGAAGTTCAAATAGGGAAGCAAGAGTATTCAATGTAAAGCGTTGTGCCATACATCTTGACTCTGCAAACAACCTTGCGCTAGAGCTGGTGTTTAATGTATATATGGGAAGTGATGGGGATCTCTTGCAAAAGCAGTGAAGCAGAAAGGAACTGGCAGTGAGATTTAGCAAGGTCACTTCAAGGTAGAATCCACCGATGTAAAATATCTTCCTTCCAGTGCTGCCTTCTAATGTAAAATGGGGAGATGGGGAGATTAAACCTTTCCCTTCCACAGAATGACAACTTCATGATGAATGTCTCTCAAGGGGGATTCCATTTTTTAATCAAAATTATTTATAGGATTAACCCCAAATCAACCCTTGCAACCCAATTATTGAGAACCAGTGTGGGGTTTTGGAATCTGTTATAAGCCCTGGCACAGGACTGAACCTGGGATGCTGCTTTTGAGCAGGGGCTGGAAATTCCCACCTCAGCTCTGCCATGGACCCACTAGGATGCCTAACAGGCCGGAGGAACATCTAGCAGAAAATATAAGCCAGGAGGTGGCCCTCCATCATTCCTTCTGACCAGCTAGAGCCCTGCAGTGCTCTGGGTAGTTGGAAGGCTCTGATCTTGAGGGTTGCATCTAATAACTGAATAACCCCAGTACCAAAACATGCTCTTCTTGCATATTTGCCCTGGTTTGTTCAAATGTGCTCTGATTTGTTCATTCTTCTATCTCCAGACAGTGAGATTCTGGGGATTCTTCTTGTGGAATCCATGCTTGGATCCTTGCCTCAAACCTGAAATTAACAGATCCCTCCATCCCTTTGATGGCTGTAACCATTGCGGGTGAGTTCAAAAGCCTGATAATGAACAAACGAGGAGTGGGATACGGGCCCACCCTGCAAAGTTGTGGCAAAGGATTGATGAGGCTCAGATGGCAACATCACAGGGTGTGGAGGAAATGACTTTTGTCATTTATGGCTGCTGCTGTTCTAGAGCAAATCTAGGACCGGCCATTGCGTCCGTCTGGTGCAGGGAGAATGCTCAGCCATGCTCCTGTGGCTGAGCCAGAAGAACAGGATGCGTGCCATGCGATGGTGTAGCTACCATGCTGATCAATGAGATAGGGAGGCATTGACCAAGAGGGCCTGTTGCCTGGGGTATTATGCTTCCAGCAAACCAGCCAGTGAGGAACTGCTGCTCCGAGTCCTAGCACTGGTCTATCTTGTCCAGCATTTTCGTCAAAGATGGGCAGAGCCTTCCGCGGCTTCCGGCAGGAGTTTTTCTGGCTCTACCTAGAGATACCAGGAATCAAGCCAACCATTTTACAACTGCCAGGGATATTGATGGCTGGCTGGAGTAGCACATAATCCACAAGGTGTTTACAGTGCATCGAAGTATAAGAACATAAGACAAGCGCTGCTGGATAAGAGCAAAGGTCCATGCAGCCCAGCACTCTGTTCACTTGGTGGCTCCCCGGCTGCCTGCAGGATCCCTCCAGCAGGATGGGTGCAGGACCTCCTCCTGCCCAAGCCCCTCAGCACCTGGTGCACCCAGGCATGCCACCCCTGGTAAAGGAGGTGGCCCACAGCCAGCCAGGGTAGCAGCCACTGATCACTTACCCATCCTCCTTTTAAAGCCATCCAAAGCTTGGCCATCTTCAATTTCCAGGGCACTAAATTCCACAGTCTAAGTATATGATATGTGAAGAAGTACTTCCTTTTATCTGCCCTAAGCCTCCCACTACTCCGCTGCATGGGATGGCCCGATTCAAGTGTTATGGGAGAGGCAGCAAAGTGTCTCCTCTCCGCTTTTGCCACACCAGGCATTATTTTAAACACCTCTGTCATGTCTCCCCTGACTCACCTTTTTTAAAGCTAGACAGTCCCAGCTGGAGCCATTTCCTATGGGGGATTACTTTAGTTGCCCTTCTCTGTACTTTTTCCAACTCAATAATCTCCTTTTTCAGGTAAGGTGACCAGAACTGCACACAATATTCTAAGTTCAGGTGCACAAAAGTTTGCATATGGGAAGTATGATCTGGGCAGTTCTACTTTTTATTCTGTTCCTAAGGATATCTAGCATGGAATTTTCCTTTTTCAGAGCAGCTGCTTGCCGGGTTGACATTTTTATTGAGCTGTTCATTTCCATCCCAAGTGCTTACCCTACAAAACGTGCTTACTTGGGTGGAATCCTAGGCAGGTTTGGGTAAGAAACAAGGCCTTCAACTCACACATGATCCAGCTATCAGGTTGAGCACGCTGGGAATTGTAGGCCTCTTTCTGTCTGAACTTGCCAAGTATTGCGCCTTGTAAATAAAGGGAGAAAGAGGGCTGCACAAAGACCTGGTAGATGGCTAATGCCGCTTGACATCCCCTTCTAGCCATGTGGCTCTCAGGCCATTGGGACTCACCTGGGCTGAGAAATAAGGTTCCACACCAGCTGGCCTGCTCTTTTTCCCAAACCCCAAGCCTGGATGTTGCACAGAAGCAACGAGCACCAGCAGAAGGAAGGTATACCTGGAGGAGGAAGAGCACAGATGGTTCTAGAAGCAGACGCCAAGGGATAACAAGGCATATGGAGATCGTGGGAAGCCTTGGATCATGACTTCAGGCAATTTGAAAGCCCTAAATAGCCTAGGGGCTTGTTACCTGAAGAAACGTCTCCTTCCATATGTGCCTGTCCATCCCATAAGATCTGGGGCAGAGGCCCTGCTCGGGGTGCCCTCCCTGAAGGAGATTAGGAGGGTGACTACCCAGAGAAGGGCCCTCTCTGTGGTGGCGTCCCCAGCTGTGGAATTTGCTTCCCAGAGAGGCTTGCCTGGCACCATCAATTTATGCTTTTTGGCTCCAGACTAAGCCTCTTTTATTTTATTTTCCCAATTTTGGATGATTGGATTGTTTTAATTGGGGTTTTATTGTTAGTTGATTTTTTTTAGGACTCTGTGTTTTATTTTATATTCTTATATTGTTAAACTATCCTGAGACTTTGGTAAAGGGACGGTCTAGAAAAGTGTTAAATAAGTACATAAATAAATAAATTTAGCACAGCAAGACCTAAGCTATCCTATATGTTAGCTGGCAAGTGTCTTGCAGTTGGATGGGGTCCGGTCCACTCACAAACCGAGAAGCAGATTGGCCCAGGTGGGTGGAAGCCCTATTTATACCTGCCCCCCTGACAACTCCGGGAAGATCTCCTGTAGCCAATCACAGGCTGGCTCCAGCAGCATCTCCAAAACCCTGTGAGAGAGGGGGAAGTCCCCACAGGAACATGGCTGAGGACATCCTGCCCAGACTTACTCCAGCCTTGAAAGCCGGGGCTATTTTGGGCACTTGCATCATCAGCTGCTGCTTCAGCTTTGCCCAGTGGGAGGTCTCAGGCTCTAGCTAAGGATGGGCTAGGGAGAAATGGGGGAGCCATGCCCCCGACATTGCCTCTGCTTCCTCCCCTTTTTTTCAAACAAATAATTTTAAAAATTTACCATTTGTCTTTAAAAGACCTGCAGACCAGATGAACAGCCCTCTTCTCCTTTTTTTTTGTTTCTTTATCCCCCAAGAACCCTGAGAGGTCTTGGAACTGGAGTGCCGAAAGAAAATGGAGTTCTTGACTGAGGGCAGTGTGGCTACGAAGGTTGCTTGACGATCACAACATTAAGCAGGTACCTAAACGAGGAAGCCAGGGTTTCTGGGGAGTCCCTTGGCGTGCTCTGCTGGTTCACTACTAGAACTGGTTTTCTGGGTTGCAGTCAGAATGGATACCACCCAAAATAGCATCACCACGATGAGCTTTCCTTGGGCAAGTGGTGAAAACAATCAGTCATATACCCCAGGTTCAGGGTTGCTGTCCTTGGATTGCACACCTCTTGACCTTCAGCCAGCATGGCCAATAGTCCAGGGTTATGGTAGCCCAACAACCACTGGAATGGCACAAATACTGCTCTCCTCCAGTAAAAGCTGTGGCAGGGGGACAAGAGCTCATGGAGTAGAATTTTAGGTGGCATTTCCTATCAAGCACAATATATTGCTCGCTGGTCACGTGAGCGCTCTGCACGTCTCCTGGGGCTTCTGAACTCCACCTACCCTGGTTCCTCAAGGACACAGCCACTTCCTTTTCCTGTGATGAAACAGAAACAAGTTCAGACATGCAATTAGCCAGGCGCTCTCCTGGTAGCTTTCAGCTGCCACTTCTCGTCCCCATTGCTCCCATAGGACAGAGGCTGCAGTGAGTTTAGGAACTGTTGGTGGGAGAAGAACGTTGCAAACTGATTTCCTGGTTCTGAGGGATCTTTTCCTCATGCAGCAGCTCTTCCATATTTACACTGTTTGGGATTGGATGCGTTCCCACTGGCCCCTTCCCCTTTCTCCAGCCCCCCATGTAATCTCTTCCTTAAAAGAAGCAGACGTCCCTCCGTAATCTTCCCATGGCCTGAATTGCTGCATGTTTTCTTCAGAGGATGCCGCATGCCAGCATCTGCTGCATGTGACACTCTTAGTAACCTTGATAGCATCCCTAGTTCCATCTGCTACCTGTTCCCTAGGTAACCAGCTCTGAGGCACTGAACCCAACTTTATTGAGGTGGAGGGAGCTAAAAGGAAACCTGTGGCGTATCCACTTGCTTCTTTTACCCCTGGACCATTTCAGAGGCTGAGGAGACACGCAACTCACCTTGCAGTATAACACACATTAGCGAAAACAATGTACTGTGGATAATAGGAAGATGGTGAAATGCAATGTCTTACCTTTCCTGACCAAGGTGAAAATAAGCTGTTATTACCTGAGAAGTGGATCATTTCTCTCCCTCTCCCTCTCTCCTCACCTCCTTTCTTTAGACTTTTTCTCCAAACAAGCCCTTGCTTTTCAGAGATGCTTATTCAGGAAAGATCAGCTCTCGTCTGTACAGTAGAGATTGGTAACACTGAGAAATGCAAGCTTCTTGTGCTTGGCAGTCTTTTGGCACCTCGTCACCTCAAGAGCAGAAAGGAGACTGAGTTGGGGAGGGGTCTTCTGCAGCATCCCCTCTCAAAGTGGGACATGGTTTGCATGTTCAAGGCAGGGAAATCTGCATAAAGCCTGGCTGCAATTTGCCCAAATTGTGGAGGGAATACATGCAAATTGCAGCTGGAGTGTATGCTAATTTCCATGGCTTAAAAATATGCAAATCACAACCCATTTTAAAAGTGAAAGAAAACATGATGGCTCAGCTCGCAGTAGACCAGGTCCTCTTCGGGGCTGGAATCTGGAGACAGCGGCTGGACCAGTCTGCTGGGTTTTGAATCCCTGGCTGGATTCCTTGTCCTTACTCTGCATATCAAGGGATGAGAAATTAGGCCTAGAGAATCATAGATCTGTAGGGGTGCCTTGGAAGTTGCCTAATCAGCCCCCCTTCCTGATGCAGAAAACCAGTAGCTACAGCAGCTCCAACAGATGAATGTCTAACAGGATCGTGGACTCCATCGTTAACTGGCTCCTGTTCTCACCACCAGCAAATGCCTCGTACTGTTCAGGCTAAATTCTCCCTCCTGTAAGTTAAGCCCATGAAATCTAACCTTGCCCTCTGGGGCAGCAGCAAACATATCTTTGCCCACTTAGAAACATAGAAACAGAGCGAGTCAGAAGGGGTCTCCCGGGCCATCTAGTCTGACCCCTGGCTCCAGCTTCAATATGACTGCCCTTCTGATATTTGAAGGGTACTATCATGCCTCCCCTCCAGTCCTCTTTCCCGCAGTTCCTTCACATAGAGCAACAGAAGTGGTGGAGGAGGTGGGATGGTAGGGTTTCGTGTCATCGCAGAATCATCCAGCTGAATGGAAAAAAGACCAAGAAAGCTGGAGACAGATGAACAAGTCCCTTCTCTGACCGAACATACCAGGAGACAATACCATAACATAAAAGAATAATTTTCATTGAGGACTAGCACATTAATTATGGTATCGGATTTCTTGGCTCATTCAGCAGATGCCTCAAACACCATCCTGAAGTGACATGTGTATGGGCAGAAGCTAGTGGACCCCCTCTGTCCCTGCCAACTTCCTCCTCTCTTGCCATTTCCTTCTGTGAGTGGTGGGTCCCACCATTTCTCTTGCAAAAGCTAGACTCACCTCTTGTCGTCGTCATGTGTCTTCAAGTCTTCTCTGAATGAAAGCTTTCCGAAGTGTTCCAGCCACGGCAGCCCTGCCCAGTTGGAAATTCCAGGCTCTGGCTTCCTTTATAGAGCCAACCAATCTCATGTTTGGTCTTCCTTTTCTTCTTCAGGCTTTGACTTGGCCTAACGTGATGGTCTTCTCCAGGGAGTTTTGCCCTCTTGTGATGTGTCCAAAGCACGGCAGTCTCAGTCTTGTAGCTTTTGCTTCTAGGGATACCCCTGGCGTGATTTGATCTAGGACTCATTTGTTTGTCTTTTGGTCGGTCCAAGTTTCCCACAAAGCTCTTATTCAGGACTGTGTTTTGAATGCACCGGTTTCCTTCCTCTTGGCTTTCTTCATAGTCAAGTTTTCATACCTATACATAGTAATTGGGAACTTGATCTTGTCAGTAGATCCCAGTGAGAGCCAATTGAGTGCTTCCTAGGGGAAACCCTGAAAGAAGTACAAATTCTCTTTTCTGGAAGGAAACAGACCAGCAGAACACCTGTACATGAACTCTGCCAACCTGCTTCCTTGCAGAAACAAACTTTTCCACTCAGTTTGATTGCTCCAGGGGTGCTCCGGTGGTGTTGCATGCACGGTGGAGGGGATGGCACAGCAGAATGGTCAGGGTGGAAGGAAATTGCTGCGGGCAGAAGAGCCCCAGTGGATTCTTCCCAATACGTGTATGCACACATGCACACATATATGCAGACACATATGGTGAGTAGGTAGGACTCATAAGCACCGTGAGGTCAAAGGTAAGTAAAATGAAAAACGTATGGTCCTAGCCCCTCTGATGTGTCTCTGCATGTGAGCATGTTCCTAGAGGGGGAATGAGACAGGAAAGGCAATCATGCTTTTAGAGTTCAGGGAAGAATGAGAAGAGGGTTAGAAAAGGACAAGAAGGGGGAATGGGAATGAGGGAGAAAATATGGAGATAAAATGGAGAATGTGGGGATTTGTGTGGGATAAAAAATTGGGGGTAAATATTTTCAGCCTCCCACCTAGGAAGTTTGTTATTTGTGCCTCGTTAGCTTTCTCTGGCCCACTTCACTCTGGTCATTCAAGAGGGTGGGCATTAGCAAGCACCCTTTGACCACAAATGCAGAGCCCGGCCAGCTTTCTGTCTCTTTGTCTAGGAACTGGAGTGGTGAAGGTGTGAGAGGGGAGGCAATACATGTGGAACGCCCTGCTCGTTGGTGCAATGGCTGCCTGGAGCTCTCCATGGGGAAGCTTTAGGTGAGAATCTCTAGGCAGTCATGAGTGGTCCATGCTGCTCTAGATATTCTGGATTCAAGCCACAGTAATCCACCAAAAGGCACATGTGAATTCTGAAATGGATTGTTTTCTTTAGCAGTCTGTAGAGAGAGAGCGTGAGAGGCAATACTGCCTTTTAAATGGGCACATTGTGAGGTCAGCTAAAAGGAACTCAAGTGCTTTGTGGTTTGCCAGGATCCCCAGAGAAAGCAGCAGGTGCATCAAGGTGGAGAAGATCGGAGACAGGAGGGGTCTCTCATGCCTACTTCTGAGGCAGGAAAGACCTAACAGGGGCCAGTGGTTTGCCTGTCCATCCCAGACAGCCTAAGACCATCTCTTCTATTTATTGTTGGAGTCCCTGCTAAGCATCAATTTTCAAGAAGTCCTCTTGGCCTCAAAACAAGGGTCAGAAGGAAGTCAGAACTGGGGCCAACTCTGCCACCTTTCAAGTGACATAGTAAGAATGGGGAAATATGTCATTTTTACTTTCTCCTACATTCTGTGTTTTAGCATGTCAGGTTCTTTCCACCCTGTTTTGGAAGAACTTTAAGAACCTCAGAACTTATGGAAAGCAAAGCAAAGCAAAGCAAAGCAAAGCAAAGCAAAGCAAAGCAAAGCAAAGCATCAAATTCCACATTAAAGAAGCTTCTAGCCCATGTGCACCAGCCAAATTTGGTAGGTACAGTTATTCCTCGCAAAATGAGAAGGGGATGGCAGAGGTTGAGGTGGCTGGATGGGGTCACTGGGGCAGAGGATGTGGGCTTGGGTGGACTCCGAGGGATGGTGGAGGACAGGAGAGCCTGGAGGAATGTTGTCCATGGGGTCGCAATGGGTAGGGCACCACTTTGCAACTAAACAACAACAACAACAGGTATTCCTAGCATGGAGAAGACCAAATTTACCTGTCATATAGCTGTTAAGAAAGAGCAGCTTGGCAGAAGGAAAGACCTGTAATCCTAATTACAGCGCCAACACAATGGAATATATAGGGATTCCATGCCAGCCTTTGAGAAGCAAAGTATTCAGAGCCCTGGGCCTGGATGTCAGTTTTGGTTTTTCATATGATTTTCCACCCCCAGTTTGAAGAAAAGTTTAAATCTTGATAAACATTCTTACAGAAAATGAACGGCACTGAAAGCCTTGCTCACTCCCACTGCTCAGGGTGGGTGCTCTGTCTCAGCCTTCACTGTATTCCTAGGAGTTCATGCACTGCACTGGCAGATCGTAGCACTTGCAATGCTGTCTGCTAAAGGTAGAGTTGCCTCTTCGGTTTTTCTTACCCTGTAGCATGTTTGCTTGCCGGCACCATCTGGATATGAAAACCCACATACTGCTTGTCCTACGGCCGTCCCTGCCCTTGGCTCACTTTGGCTCCACTTGGTCTCTGCTTCAGTTTGGTGCAAGCTCACAAACGCTTCTTAGTTGGAAGCTTTATAACAGAAGTGTTAAACTTCACACTTAGAGATGCCTTAGAGGGCAACCCCCCTTTCTCCTTCCTCTGTCCCTTTTCCCCTGATGGCCCATTGTTTGTTCCTCGATTTTGCAGCCTTCTGCCTTATTTTCCTGTGGCTGGAATGCCTCTCATAAGGTAGCTGGTACTAAAGGAAGAGCTGTCAAGGGCAGGACTTTTTGAGGGCATTTATTCCTAGGGTCCCCATGAGTTGGAGGCAGCTTGTCTGCATGTAACAGTGACAAGCTCAGAGTTTAAAGCCCAAGCATGCTGGCATTGCCTGCCAGCTCTTCTGTTCTGCCTTTGCCCTGGCCCTCTTTGCCGTTATCCTCACCCACTGCCCACCAAAGTCCTCTGAGAACTTATCCAGAATTGAATTTCAGGATGAAACTGATCGACAGCCCTGCTTTACAAAGTCCACATGCGCCTATTATCAGCATGGAGGAGTTTGGGTTCTGTTTGCATGTTTGCTGTGTGTTGGCCTAACAGAATACTGCTTACTCCGTGGGTGTGCCATCAACAAGTATATTCATTTTAAAAATGGTTCATTCTGCATATGTGCAAGAATTGGATACTTAGGAATGGGGCAAACCTCCGTATTTGTACAATAGAAGTTACATGAGGCCCTCAAGCATGTGTTGGATTCTCTACCTTCTTTGCCACTGATGCACTATCGGTTTAGCGGTTTGACTGCCCCTCATGGCAGGGGAGGATGGAAGTTAGGACAACAGTGATCTGGAGCTTTCAGTCTTTAAACAGCTTGGGCACCTGTGCAGTTGTTCATTACATGAATATTGGCTTTCCAGTTTTGGGCAAGTTTCACTGAGCAACTAAATCTCGGGCAAAAGTTCACTGGATAATGATTCTAGGTTGGACTCGGCAGTGCTGTTTGAGAAGGATGGAAGATAATGGTGATAATGCAGCTAAGGAACTACCAAGAAGTCATCTCACTGCTGTGGGCCCTGTAAGAACATAGAAAGAGCCATCCACCCCAATGACACGATCAAGCACAGCACCTCAGCTTAATGGAGCTGTAAGGTATCTAAAACTGCCAAAACTCCTGGTCTAAGCCTATCCAAATAACTAATAGAAAGACACCAGCTCTTATAACACACCTGAGAAGAGTTCCTTCTTCCCTCTCCTAACTGCTGTAGCTCCTCGTTTTGTTCGTCAACATGATCCAAATCTCCCTTTCTCATGAAGCGACATCCATGCTGTATGTCTTACATTGGCGAAGGAAATCCTTTGCAGCTGTTAACAGAAAACTTACATCTGCTGTTGAGTCTCTCGGGTTCTGGTCTTTCATATCTTCCAGGTGTAATAGTTTTTGCTGCAAATTTTAACTCCTCGTTTGTAATCTCAGAACATAGGAAGAGCTGTCCTGGATCTGACCAGTTCAGCATTCTGTTCACAACCAACTTGCCTACGAGTGCAAAAGCACCCCCGCACCCGTGTTCCCCAGCAAATAAGCAGACTGCCTCTGATACTGGAAGTGGCAACAAACTATCAGGACTGGTAGCCCCGGAGAGCCTTCTTCCCCATGAATTTCTCCAGTCTCCTTCCAAATGATGGTCATCCTGTGGATGGAAATTTCATAGTTTAGCTTTGCACCTTGCAAAGAAGAACTTCCTTTCTGAGATTCCAAATCTTCCACCCATCAATTTCAGGGGGTGACCTCGGGTTCTAGCATTATGACAGAAGGAGAAGCAAGACTTCCTGCCCACCCTCTTCACGCCCTACACCGTTGTTCTCATCTGCCATATCTCCCTCTTCTCCAATACCCCAGATGACCTCCTTCCAAGGCTGCTTCCCATGTCCACACACAGGGGGTTCTTGCAAGGCAATTTGCTAGCAGGTGTGTGCAACACATTAGTCGAAGCAATGTAGGTCCAAACAATGCAGGGCTGGAGAGGACAGCTGAGACGACATGGCTTCCCATGAGGAACTGCCAGACTTCTGCTGTGATCATCGCAGGTGCTTGTGGCCATACCTTCCCAGCGTTTGCCTGCCAAGAAGAGGGTTTTTCCCAGGGACAATGGGTGGCTCCCACCTCAGGCAGTGGGGCCACTCAGACACTGCAACTTTTATTTTGAGCTTTATAGGAGCTAACCATGGTGTTTCCCTGTGGTGAGACTCTTCCAGTGATGGTGCAATGGATAAAGAGCCAAACTGACCATCCATGATCCCCACTGTCCAAAATATCAGCCCCAGCTTTTGCCAGCAAGGGATGTCAGAGGAATCCTCAGCGTTGTCCAATGAATTTATATTTTTATGAAACTGAGCTGCAACTTCTGCAGCAGACTGGCTTTTCTTTGACTCATGTGGATTCTGTAGGCTTGTGGTCTGGTTTTTCAGTTTTTTGGTTGGGAATTTGAGCCAATTTACATTAATGTTAGTTCACATTAAGTAAGGTTCATTAGCACTATTTGTGCATCACCCCAGTGCAAACTTTTTAGTGATGCAAATCAGCGTAAGGAGAACGAAACTTTTTAAAAATCTGATTCCTTCAATCAGGAGATGATGGAGCAAAGGATGCCTGTGAACTGATTAAATGCAGATGGAATGGATTTAACACAATCTATATATCCTCACAGTAGACCTCATTACAGTTCAGGCACATGCTGAAGGCATTTTAAGAATTTGCTTTGGCATTTGTGTACCTGTGGCACCCTTCTGTTTGGTTTTTAATTCACCATTGCTGGTCTTCACTGATTGTGGATTTTCAGTGCAATCCTATGGTTATTTGGATGCTGTCTAGCAGGCCATAGGATTTTTTTCACCTGAGTTCTACTTTTAGCAAGAAAAGAGCTTCGATGTCATAGCTGGGACGCTGCTCCTGGAGAATCCTTCCCCACCCTGCGGTTGGTGCAGAAAGAACTGTGCCAGCTGCTTCCCTGGGCATGTGACAAGAACCTCCGGGAAACAGTTTAGTGGGCATTACAAGGGCAGGGCAGGAAAGGGAGGAGACGAGCATTGCAAGGCATCCGGTGCCCTGGCATCCCTCAGCCGCCTGCCACCTCCTCTGAAACGCTGCAGTTGCATAGCCAAAATCAGCATCGCCTCCCTGCATCTTTCAGGTTGCACTGGACGCTCATACCTTCCCACGATTCCAGGGTGAGGCCATTGCCACACATACATACTCCCTTAGCCTAATCGCAGTGGTGTGGTGGTTTGGGTGCTGAACTGAGGACCTGGGAGATCCGGGGTCAAGTCCCCCCTCAGCCATGGAGCCAACTGGGTGACTTTGGGCCAGCCGCTGACTCTCAGCCCAACCTACCTCATGGGGTTGTTGTTTTGAGGACTCATGGACCTCTGTAAGCTGCCCTGGGCTCTTGACAAGAGGAAAAGGGGCAAGATAAAAATGCAGTGCAAGAAGAAGAGGAGGAGGAGTCATGTAACATACAATCACCTAAACATTTTGCATGGGACAGGAGGTGTAGAAATACTTTAAAATAAAATGAATCCTATATATGCTTGTCTGGGAATAAGCCCCATTTATTTTAATGGGACTTAACATTCCCACTGGGAATTGGGCTGCTAAAGGGCCATTCTTTGCTTTATTACAGATCGCATTCTCCCTCCTCCAAGGCGGCTTGCTGCTTGTGATCCCTTCCGGTGCTTTGCCTAAGCACAGTGTTGCCTCTTCTCAATATACAGCCTCCCCAGCTGTGTACCCTTTCCTCCCTTTGACATGCATAGCAGGTCCACAGGTTCATTTCTGTTTTATCTGTTTTATCTGTTGTAAGCCGCCCCGAGGTTTCGGCAAAGGGCGGCATAGAAATGTTATTATAATAATAATAATAATAATAATAATAATAATAATAATAATAATAATAATTTCTTTGCTGGTAGCAATGGAACTGTCTGGATGCAGCCATTTTCAAGACATCCGTGGGAAGACTCATCCTCATGTCTCCCATCCACTGCCAAAGAACTGCAGCACTGGAAGGTCCCACAAATGGCATCTAGGCCAACCCTGCTGCTGACGCAGGGAGCATCCTACTAAGGCATGGAAAGCGCGGGGGCCATCCAGGAGTTCTCCTGAATGTTCTAGCTGAAATGCACTTCCTTATGAATTGAGTCTCTTGCTGCATGTCCTGCCTTGTGGAGTGCGAGAAGTCCACTTTGCTCCACCCCGTAGGTGGATGACCTTCAGGGCTGGTTCAAAGAGTGTTTGTAAATTTTGGAAGCAAAGGAACAGCTGTTCTTTTTCTTGGTCAAACCTCCTCTGAAATCTACAAGGCAGAGGCTTAGAAGGAGGGAAACTCTTCTTGTGAAAAGAGAAAGTGCATGCATTTATTATCTTTGTTATGCACTGATGTGGTTAGTCAACTAATTAGGAGGATCATCTAACAGTGGGTTGAAGTACAGGCACTGCTCTCGGATTGCATGGCCTGAACACACCCGGTGAAGACTCTGTGATGGAGTCGAGTGGATCTGGGTCTGGTCAGGGTCTGGATGGGTGACTGGCAGGGAGCGCAGCCCACCTGGCATCCTGGGGGAGAAACTGAATTGCTACTTACAGCAACTACAGGTGGGAGATAACAGCTTAAAGAGAAATTCCTTCTCCTCTCTCATACATGCTTCTTAATAAGAAGAGCCCTAACATACCTAGTGAAAGGGCAATATATAAATATGGGGCATCAGGTCCCATGGGTCTCAGAGGGCTTTCTCAGTAAACCACGCACCAGGTTGCATTCCAGCTTCAAGCCAGTATTTTTAAATTGGTCTGTGTTTGTGTGCGTGTTTGATACAGCATTAATGCAGTGGAGGCTGATGGCTCCACAGTCAACGGGAACCATGGGCTGATGGTTCAGCACCATGAACAGTTCCTTAAAAGCCCGACTGGAAACCAGAATGTCTCCAATGCCCCACTGCTATCGGAGCCAGCAGCCTCGGAGGGAAACAGAGAACACCCCCCTCCCCGCATGGGGGGAAGCGCCTTCTGCCGCTTGCATGTGGGCATCGCCAGGAGATTTAGCAGGAGAAAGCCGGCTGTGAGCCAAAGATTGTTTAAATTGATGTGTGTGGGTGGTCAGCTCCCAAGTCCGTGGGGCAGCATGGTTCAACACCATGGACAGCTCCTCTAAAGTTCAGGCTGAAACCCGGAGTGGGTACAGCGCTGCGCTAACGTGGAAGCCAGACGCTGGCGCCGCGCTAAAGAGCAGTGCAAAAGCGCGGTTCTGTGTCGGGTTTTAATCTGTTGGGGTCTAACTCCAGACCCCGTAGCCCCGATTCTGGAAATGTGGTCTCCGTCCCTCTTGGAGTTTTTGCGGCCCTCGTGTGGAATCTCCCTCCCTCCTTCCTCCTCTTCCTCCTCCTCTTCCTCCTCCCCCTCCCCGCTCGCTCTGCCGCCCCCCTCCCCCGCCAAGAAGACGAAGAGGGTCGCTCCTGCCGGCGCAAACACACACAGGCGCGGGGCTCCCGCGATTGCCTTCGCTCCAGCCTGTGCGCCGAGAATTCAGGGGGGGAGACGCGGCGGCGGCGGCGGCGGCGGCGGCCCCGAGGTGGCTGAAGCGGGAGAGGGAATCCCTCGGTCCCTCGGACTCAGCGAACGCCCGCCGAGCCGGAGCGGGGCAGGCGAGGGCGGAGCGCGGAAGCCGGCCGGGGCACCAGCGACGCCAGACCCGCGGAGCCGCCCGGAGCCGCTGCACCCCGGCGCTCGGGACTGGGGCGCAGGCTTGTTTTCCAGCATCGGAAGTCGTGCCAAAGAGGGACCATCCCGAAGATACGGAGGACCAGCCGCTCTTGGGGTGCTTTTGTTCCTCCCTTCCGCGTGCGTTCATTTATTTATTCGTTCACTTGGAGCGGGCGTGGCGGACGAGGCGGCGGTGTCGGACCCGATCCGAGCCCCGTCCGTGCCACGGCCAGGGGGATCGGGCCAGATCGCGGAAGCAGCTTGTGCGGGAAGTGATGGATCGGGGCCCCGTGAGGACGGCGAAGGGGCCGAGGGCGACGAGGAAGGCACTGGCGCGCTGACCGGAGCGGGGGAGAGGCTGGTCTGCGCCGCCCCGGGCGCTCCACCATGGGATTTCTCGCGTTTCCGGAGCATCTTCTCTTGCTGCTCTGCGCAAACTTCTTCTCTGGTAAGTCCCCATGTCTGCGCCGCTGGTTTTCCCCGTCCCGAGCAGCAGCCCCGGCGGTCCCCGCGTCTCGTGGCAGCAATTAGGCGCTCTGGCGGAATGATTTCCTCCCACGCGCCTGCACGACCATCCATTCGCGCGCCCTCAGATGTTTGTCTGAAAAAGATTGGTCTCGGTCTCCCTGGAATAATACCAGCAATTTAATTATTGTAAAAAATTAGGGCTGATTGGGGATACTCGGCGGTAAAGGAAAGATTGCACTTAGCATATGTTCAGTGGCTCTTTCGTTGCATTGAATTCTTTTGAGGAGGTTTGGGAAGTTAAGGGGAGCAGCACCAAGAATGGTAAACCCAGCAAGGTAGGGAAGGCAGAGAGGCAGTGCCTGATCCAAGAGCAGCCTTGTGGCTGATCCAGGTCCTCTCCACTCTACGTGTTCTGAAATGCCCCTTCTCACGGGGCTGAGCTGTCCTTCCTGCAAGGAATTCAGGATAGCATGGTGGGAGCTCTCCCGTTTTATCTTCACAACAACCTGAAGAGGTAGCTTAAACAGAATGAGTTCAGTCACAATAGCCCACACTCAAGGGCTGGATACGGGTTGAGTGTGGGTTGTTGATAAACCACGGGTTGTTGCTGCAACACGGGTTGATCCGGTGGCCTGAACCTAATTGTGCTAACAAGATGTGGGTTGCCAACCATAAAGAACCTAACAAAGGGAAGCTGTGACTTGTTGTTGGCTGGTGAACTGTGGGCTGTTTTTCATGCTTTCTCATCTCTGCTGGTTCAGACAACTATGATCAGTCCATGGTTCAGCAACAACCCATACTCAGCTGTGGGTTATTGTGCTGCCTTCACCAGGCTGAGACTGGACTAAGCGCATTGCTGAACCAATTAGCAATTGCAGAGGGAATAACACAGGAGTGATCTTTGGTCAATCTAGCTTTGCCTTATTCTGCTGGATCAGCAGCAGGGGCTTTCCTGCCATTTGCTACCTGGTCCCCTTGACGAGAGATGAATCTTGGACCGTCTTCATACAAAGCATGTGCTTTAAGATTCCTGGGTTATGCTTGGGTCCCTCAAGACTATCATGCCACCTCAGCATGTTCCAGCACTCTCCAAGGTTTGCAGCCCGGCTTCAGCAAGGCTGTAGATGAAGACGATGTCAAATTAGGCTTGGTTCATTGTTCTACATGTGCAGGAAACCTCTTGCTATGCTGTAATGATTGACAGCTTTGAGGATAACTTCATGGAGGTCTTCTGGAATACGGATGATGGTTCCCTCCATTGTGCCAGACCATATATCTTGCTTGGTCTGCCCAATCCAGTACCCACCAGATATGTTGGACCATCACTCCCATCCCCCTGTTGGGAATGATGGGAGTTGCAGTCCAACATGCCTGGAGTTTGCCTGGTTGGAAAAGGCTGTCTCCAAGTTGCAGTTGTTTTGGATTGTGTACCAGTAAAAATATTGCAGTGTGACCAAGCATTTGCAGATCCAAAGGGCTACCCAAGTGGGCCCACCAAGTGGCAGGGGAAGCCCTGTCTCCAGAGCATTTGCAGAGTGCAGTTGTCTTGCTCCTGAACAACCAGAGCTGCGGGCATCGAGATACCCATGTCAGATGGCTTGATACCAAGGCAGAGAGACTCATTCCCTCAGGACAGGGCTTTTGTCTCCAGCGTAGAGCAGAATGATGGTTTAGAGTGCAAACAGCTTATAAATGAGGCATTTCACCTGGGTTGTGAACTCTCTAGGAAGATGCGAGCAACACACTTCTCTCAGCCTCAGCTTCTCCCTGCTCTGCAATAAAGAGGGAATAATTCTGACCCACCTTGCAGAGTTGTCCTTAGCAAAGCTTGCATTGTAGCTTGATATACATGGTGCAGTTTAGAACATGCAGAATGTGCCAAATGAATGGTATATTCTGTAAGAGATTTTTACCCTAAAAAGGCAGGACTCCAACCCCTTCAGTACAATAAATAGGCACACTACCAAGCAGTCACTGATGCTTAATGCACCCTTTGCTTTGCACTCCAAGCTGCACGCAATAACTCAAAAAGAAAAAAAAATGTGCTGGAGAGGCATCCGTGTGCCTTGGCTTGAAATATAACGATCATTTCTGATTGTCAGGTCTCTTTTTCCATTCCTTTCCCTCCCTCCTTCTGAGAATCTCCTCTGTCTCCCCCCCTCCCCCCTGCAGTGTTTTAATGTACTCCTACCACCCCCAGATGTAGCCCAAGTTCTCTCTCTTCCATTCCATGAAAGCCTGCCACTTTTTCCCTTCCCCTCCCCACCTTTTTAAAAGAAAAGATGAGCTCTCAGGCAGGCTTAAAGAGCGAACAGCTTTGCTGCTTGGATGCTGCAACTGGGAGACCGAGAGGAAACTGTGGCCGTGAGGCTTGTTTTGCTTGCTTACTTTGGAGCAGTTTCATTGGCTTTCATTAGACCAATGTTTCTACTAGCTGGTTCCATTCCTAGATGCGCTTGCCTTTGGAGGAAGCCCCACTGAATTGCATGGGGCTTGCCCAGAGCAGACACATGTACGGCGGTGCTAGAATGAGCAAGTTAGCTCTGCATCCTGCTCCTTGCCTGCCTGCCTGCCTGCCTTTGGCTACTGTCTGCAAAAAGCAAACGCTTTCTCTTGGCAGTTTCTCGGCAAGGCACAGTGCAACTTTATTTATTTATTTGTTTGTTTCCCGAAAGGAGCCAAGGTGCACTCCAGGGATCTCTCTTAATGGTTCAGCAGCTGCCTCAAACTTTGGAAGACTTACCAAAGAACAGGGACGGTGTCCTTGATTTAAAATCTCACCGAGGAGCAGATTATCAGTTTCCTATAAGTGCTCAAGGAGAAGAAAGCGACCGAGAAGGACCAGTTCAAAGGAATTATGTCACTGCAAATCTCACCCTCCTGCTGCCCAAACTGGCCAATCTTTCCATGAATATTTATCACTTGAGTAGCGCTTCAGATCTGCAAATGCTTGGTCACATTGCAAGACCTTTACTGGTACTTCCCCATGCCAAGTACTGGTACTGGTGGGAAGGGCTGGCTAGTATTCCTGGTTTACAGATGGGGAACTGAGTCTGGAAGATGAGTGCTATGCAGATATTCCATTGCAAAACCGGGATCTCTTATAGCCCATTCCAAAGCTTTGTCTGACACGATATACTAAGCATACATCAAGAAGGACAGTAAAAAACACGTTATACATAATGAGTAGTCCCACATGGTCACTGTTACTCCCATCTCTCTCCTTAGAACCCCCACCTCTTTTTTCAACTAGAGCTAAGAGTCGTTGTAGCAGAAGCAGCAATAACAAATCACCAAAGATTCCACTGCGTTCTGCAACATTTGCTTCCTAGCAGCTCCGTTTAGGTTTACAGTTCTAATTCAAGCTTTTCTCTCTGGTCACTGACCCACAGGAGTTCCATGAACATGCATTTGGCCTATTTAAGCCAGATTATTCCCAGAATTATGGACATTTTAAAGCACTGAAACAGCTTTCTGACAGGTTTACTAAGTCTAGCGAATGGATTTTCATGAGGGACCAGCAATCCATTCAAGTTGCGGCAAGCCAGATTCAGGCTGGACATCAGGAAAAGCTTCCTCACTGTCAGAGCAATGCAACAGTGGGACCAGCTGCCTGGAGAGGTGGTGGCTCTCCCACACTGGGGACTTTCAAGAAGAAACTGGACAGCCACCTGGGTGGGATGGTGTAACACGGTGTCCTGCAAGAGCAGGGGTTGGACCTGATGGCCTTCATGACCCCTTCCAACTCTACTATTCTATGATCCTGTGATTCTATGAAAGCTGGCATGGGTTTGGTTCTAACTTGCTATACCTTGAAAACTTTCAAAAAGGGAAAGCGTTCCAATCAGTGGTTAAGTTTCAGGTGAAAATGAGTCCTGAAAGACTCAAGGCATACAGAGGCCTTCATTCTCATCACTGGTAACTTCACTCCTTGCAAACTGGCTGCACAAACTTGCCACCATGCAGTTCTCAGAGCTGCTTTTGCTGATGTGGGTGGAGAGCATTCCTGGAACTGGACAAAGCCCTGTGGTGATTTCCGGCATGCCTGAGGCCTCGCAGCCACCATAGCCAAACCAAGTTGGCTACAGTACATGGCAGTGCCGTGCAGATGATTGGACTTGGGCTAGGGGAGAATCGTCTGAACACCTGGCGAGCTTGGACTTCTCCTTCTCCCTCGGCTCAACATATCCCACAAAACCGCTGGGCCCCCAACTGATCTGTGCAGTATCCCAAGCAACTTGGACAAAGGACCATCTGTTGTTATTACTGTTGCTATTACTCTCCCTTCCTGTTTTCTTCTGCAGCATTCAGCCATGTAGAAACTCGGGCCCATGCGGAGGAACGTCTCCTGAAGAAACTCTTCGTTGGATACAATAAATGGTCTCGGCCAGTTGCCAATATATCCGACGTGGTCATTGTGCGTTTTGGATTATCCATTGCACAGCTGATCGATGTTGTAAGTAGAGTTGAAATAATCAGTTGTGTCTGTGTGTGTGGATGAGACATAGGGGGGAGATGTCAAGAAATGATCACACGTTTGCATTTGCACTGGTTTGAATTTGTAGGAGGTTGAGTTTAACACTAGGGAAATACTGTGGACCCCCTGAACAGAACTCTCTGGGCAAATAAAATCCGGGTGTCATTGAAACATGGAGATGTTGCAATAATGGGTGACTTTAATTACTTCTACTTTGATGGGATAAATGCATGCTCCACCTGCAGGAAAGAGGTTAAATTTCCTAGTGCCTAAAATATTGTTCCCTAGAACTGTTGGTCATGCAACGAACCTGAGGGGAGTGAACTTGGACTGAATTCAATCCTGGATTGAATTCTAAGCAGTGCCACTGAAAACCTACAGAAAAAATGTGAGTGTTGTCAAATCAGGTGGCAATGATAATTAGAGTGCTATTAGATTTAACTCAGATTTGACTCAAACTCTGAAGAGTCCAATCATCCAATGTAGGGGAGCAGTCATTTTCATCTCCCCATCCTCTTGCCTTGAGGATTTCTCTAGACAGGTTTTTGGCCTGGCTAGAAAGGGTGCTTTGTAGCAGGAAAGAGTTTTTCAGAATAGCCGTCCTCTCTCTTTTCGTCCCTGCCCTGTTCACCTGAATGAGCCCTTCCACCCCTCTTCAAGGTCAGGATTCTGACCTCAGAGAGGCAACCAGAAGCATTTCTCTCAGCAAGAGGGAAGGGTCTGAGGTTGGATCTCTGATTCCCTCTTCCAAGGCTTATGAATGATCTTACAATCACTGGGGAACCTTCACTGTTGCTCTATCAATTGATGTTGTAAGTGGAATATTGCCAAAGAAGGTCAACAGCGTTGGAGCTAATGTCAAAAGAGGAAACATTTATACTGTTAATTTATATTATTTTAAGGAAGTTTATTTATGGATGTGAGCCGCCCCGAGGCTTCGGCAAATGGGGCGGCATAGAAGCCTCCTAAATAAATAAATAAGCAAATAAATAAAAAAAAATCTGTAAAATGAGGGAACTGATAAAAAGAAAGGTGCAAGGAGGAGTCAGGAGGGTCAAATGCCTTCAAAATGCTTGGAGATTACTCAAAACAACAATAAAAGAAGCACGGCTAGAATGTGTACTGCAGTTGCAAAAGCAGCATCAAGAACAGGAGGTTACTGACAGGAGTAATACGTGGTGTCGAGGAAGCTGTAAGAAAAAGGGGTTGCCTCAGTCTATGGAAGTTCTGCCCGCTTCAGAGAGAGACATTTCAGAGCTAGAGGCTGAGGAGGAGATGGAGGTGTTTCTTGACCCTGGGAGGAGAAAGTGAGCAGACCAGTTAAGTGTCTGGCATTTCTGATGCTCAACTTGCAAGCGGCAAGAGCCCCCCTGTGGGTGCAGCCAGGCTGGAGAGGTTTCAGTTTGGATTCACTTCTACTGCAGAAGGAAAATGGGAGAGAAGGCCTGCCCATGACAGCCTTATTGGGCATCCATGAGCCAATCAAGCCCTTGCCTCTCAGCTTCCTCTCATCCCTGCTGACAATGTTCATTGGTAGGGCACTTGTCTGGTTCCTGAAGGACAAGTAGCTGAACCTGGAATATGGCAACATGCAATGAGATTAATAGTAGAGTAATCAGAATTGCTGATAATGCAGTGACTGAGTTCAGACAACACCATTGCTCACACTCAGGGGTTCGGTTCGGATTGAGTGTGGATTGCTGTTGAAACATGGGTTCCTGTGTTGCCTGAACCCAGCCTAGATAGCAAGTCATGGTGAACCTCCCACACTTCACTCCCTGACAGCAAATCATGGGTTCTTGGCATGGGTTCTCCATCATTAACAAGGTATGGCTTGCGAGTGCAGCTGGGCTTCGGCAATATGAACACCCACATTTCTGGAAAAACCTACAGTTCAACAACACACACGCAACTCTTGAATATGAGTTATCATGCTGTCTGAATCCTGTAAATTTATTTGCTTTAAACTAGGGGCGCTGCCGCTCAGGCCTGCATGCATTTATTAAAAATGCTTTAATAAATAATAAATAAAATGCCAGATGTGTTCCACCTGGCATCTCCCTACAGCCAGATGTGTTCCAGCCTGGCATCTCCCTACAGAAAATCCCCCCTTATTTTCCTTGACCACCAATTCTTTGGTGGCTTCTTGGTTTTTCATGGGTTTCCCCCCATTTGCAAAGGTCAGAATGCCTCTGAAGCTTACTCAGTAAGAGCTTGAAGCTACGATAGGCTGGTGTTTTTGGAATGTTGTTCCAATTGCCTGTGGCCCTTCCCATTTCACCAGGGAAGCGGTCTCAGCCCCTGAGACTTCCCCCCAAATGAAATTTGGCCTGCGGGCTGAAAAGGGCCTGACACCCCTGCTTTAATCAAACTGGCATGTTAGCTTTAATACAATTTGCATAATTGTTGTAATTGAACTATTGATCAATGGCTGTACAGAGTGAGGCTTCCCGGTGGAATGCTGGCGCTTGATTAGAGTAACGGAGGATCCCAGAGGGTAGGAAAACCAAGCATGATAATGGAGGAGATGATGCAGGAAGTTTTTGCTGTGGCATGAATTGATGTGCCTCATTTTTTGATGGCGCACAAGGGAGGAAAATCTTGAGACTGTTAAAGAGTTCCTTCCATCTGGTCTTTGCACCAGACTACTCTGTCATATATTATGTATAAGATGTTGAGTAACTGGGACGTTAATTGGGAATAGATGCAGGGGATTCTTTTAAAAATATTGTCATTCTCTCTGTTGAGGAACCAGACAGAACTGGTAACTGGACAGAATTGCTGTAATCGAATGCAGAGTTAAATTCACCCACAAATATTGATTTAAATGAACTTAAGGGTATCTTAAGTTCATATTGAATGGTGGCCTATGTTTTAAATATATCAATAAAACTCAGTGGTTGTTGATATTTAGCAGTAATTTTTAGGAGTCCAGTGGAAAATGTCAGGAAATGTGATGGAAATAATATGCTGATATTTTGCTGAGAAGTCTTAGGACTCACTATGTGCCTTTCACTAAATTATACGATTTTATCCTAATTTATTTCCAGCAAAAAATAGCATGGACCCTCATGTTTTCTGGAAGCTATGTACAGAATAGTCTGAAAACAGAATAGGCTCTTGACTAAGGTCCTTTGACGTCACGGAATGCTCACAAACATTCTAACTTAGCATTTAACAGAGGGTAGCAATTCAGAACACTGGTAAGCAAAGCCACTATAAACAGAGGGAGAGTTTCTCTTTCTAGAGAATCAACCATCCTTTCAAGTCAGTTTGGGAGGCTGTGCTTCATATGCTCAAGGTTAAAGGGCAGTATTTGGGGGCAGGGGAATGAGCGGAATCTTCTCTTTCGTAGCTTGGTTGATTTTGGTATTCCCTTCCCTACCCAATGTTGCAAATTCCTGATGTCTTTGGAAAGCAAATAAAAATAAGACAAAATGCTTTTTATTTATGAATCCTTGGAAGCTGCTACCAGCTTATTAATGAGGTCATTGTAGTGGGTTTTTTCCCATTTTAAGTGAAATGTTATAATTATATGTTTTGGGCTGCTTTGTTGCACTGGACCTTGCGCATTCCTCCCTCCTCCTTTTTTCCTTGTTGTCTAAGCCAGATTTAAATCTGTATAAATAAATAACAAAAGCCTGCCATTACGGAAAGGTCTGACTCAGAGAGCTACAGACATTGCTTCTAGGTTGTGAGAAAGGAGGCTGGAAAGTTGGAGGGTGGCCACTCCCATTTTACCCCAAACCAGGAACTGCATCATCAGGAAGGAGGGCAAAAGGAGCCATAGATCTGTATGTGAGCATGGCCATCATCCAGACAGAAAATGCAACCATCTCACTGTAGTACAACACCTGGGTATCTGCGGCTGTCCAGGTGCCAACTGTTGGTGAACAACTCCAGGGCCCTTCTTTTTCAAGATGGTTAGAACATAAGAACGTAAGGAAAGTAGGCCAAAGGTCCATCCCGTCCAGCACTCTGTTCACATGGTGGCAACCCAGCTGCCCACAGGATCCCTCCAGCAGGATGGGCACAGGGCCTCTGCCCAGCCAAGCTCCTCAGCAAGTGGTGCAGGTGGGCACGGTGCCTCTGGTGATGGAGGGGGCAGAGAGCCAGCAGTAGCTGGACTCTTTATCTACAGACATGGTGTGCGTATTGGACAGCCCTTCTGATGGGAGATGTACTTCAAATACACCAGTGGTTTTCAACCTTTCCACAGCTGGGGACCAGCGAAAACAGGAAAACTGCCTTGGGGACCGCTGAGGCAGAAACAAAAAGCACCGAACACATACAACAGTATTCTGTGCATCAGTTTCCAAAGACAAAACCAAAAAATGAAAATTCTCCAAAACAGCTAGAAACCGAGCAACAAAATTGCTAGGGAAAGAACAGAATACTGAAATTGGCACTGTGTGGCTCCCAGTTGAGCCATCTCTCCCATCTCTCCCACTGGTGGAACTGGCACCCCCCCCCCCCATGAACGTGCTGCCAACCGAGGAAGAGGTGGTGGAGCACAGTCAGCCTCTGTGCTGGTCTGTGGCAAGGGGGATGCAGTTCCCCCACAGACTGGCAGAAAATCTTCTATGGCCTGGTGCTGGTCCACAGATCGGTGGTTGAAACCCACTGAAATACACAACTTCTTGGACAGTCCTGGGAGTTCTTAGCCAAATTTGAGGAATGAATACACACAGAAGCAAGCGAGCATGTGGGAACCCAGGATCTCAGCATCTGACTGATGACAGAACTACCGGGGATGCTAGAATGCATGGGGTGGAGGGTGGATGAAGAGGATGCCAAGGAGACGGAGGTGGGACATGCCAGGCAGGTTCTGGGGACAGCAGGGACCCAGTGGAGCAAAGGATGATGGGCCAAGTGAGCCAAGTGAGCCAAGTCCTGGTGACGCGGGCCTGTACAAGTGATTTTAAAAAAAGAAGCCCAACAAAAATGAAAGCAACATATTCAGTGTTGAGGTGGGGAAATGGTTGAAAAACTGGCATGGAGGGTGGGAGTGTTACCTCTCCCCTCCCCTTGCAGCATGTGGACCCCTAATTTTAGTACCAGGTGCAAACATGGGCCAGGCATAGTCCAGTTGCTCAGGACTGTGACAGGAGGAGACAGGCTGGTTGAATACCTGGTCTTTAATTCAATCGCCAGCATCTCCACGGAGAGCTGGGGAAACCCCTGCTCACCCTCTGGAGTCTCTGGCACTCAGTATTGACAGCTCTGGCTCATAGAACCAGGGAGCAACAGTTCAAAGTGCACCTCGCTCCATTCCAGGGTTTCTGGGTCAGGCTCTTCTATGCCAGCCATTTAGCTAACCACCTGTCCCTGCACACCTGCTGTTGTTCACCTGCTCAGTCGTGTCTGACTTCTAGTGATCCCATGGGCCAAATCTCGCCTCACTGTCCAATCTTGTGCCACCTCTTTCAG
The DNA here is from genome assembly GCF_004798865.1 of Varanus komodoensis. Lineage (NCBI taxonomy): Eukaryota > Metazoa > Chordata > Lepidosauria > Squamata > Varanidae > Varanus > Varanus komodoensis. The sequence continues at coordinate 5,350,052 of NW_025336481.1, forward strand.
CTGAACGATGCTCTGGCCTGCATCCTCTTGGAGGGACTCTCACCACCTTGCTCGTTGGCGACCTGGTTTTCTCCTTCCGCTGCACATTCCAAGCATTAAATCTTTTTCTAATGAGCCTGATTGCATAACGTGGCCAAAATGCTTGAGTCTCAGCTTTGCTGTCCTGCTGACCAGGGACGCGTCTGGTTTAATATGCTCTGGCACCTGCTTGTCCATGACTCCCGCCGTCCACGGAATACTCAGGAGCCTCCAGCAACACCTCCGTTCGAACGAGTCCATTTCCCCCTTGTCCAGCTTTTTTATTGTCCAGCTTGCACAACTGCAGGCTGCAAGAGGGAAAATGATCCCTTGGACCAATCTGCACTTGGCTGCCAAGCTGATGCTCTTGTTTTTCCACACTCGATTCATGCTTGTCATCACCATACGATCTCATGAAATTAGCCGATTTATTTCTGGACTGCGTTCACCGCTGTGAGTAATCAGTGATCCCAGGAAGGGGAATTCTTCTACATGTTCCTACACCAAGGAAGTTCCAAATTAGACGGCAAACATCCTACTTCGTTTGGTCCTATGACTTACGTTTCCCTGGGAATGCGCATCTTTCTCTGACCTGTGCCATTTCAGTCCGCAGATGTGGGAGGCATGTAACTGAATACTTGCAAAAATAAATAATTGCATAGAAACCTGGCAAGTCTTGGAGAAGACTTAGCAAGAACCATCCTCAGTGGCATCGAGCTTTCTATATGGAGAAGATTTTTTTGAAAAAAATACATTTTCAACAGATAGGTACATTCTATGGAAAGGTTCTCGCCTCCAGTCTGCTTTAGCCAGGACAGTGAAACAACCATATTGCTGGGCTGAATTTGATCTAACCATGATGCTGTCTTGGGCTGCAGGGAAACCTTCATACCAAAAGGAGTGTGCCTGTCTTCCAAAAACCCTTGGTTTTTTTTTTTTACAGCAAGTAATAAGATAATAAATCAGGTAGCCAATTCATTATTCTTCCCTTGGATGTAGGCGCTACAGCAAGGGTGGGCAACCTAAAGCTGTAGAATCTATTTTCGTGCATCTTTTGCCCTAATTCCAAAAGTCCTCTTCTCGTGCTCTTTGTTGAAAGCAATCTGTCCCTTCCCTGGCGGTCCCCTGGAAGGCAAAGAAGACAGTGAGAGAGGGCAAGGTGGAAGGAAGAGAAGGCGATGACTATTCATATTGAAGAACATAAAGAGAACCATGGTACATCGGACCAATGGTCCATCTAGTCCAGCAACCTGTTCACCAGTGGTCAACCAGTTTGCCCATGGCAAATTCACCAGCAGGTCATATGAGTGCAACACTACCCTCAAACCCATGCTCCCCAGCAAAAGGTATACATAGGCAAACTGCCACTGGCGCAGGAAGTAGCACAGATATATCAGGACCAGTAGCCATCAATGGACTTCTTCTCCATGAATATGTCGAATTCTCCTTTAAAGCCTTCCAAAATGGTGGCCACTGTGACATCTCATGGAAGGGAATGCCATCATGTCACTATGCCCTGGATGAAGAAGGACTTCCTTTGATCTGTCCTGAATCTCCCACCCATCCAATTTTTCTGTACCATGCAGAATTCTGTACACCTCTATCATGTCTTCCCTCGCTCAGCTTTCTTCTAAGCTAAGCATTTCTAGAAACTAACCTTTCTTCACTGCAGAGTTGCTCCAGCCCCTTCATCACTTTCATGGCCCTTTCCTGCACTTTGTCCAACTGTACAATATCCCACTTTAGTTGTGGTGACTAGAATTGTGCACAGTATTCTCGTTGTGTTCTCTGTACAAGGAAAGTATAGTCTTGCAGTTTGCCTTCAGTTCCTTTCCTAAGTATTCCTCTCATAGCATTCCTCTTTTTCATTGCCTCTTGCACAGTGATTTAGCATTTCCACCAAGCTGCCCATCATCTCAAGATCTGAGACCTGCCCAAGATCTCTTTCTTGCTCAAACACCACTAGCTCCTCAGCTTATACTTAAACCTGGGCTTTTAAAACCCAGTGTCCATCACTTCACACTTGCTTATTCTGAGTTGCAGTTGCCATTTCGATGGCCCTTCTCCTGCTTCGGAGAGATCCTTTGGGATGCCTTTGGGTTTGGTTCTGGTCCTGTGGCTCTAGCATCCCCCACAAACTGTGTGCACCCCCCAGTTGTCCTCATCAGGCAAAAAGGACGCCCGTCCCAGCTCCTCATGAGGAAGGGGCTTGGCTCGGCTTTCTTGAAAAGAAAAACTGATCACACCATACTTGGACAGGGGAGTCCTACAACTTGAATGCTGGGAGTTGTAGGACCTTCCCTGCCAAAACATGCATCGAATTGCAGCCTCTGTGTGTGATGCTTATAAGAATGGTTGGCATTTGAGGCGACATCCGCTTAGTGTACCCGAGATATGCCAGGCAAGGTGCATTGAGGGTCAATGTGCAGAAGAGGATAAAGCTGATAATGAAGAACACGGTGCGAAGTACTTCCTGTCAATCAAACATAGCATTGTAATGACTTTGACCATGTGGGTCCCGTGATTCACTGGTTGAGAGGCAGAGTGCAGTCCACTGCTAATAGCTTCAGAGCAACATTTACATGTAGCTCCGTGTTCCAAAAAGCACAGCTGCAGCCACATTAAAGTGCTCTCTGGTCTCCGGTTGCAGAGCTGCTGTAAACTGGATAATTTGGGGGTGATGCATCTTCCATGGAATTCCTAGGGAATATTGAAGGATGGGGCAAATGGCACATCTTGCCTTGATGTAGCTGCTTAGATCAGGTACCCCTCCAGAGTTCTATATACCTCCCAATATATATCAGACTAAAGCCCTTTTCAGGTGCTCACCTGAATATACAAGGGCACGATGTGGGTAAACAGGTGGCACTGCATTTGCTTGCAAAAACTCTGCAGGATTTCAGACCTGTCGTGCAGGGGTGCCCAGCGACAGAGAGTTCTGCTTGGATTCATGTGAACACCAGTGACTCCCTTTCAGACTTTGCTCGCTCCACACACTGGGGGTGGGGGATGTGCCAGCGCATCCAAAGATTTAGGGGTGGGTGACCCACTTTAAGCCCTCACGCACTGAGGCAAATTAATCTAGGTGCTTTTTCATTTATTTATGCATCCTGTCCTACTGCTTTCACATAATGTAGCAAAAAGTCGTCCTTACGGAGATATGTTGGGTTGTGGGTTGAAACTGGGTCAGAATGCTTAACAGAGCAGGAGATCAGGGGTCAGTTGTGGGTGGCAGAGATGCAGGACTGGAAGTCGCCAACAGGGATATAATCAAGACAAAGGCAGAAAGATGGGGCAGCGCAAGCCCATAAGGACCTGTAAAGGCAGCCTTCCCCATCTGAGGGTCCTCCAGGCATTCTGGATGGCGACTGTCAGCATTTCGGACCATTGGCCGGGATGCCTGGGACTGAGGGGCACTGCAATCCAAATCATCCAGAGGGCATGAAGCTGGAGAAGGCTGGGACCTGGGGCTTGCACTGAACTGAGAGCCCCATGGAGGAAGCTGCCATGGGGAGGGAGAAGTCATATTTTATGATCAAGCCAGAGCTGGAAGGAAATGCCCTGTCTCCTGTTTCCTCTTGTTTGGGAAATCGGAGCGAAGAGATCAGACCAAGCTGCGGTTGCCAGAGCTTAAGTTGCACCTGAATAATTAACGAGGCTGCATGGCAGTGGTACATTAACTGAGAGAGCCTTTCTTAAATTATGGAAAAGGGGCAAGATCAATTGTTATGCTCAGAAGTGCTGTCCCAGCTTAACCTCAGAAGAAGATCCCCCTCCCCATTTTTCTGGCCATGCAAAATACCAGGAGGAACGTCTTCTGCGGATGGCCTCCACTGGAGAATGGAGTTGTGTGGGCAGCATCGTAAGGGTCTGTGTGGCCAGGTCTTCTGCTCAGGCCTCCCAGGAGGAAGGGATTACTGAAAGCCAGCTTGCCTCCTCCTGCCCCCTAGCTCCACTTCCAAGACCCTCCTGAGCTTGGTTGCCTCCACTCCACTGCAGGGGTGGGCAACTTCTGGGAACCAACATTCACCCTCCCTGAAAGCCAGAGGCAAGCTGCTATGCTAGTTTTGCTTTGCACTTATTTTTATTTGTTGACTTTACTTCATTGGCCGCGAATGCACATGTTCCACAGAAGCTTGCTGGGAGATCCCATTGCTGGATGTCAAAGCCAATGGCTTAGATCCAGAGAACAACATCAGCAACTGAGCTTTCTCAGCTCAGCTCTCCAAGCTACCTGCCCTGAAGTCCCTTGAGAATCAGAGGACCCTCCCAGATGGCAGACTATGCGGGAGCAACACGGAGCGGGCAGGACCAGTGGAAAGGAGCAGCATCCCTGTGCATCCAAGCAGCTCTTTGGGCTCAATCCTGACAGGATTTTGTCTGGAAAGGGACCAGATCCAGCAAATGTTAGTTGTTCCTAAGGCTCATTGAAACCAGTGGAGCAGGTTACATGCATTAAAATCCTTGGTGGAAGTTAATGTCCATTCAAATCAATGGAGCAAGTTAGTAGCCATTGAAACTGATGGAGCAAGTTACAGCTTTGGAAGGGCTGTTGTTATGACTATCAGGGTCATTGTCTTTGATTGCCGCCATTACCACTTCTGCTGTTTATTGATTTATTTTTTCCAAGCCCGGCCTTGGCTGTATATGCAAGGCAATTTACTAAAACAATTAAATTAGTTCATCCAGAGTAATTCCTTTTGTGAAGCAGAATGCTCTTTGAATATCAAACGACTCACAAATTACATTTCTCAATTGTTAGTATGTGAAACACACTGCAAAGCAGACCAAAAAATAAGTGGGGGGAATTGGAAAGAGAAAGAGAAACAGAGAGACCCACCTTCCATCTCAGTGATTCAGGATGATTGAAAGCAAGATCCAATAGTATCCACTATCCTGGTTAGCATCCCATAAACTGTGAAATTCAGCATGTTGGTAAGCCATCGAAATGCAGGAATGCATGCTCCCCCTGCCGCTGCTTAGCTGCCCCTCCCAAATACCACCCCCCCAGGACTGGATGGGAGGCAACTCCAAAAACTACTCAAGTCCAAATGCCTTGCCCCCAGGGGTCCTTCCTCAAAGTTTTTGGCATGCCCTGGAGACTGACCCTGCCTGCTTCAATTAACCCCATCAGTGGATGATATTAAAGAACAGGTTGCCAGAAATTTGGTGGTGATACATCCATAATGGCAAAGATCCTGTAAGTTGAAGTTTGGCAAACAGCACATGCGCTTTCTCTGATCAAATAGAACAAGAAGATTTGGGCTATCATGGGGATAAAGTAGATATATGTTATGGGAGAGAAGAATGAACCCCACCCAGAGATTCCAAAAATATTGGGTGTCATTTCTCCATTACGATGACTCCATCAAGAGCTCAGTCATGGATAGGACATTCTGGAGAGCTTTCATTTACAGGGTTGCTGTAAGTCAGGGCAACTTGCTGGCATGTAAGAGCAGCAAAATTGGTTATCTAGCAACTTTAGATAAATGACATGACTGTCAAGCTGAAGTATTGTTATGGTTTTGAAGGGCTGTATCAGTGAACAAAGTCAAAAATATTTAGCTGTTCCAAAAAGCCAAGCACTTCAGGAGCTTAGATCTCCGATTTCTTTTACATCATGTCATTTGGCCCCATGCAAAGAACAAACCTGTGCCTGTTCAGGCAGAAAAAGGTCCTCCAACTCCTGGCCCAGCTGGGAGTTTTAGGACTGGCTTCCTACAAGATGTGTGGGTTGTGTCCTTCACTTTCCTTGTGAGAAAAGATGTGTATGGAGGTTAACCTTTAGTGTCGAGCTGGGGTGAGCAACCTGATGAGACATGCCCATGAAATTTGTGGGGGGCTGCTCACTAGGAGTTGCAGGACGGCCTTCTGTCTGAACATATGTAGGGTTGCTGCTCCCTTAAGATCTGAAAAAGAATGATGCTGGGGTAGCTTTCACCCGAATTCACCCTCGATCCAAGCAAACGAGGGCAGCTCTGACGATGCTCTGATGTTCAGGCCAAGGCAGGGACTAGGAAGGAACAGAGGGTTGTCCTTAGCTGTACATGCACTGCCCTTTAGCCGTCTGAATTAATTTGGAGTTTGAGCTAATGGGAAGCAGGCTAGCTCTGACAGAATCACTGATATCTGACCTTTTTTGCAGGCTGGCCAGAAAGAGAGAGAGAGAGAGAAAGAGAGAGAGAGAGAAGTGTGAGTGGGGAGAATATAGGATCTTCATTGCCACTGCAAATGTCTAAAGTGCTAAACCAAGTTTACTCCAACATGGTACAGTGGTTAGAGCAGAAGACCCAGCTTCTAGCCTCCACTTGGCCATGAAGCTCATGGGGCAATTTGGACCATCACTGACAGTCAGACTAACCTTCTTCACAGGGTTGTTGTGGGGTTAATGTGCTCTATGTGGGGCTGCCATTGAAGAGGGTCTGTATACTTCAGTTGGTTCAGAATAGAGCAGCCAGGATGTTAATTGGGATCGGAAGATATGCGCATATAACTCTGGTCCTTTACCACCTGCACTGGCTTCCAACTGAAGTCTGGGCCCGGTTTAAGGTGTTGATGCTGACTTATAAAGCCCTAAATGGTTTGGGGCCTGGGTATGTGAAAGAGCATCTCCTTCCATATATACCTGCCTGCCCCCTAAGATCTGGGTTGGAGGGCCTTCTTCAGGACCTCTCTCTTTGAAGGAGATTCTCTCTGGCAAACATTTGTTTATCACCCTCATGCATGGTTGTCATTTATTTCTTTAATAGCTTAGCAGATGCCCTGCCTTTCTCCTAGGAAATGACACCTGAGGCAGGTGGACACCATGGTATTAGGTGTGCTTTTGAAATCGATGTGCACTCAGAATTAAATTGTTGCTAAAAGCCCATTCCAAGCCTGGGCGGCTTCATGTTAGTAGTGATATCCGCAGAGCAGTAGGGCCTAGTGGCCTTTCCACCAGAAGCTTCCCACCACCAATGAACCATCTTCTCCATGTGATCGCAAGAAGAGCCCTGCGGCTGGATGAGACCCCGGGGTCCATCCAGGCCAGCTTCATGTTCACACCTGGCCAACCAGACGCCTTCAGGAGTAGAGCTGCCTTCACACAGCACAGCAATTCCGTTCTCTCCCTCTTATCGAAAGTTATAGCTCACTGCAACTCAATTAAGAAGGAGTTTTGTCTACTGGTAAGCAGGAGAAAGGGTGAAATGAGGAACTTAGTCTACACACCCCTAAATTTGAACTTTCCTGGTATCGTTGGTTATATTATTGCATTCCTGCTGCCGTTTCCTCAAAGGAATTCAGAGCAACTTCATGGACAAGGAATGGCTGAGGTTGTTTCTTAATGCAGATGTACTGAATTCACACTCTCCAGACCTAGAGACGAACCAAAACACAAATGCAAAATGCCATATTTTTGTGCAGTTCACAAAAAATACACACAAAAAGAATACATTTCAAAATTTGGTGTGAACACACACACATGGGAGTGAGAATTAATGGAAACACCACTTGAAAATATGTGTACATTAGAAAATGTCTGCACAAACAAGTGTGCATTAAAATGCACACACGTGATGCATTTTAAGTATATTATGTTTACATCGTTTTAAGCAGACTAAAACATGAAATTGCAGTCCAATGAAGAAATGGAAGGAACTTAGCTGTGGAATGAACTTAACAGTGAAAGAATGAGAACCTAAACAAAATTGAGATTGGTGCTTTTGTCCAACCCTGAAATTATTCTCACAGCCCTCCTGTGAGGTGGGTCAGATGGAGAAGAAAGTAATCATGGCAGGGATTTGAACCCCAGAATATCTGATCAAAGCCCATTTTCTAGCAATGAAAGCACAAACAGATCCAGAAACATGAAATGTTTAAAAATCTGTCTTTCATCTATCTCTGCTCCCAAAACATTCATGAGCTATGCTTTTAAATCCCCTTCTTTTTGTACATTGTTGCATATATTTCCGGCTGAAATTCAGTATTGTGGGATACCAATAAATTCAGCATGGATGATTAAGAGCAAATGACAGAGAGATGCATAGATTTCACAATTCTAGTTCCGAATAAAGCATTTATGTGGCAGCCTGGCAGCATTTGGTCTCTGTTGTGAATTCAGACAGCTGTGATGATTCACAGAATGCTCACATGCAGCTGGTTTTCAGAACATACCTTCACATGTGGGTACAGTTATTTCTCTCCTGGTAACTTATGGGGAACCTAATTTATATAAATGTGTGCAGACTTACCTGCGCATTATTTTGTGCAAAAAACATGTTAGATACGATTAGAAGAGAGGAGAGGAAAAATAGGCAGCCCTGGTTGGAAACTGAACAGGTGCCCTGTGGGCGCGTACAAGGCCTGATGGCTGAATTTTATTTCCTTGCACCCTCTTAGTAGATACTTCTGCCAGAATGTCTTTCTGGTTACTCACATTTCAACAAAGCAATTCTGCTCAGTTTGGTAATTAGTAGGCTCATTGGTCAAAACATTTATTTTATTTATTTTATTTAAAACATTTCTATGCCGCCTCCATCGCAACAAAGCCTTGGGGTGGCTCACAAAGAATACATAAAACATACATAAATAATAATAATATAGCAATTAAAAGAAGAAGAAAAAACAACAACAACAACATTTAAAAAACCCCCGGTGCATTCTCGGCTAAAAATTTTAAAATCCTAATTAATACAATAATTTAGCAATTAAAATAAGTTTTAAATAAAAAGGTCTTAGCCTGGTGCCGAAAAACAAATAACGATGGCGCCAGGCGGACCTCTCTGGGGAGCGCATTCCATAGATGGGGTGCCACCACGGAGAAGGCCCTCCTCCGGGTTCTTTGCTTCCTGATGTCTCTTCCGGAGGGCTCCCGGAGGAGGGCCTCTGCTGCCAATCTCAAGGGGCGGGAGGGCAAATATGGAAGCAGGCGTTCCTTTAGATGAAACATGGCCATTCATAGTGCTTAACTGTGTGGGGAGCCTGGACTGACGTATTCTAAATTCACAATTAAGTCCAGAATTGATTGCAAGATGTGGGGCCTGCACTGCGAGGAAGAGCGTGGATTCTCTTCCCCCAATTATCTATCGTCCTCCCATCTGCCCCCACAAAACTTACTTCAACCTTTCTCACTCGTGCTTCCTTTGCTCCTCCTGCAGCAACTCTGTGGGGAGGAGCTCTCTATGGGTCCAGCCCTTACGAGAGGTTGGCAATGGCCAGTCCACGTCACATCACACATCGTCACACAGCCAGTCCACACGACAACAACCAATCAGAAAAGGATCGGAATATTATGTCATGCAACACTGCAATTCCAGACTTCAGCTCCTGGCATTGCGCATCGCTACTGCACACATGCAAAAACTCATGGAATGAAAGAAGTCGTATTCTTACCCAAACTTGCACAGATGAGTTTGATACTCTCTGAATAAATAACAAATTTGCTTGGCATATGTTTGCCCAGCAGTAATGTCACCTGGTTCTATTTGTGCTGTCTGTTCTTTAGTGTGGTCCATCACATCCTTTGGTTAGAAGCCCCGGGTGTTTTCGTGCAGCCACGTTTGGCTTGCAGGTGTATTGCATCTTGCTTTTTGTCATCTTAAACAGTTGCTCATGTACATTTTGCCTGTCAGAACGAAGGAACAGATGTGGAAAGACTGGAAGAGTGCAGGTTGTAAAAGCAAAAATGCACAGTGTTTACTAAGCAGATTCATCAAAAGCACAGTGTGTTTCTGGATGGCACCTCAATGTTCAAAGTAACTGAACTGCAACAATAATAAAAGCAATCCCCAGGTTTATTAAATTTCAGAGGCAAGGAGCATCCACACCAACTGCCAACATGTTGGTTAGAATAACCAGTTTTCTTAAGGTCATTCCTGCACTGAACAGCTTTGAAATGATTTCAGAACTAACTGGGTCCTGAAAAGGGACTTGGAGAAAGAGGATACGATGACTTGGAAAAGAGAAGGGTGCTGATAGGGAAGGGAGGAGGGTGAAAGCAAAGGTTGTGTAGTGGAGAGAAGACAAAGGAAATTGGCAAGGGAAGACCTGCTAAAAACAGCAACAAGAATCGGATTTTAAGGCTGTAATCCCATGACTGCCGGAGTAGGAAAAATCCTACAGTTCCCAGCATTCCCCAGCCAGCTATGATGGGGAATCCTGGGAGCTGTAAGACTGATATCTGCCCTGAAACACACTGCAGGAGCCCTGATGTACTAAGACTTGGGTTCATCGTGCTCAGGATGTTGTTTTTGGCACCATCCAAAAGGAGCAAATCTGGATCCTTTTACACATGGGCATGTTGTGAATTTTAGTGCCCTTCCCTTCATTTTTGTCCCTTGAGTTTGACAAAACAAAATGCAGGTAATAAAACACCACATAAAATTCAATACACAAAACTTAAAACACTTTAAATGGCTAAAACACATTTCAATAAAAATACCAGATGACACCAGTGCCCCCATCTTATGCAACTAAATACCATTCAAGGCCTGGGAGAAGAGGGTAGTCTTCAACCTGGCTTTGAAAAGTCGAAAGAGTTGTTGGCCCTCAATGCAGAGATCATTCCTTAATCGGGGGGCTACCACTAAGAAGACCCTTGCCCTTGTTGTCACCCTCCAAGCCCCCTTGGAAGACAGTCTCACATGTTCATTACAGCATCCAGGCAGTTTCAGGTCAGCTTTAGACGTAGCCATCATAGCCAATGGGACCTGCAACAGAATGTTGCAGCGTGGAACGTTCCTGCTCAGGATGCCTCCCTGGCTACCTTCCCTCCCATTTTGCATCCCCGCCCCAGAACAGCTAGTTGACCTTATGCAACCAAGAGCATCCTGTGTCCCCACCGGGCCCCCTTCTAGACTTCTCAGCTTGGGACCACCCAAGATGGCCAGTCCTTCTCTCATGTCCCGTACTTGGATGGTGCTGGTTTGACAACATAAGGCTTGGCCCTTGAGGGGCGTTCATGATAAGGAAAGAAGTTCTTAGTGAAGACTGGACTTTTAATTTGGAGTGCATCTGGGAGCCGTGTTACTACATGGCATTAAAGAGAGGGAGGGACATGGCCAGAATGATGCAAGAAAGGCACAGCAAAACTCCTCGTCCTTCTTAAATGTGCATCCATCTTTTTTTTTTTTCGCTGCCTCTCTTTCAAGGAACCCAAGGCAGCTTGCAACTTCTCCGACCCTCTATTTTATTTTCACAACAACCCTGTGAGGTAGGCCATGCTGAAGTCAAGGAGTGGCTCAGAGTCAGCCAGTGAGCTTCATGACAGAACCCATGTCCCATGTCCTAGCCCAGCACCTTAACCACTAGGCCACACAGCATTTTATGGAGTTGGAATGGAGAGGGAGAAATACAGCAAAAAGAACATCCAGGATGCCTGTGTCATTTCGCTTTTTGTCCTTGACATATATAAGGAGAATGGAGGTTTTTTTAAGCCCCATAAAATGGGTTGATAATGGCTTCACCTCCAAGCTTTCTGCATACGGCATTCCCACATTTAACCAATAATCATCTGCCAATCTGGAAATGACCATATTACAACTCATAGAAACATAGAAACAGAGTGAGTCAGAAGGGGCCTCCTGGGCTATCTAGTCTGACCCCAGGCTCCAGCCAGCTCCACTCACAACATACCCACCATGTGCATGTCTAGCCTATCCTTGAACACCCTCACCTCAACCTCCTCTCGTGGAAGCCCATTCCACACCCTCAGGGTCCTAACTGTCAGGAAGTGCTTCCTGGCATCCAAATGGAACCTTGGCTCCCTGAGCTTTGCTCCGTTGGAGCGTGTCCTGCCTTCCTCTGCAGGGGAGAACAGGTCTCTACCCATCTCCATGTGACACCCCCTCACATACCTCACATATGTTGCCAACAGATCCCCCAAAGTCTCCTCTTCTCCAGGCTGAAGAGACCCAGTTCCCTCAGTCTCTCCTCATACGGCATCCCCTGCAAACTGGCCACCAACCTTGTGACCCTACACTGCACTAACCTGACTCTATCCTTCCTGTAATGTGGAGCCCAGAACTGAACATAATACTCTAGTTGTGGGCGCACCAGTGTCATATAGAGTGGCAGTAATACCTCTCTTGATCTAGAAGCCATGCTTTTGGCTATGCATCCAAGGATGGCGTTCGCCCTCTTGACCACCACATCACACTGCTGGCTCATGTTCAGCCTGCAGTCAACCGGCACCCCGAGGTCCCTTTCACAAGTGCTGCTCTCCAGCCACTTGTCACCTAACCTGTACTTATGACAGCTATTCCTATGCCCCAAGTGCAAGACCTTGGACTTATCCACATTGAACACCATACTGTTCTCTCCTGCTCACTTCCACAGTCTGTCCAGATCCTTCTGGATCTGGAGTACCTGCTCCTCAGTTGTGGCCACTGCTCCAGTTTTAGTGTCGTCTGCGAATTTGATCAGCAGACTGCTCACCCCTTCTTCCATGTCGTTAATGAAAAGATGAAACAGGATCGACCCCAGGACAGAGCCCTGGGGGACCCCGCTTGTCACTGGCCGCCATCCCGATGATTCCTGCTCATGGTTACCTTCTGCTTTCAGTCAGTCAACCATGCCCTAATCCACCGGACAGTGCTTTGGTGTATCCCAAAACTCCTCAGTTTCTCCACCAGGATATCATGGGGCACTTTGTCAAAGGCTTTGCTGAAATCCAGGTATACCACATCCACTGCATCCCCTCCATCTAGCCATCGCGAAACCTTGTCATAGAATTCCACAAGGTTTGTCTGGAAGGACCTGTTTTTGCGGAAGCCGTGTTGTGTGGCTGCCAGCCTCCCTTCCCTGTCTAGCATCACTTGATCTCTCGCTATTATGAGCCTTTCCATTGTTTTCCCTACAATGGACGTAAGGCTAACTCAGAAGAACCATTTTCTACACCGTAATGTCCCTCTGGGAAAAGTCAAAACGGTGATCCCAGCTACAAAATATAAGCTGCGTCTGTTATGTGTGGCCAAGCATTGCTGATTTATCATCCTGGTTTAGTCTTGCTGCAGGAGTCTCACTATGCCTGGCTGGAATCAAGGGGTCATTGCCACGATGAGGTTTTATTAGGAAGAGCGCCGCAAGAAGGAAGTGATGGGCATGCCCCCACCTGGAGCAAGGTGTTCAGTGCATGGCTTCAATCTCAGGAAGGTTTGACATGGATAGAGAATTCTGGGGAAAGCAGTTGGCAGAAGCAGCGGTTAAGGGGAAGAATCCAAGAGACACATTCCAGAAGAGATTTGGTTTTTGTTTCAACAGCAGATTAAAGGGAAAAGTGCCAGAGGAGCATAAGGTTTGGGGAAGAGTGATTCTATGGCCATCATTGGATGAATTGTAGGGTAATTAGGATTCCCAGATCTGGGGTTGGGTGCAAGAAATCTTGGTGGTTCTCCTCCCTCATGAAATTGGTTGTCTTTGACTTTTGCAGTGTAGGAGAAGCAGAAAGGGCTCGCTCTTACCTTCGCCCTCAGTCGGATGCCCATGAGCCCCTGAGTTCAGGGGGTGGTGGGCAGCCACATTGGATGCCCCCCTAAAACCTTTGGGGAGGGAGTGGGGCTGACTGATGTGCCAGTCCACCTTCTAATTCTAGTGTACATTTTAGCACAGGTCCCATCTTTGTTTGAAGTCACCATAGGCTGTGGGGTCCAAGAAGTACCAAAGCATTATATAGGATCTCCTAAAAGAGAACAAGAGGATCAGGGGATTAGAACAAAGTCCCTTGAGAAAAGATTGAAGGGACTGGCCATGTTGTGAGAGAAGAGAAGAGTGCCTTGAGAATAGACTGAGGTGGACTACGAGATTGTTCTTCAAGAACCCCCAAGGGTGTCTTATAAAAGAGCTTGTTTTCTGCCTAATACTATAGGGCAGCCTTCCCCAATCTGGTGGCCTTCAGATGCATTTGCTCCACCGTTCCCAGAATTCCCTTCCAGCAGGGCTGCTGACTGGGAATTCTGGGAGTTGCAGTCCAAACGTGTCTGGAAGGCACACGGTTGGGGAAGGCTGCTACAGGGTGTAGAATAATGGGTTTAAGAGACAGAGCGTCTGGTGCTAGCAGTGGAATTCAAAACAGTGGCTGCAGCTGCAGAGGTGTTCAGACAGAGTGGACGGGGAGGCTGTACGCTGGATTCTGGCACTGAAGAGGGCTTGGGCTTGATTACGAAAATGACCCCTTTGAACTTTACGATTCTGTCATTCCGAATGAAGGACCTTCTCCCTGAAGGTACATTTTGCCAGGCTGTGCATGCCAAGCTAATGAGAACGACATGCTTTGACATCCCCGTCAAGGCAGAACTCCTGCTTCTTAAAGCACTGCCCATCTGGATGAACCCTTTCAAGGCAACCTGCAGTACCGCTCCGGGTTGCTTTATTTTCTGTTCTGAATAATCGTAGGATCTGCATCCTTAGAACTCTTTGCATAGCCAGATGTTTGTGTATTTGTTGCATTTATATCTTACCTTTTTCCACATCCTGCAAGGCACCCAAATCACCTCTCCATTTTCATTTTACAACCACCCTGTGAGCTGGCCTAGCCTGAGAGTCCAAATTCAGTCTCTGAGATGCATCTCTGAGGGTGCCTGGAACCAGCATTTCCTGGCTTCCAGTCCAAGATTGTATCCACTGCATCACACTGGCTCTCACCTACAGATGTTGCATGCAGGAATTATCGGTAGTGTTCAAAACAAAGGGATTTATTTTGCAAATGGAGTAGGGAACAGTGGTTTACTCCAAGTGACCAGCAAATGTTTGGTTTCTTGCCATTTGTACCCTGCCTTGCCCCAAAGTCTGGTGCATTTTATCATCCTTTCCCCTCTTGGTTTCTGCTACTGCTCTTTTACTGTTCCTAGCCTGGACTCTTCCAGTCCTGAAGGGTTTTTACTTAGATGAGTGAAATATTATTATTATTATTATTAAACATTTCTATGCCGCCCCTTGCCGAAGCCTCGGGGCAGCTTACAACACAATAAGATACATTGACATACAATAGAACATAATAAATTACCACTAAATACAAAAATACAAAAAATACACTGAGATACAATAATATAAAATTAAAATTAACAGTATAAAATAAGTAAATAAAGAATATAGGAGGAGAAAAGAGAAGGAAGAAGAAGTTGCCCTGGCCAGATCATATATTTTAACAATTAAAATGATGTTTAAATAAAAAGGTCTTTACCTGGCGCCGAAAAACCAGTAATGACAGTGCCAGGCGGACCTCTTTGGGGAGTGAATTCCATAGGTTGGGTGCCACCGCAGAGATAGCCTTCCTCCGAGTACTTACTCTCCTAATTTCTTTCATGGAGGGTTCCCGGAGAAGGGCCTCTCCCGCAGATCTCAAGGGGCGGTCGGGCATATACAGACGTAAGCGCTCGTTCAGGTAGCCACTGAGCACATGAAGCCCCCCTTTTTCAGTCTGCCCTCCAATGGCTATGACTACACTACTGAATTCCTACCAAATTTTGTTCACATTCAGCATCGTGGAGAAAAGCCCCGAGTTTTTGCTTTAAAACAAGGGTTCAGGGGTATGTGTACCTTGCTTTAATGCTAAATCATCCTTCCCAGGGGTTGGGGAGTGTGATATTGCCTTCAGACAATAAGCATGTTGCTCACAATACTTTGAAGAAAAAAACACAGCTTTTCCCACATCACTGAATGGCCACCAACATTGGGCAGCCGTTTGAGTGTTTTAGACCATAAAAGCAAGCTTCCCGGGGTTGTCCTTTGAACCTCTTTTATCTTGTTCAAAGGAAGATCCTTGCTCACCTATCCATATGGAACTGAAACAACCTGACCTCCCATCTTGGTTACAACTTTCTCCTCTTTTCCCAGCTGGTTGTTTTGTTGCTGAAAAAGATCCAGTCCTTTTTCTGTGTCTGCGGCTTGACCCCTTTCCAAACTATCCTCTTTGAAACAAATCAAAGGGAATTGGGAGCAGGGAAAGAGAGAAATGAAGCGCAGGGGGACTCGCAGCCTCCCTATAGTGAGTTAATGGGCCATTTAGATAGAGAATAGCAATCGCATCATTCCAATACTAATCAAGATGAATTGATTAGGATTAAAACAAATCAAGTATACTTTGCTTGGCCTCATACACATCTGTCTTTTCCCCAGAGAAAGTAGGAGGAAAGATTCCCTTTTCTAACACAAACTTCTAAAAGAAAATGAGGAAGGAGGGAAGTTAATCAATATGATGGAGCAGGTGATCCGCAAAGAACATTCATTGCTCAGTGGATTAGTAATGTAATAAATAAATAATACGCTGCAATAATGTAACCGATCAATAAATCCAAAGAGGGGGGAGTGCTTCAGGGGGGCATGACATCAGAAGTCGGCATTGATCCCGTTCCCAAATTGCAGCACGGCAAGCTCTGAAACAGGATTGAGGAATGAGAAGGCCCCCAGATGTCTTTGGACCTTAACACCCAGCAGCCTCAGCAAGCATGGCTAATGGGAATGGATGATGGGAATTGTAGGTGATAGACTGGAGCGCCACCAGTTTTCTACCCAGTTTGCCCCATGCTAAAGAGAGCATTTGAACCCTCTACTGCATCCTTTGCCACCTGGGCGCCCTTCACCCTTGTTTCATTACAACTGGCATCTTTGACCAAGTTGGCTGGGGACCATGGGATCAGTAGTTCTGCACATCTGCAGGTTAGAGAAGCTGCTAGGAAACCCCACGTGGGGTCAGCGTGTGTGGCGTACTTGTTGGGAAATGAATAGCAAGCGTGCTCCGTTTTATGCTAATCTTTGGTAACATCTGCTTTTTTAGCTGATGCTTAAATACATTTATTACTGAGATTATTGGTGATTTGCAAAAAGTGCACGGCAGCAGAAAAAGCGGCCGCTTCAAGAGCTTTCAGGGTCAGGGCCTGCTCTTCTTAAAACAGGCTTCCCCTCATTCTCTTTTGTCTTTTTCCAGGATGAAAAGAACCAAATGATGACCACCAACGTGTGGGTGAAACAAGTGAGTTAACCACGATGCTTTGCATTGTCTTCATTGCCTACATACATGTCCCCAGGTTTCCAACCTGAGAAATTAGGTGGCATCTTCCAGCAGGAGCTTTTCCTATGCTCTTGTGCTTGCCCCGCTCATTTCAGTGGGGCTTGCAAGATCGCATTCATTGTATCTTTTCCTTGCCTTATTCCTCCTGCAAGGAACCCGAGGCAGGTTACATGATTAACCCCACTCCGATTTATCCTCACAACAATCCTGTGAAGTAGGCTAGGCTGAGAGGCAATGACTGGCCCAAAGGCACCCCATGGGCTTCATGGTCAAGAGGTACTTTAACCCAGTTCTCCCAGGATCCAGTGCAGCCCTGTAACCACTGTGACATATTGGCTGTTCTACATGTGAATGTTCCATTGGAGCAAGTCCAGAAATTTGTCCTCAAGTGGCCATTGCAGGAAGTGAAATTAAAGGGAGAAAAGGGGGTTCAGCGCCAAAGATATGGAGGAAAGGAGGATGAAAAATACACCTTTTATTCTGAGCTGGATCACTGAAGCACAGAGTTCTCCATTGCAGAAAATCTTTCATTCCCGCCTTCTGCAGAATTTCTTTCCGCCTGAGGGCCAAATTTTATTTCAGAGGAGATCTCAGGACTTAGTTTCTAATGCTGAGTGGGGCTGAATCGAAAGGGGCAGGGCCAAAATACAAAAAATAGTACCAGCATATTGTAGCTGCAAAGAGTGCTCCTATTTGCCCGTCAGTGTTGCGGAAGGCAAAGAATCCTTCGCATTCCCAGGTTGGAACAGAGCTCTCACCTCAGAGCTAGGAAGCCATGCTCCAGTCCTCCTCCACCCCTCCCAGCCCAACCCTACCCTTAGCTGCTTCTCCGAGGTTGGAAAAGTGACCTCGGAGAGGGCCTAAGGGGGTGGGGAGGGGAGGGGACTGGGGAAAGGGGGATACAAGGTATCCTGGCAGTGCTGTAGTTCTCTCCCTTTCCCCTCTGAGAAGTCACAGCTCGACAGCCAAAGTCAGCCTCCTGCTGAATTGCAGATTGTGAAGAGCAAATTCTCTGTGCTGCTTTCCGCATTCCGGAATGGATGCTTGCAAGTCTCTGGGTTTTGGGGATTACGAGTCCCAAGGGCATAACTGGATTGTGCCCCAAAAGCCTGATTGTCAGGACTGAAGTCTTCAGAGAGTCGTTTCCCCCTTTTAGAATGGGGGAAACATGAGGGAAAATGGGACCATTGCAAGCAGGGAGGCCATGGGCCCAGCGGTGTTCCCTGCGAAACACACATGCAGAAATCACGCTTGTGAACTTCCCGATTGAGAACCTGTTTGGTGCGGGGAGCTGCAGAGGGAAGAATAATTTGGAGTAAGGAAATGTTGGGCAGAGCAAGGTGAGTCAGGGTACCAATACAACCAGACATCTGCACCTCGTTTTCCATTTACACCTGTACGTTGCTGAATTAGAATCACTGAAGATGTAGATTCGTTTCAGTTTCGGCTTGCAGCCCTGTGATTCATGCCTGCTTTTTTTTTTTAAACCCCAGGAATGGCATGATTATAAACTACGCTGGGACCCCGAGGAATACGAGAACGTTACATCGATACGAATCCCCTCTGAGCTCATTTGGCGGCCAGACATTGTTCTCTACAACAAGTAAGTAGGCAATTGAGCCTATTAAGCAGTGTTCCTGAAAACCCAGAGGCTTCTTGGAAGCTTTTCTAGGGTTCTACCAGGAGATGCCGTGTATCAGCCAGCTAGTTTCCCTTAAAGAAGATTGCAGAATCTCAGTCCTACGAAACTGGATCCGGTCCTTTGGGGCTTCAAAGAATGTCATACTCCCTTCCCCAGGACCTGCCCTGCCTTTCCCCTACCATTCAGGCATTTTTCAGCTTTTGTGAGTTTTTTTCCTCCCCATTCTAAAAGGTTAATTCTTCTTCTAAGGTTTGGTTAATGGCCGTAAGTGCTTTAAGCTAAAATAGGTGGATATTTTTGTCCTTGGCCTCAGCTTAAAGGCAGCTTATCCGCCACACTGCACCCTTGGTTCCTCTTCAGGCTGGCTGAACCAACTCTGATTTTTCCAGAAGTCATTGTGCCACTCTGGTGCAAAAGACATGCACCTTGGATTCAAGAATTTCCAGCCCAAGAATAGGTTGTATGAAGTGGAAGTGAAGGGAGCTTGCAGCCTTTCCACAGAAAAATCAATTTCTGTTGTTGTTAGTTGCGAAGTCGTGTCCGACCCATCGCAACCCTGGACAGCATTCCTCCAGGCCTTCCTGTCCCCCACCATCCCCCGGAGTCCCCCCAAGCTCACACCAACTGCCTCAGTGACTCCATCCAGCCACCTCATCCTCTGCCATCCCCTCCTTCATTTGCCATCTATTGTTCCCAGCATTAGACTCTCCTCCAGGGAGTCCTTCCTTCTCATTCTGTGGCCAAAGTATTTGAGTTTCATCTTCAGGATCTGGCCTTCTAAAGAGCAGTCAGGGTTGATCTCCTCTAAGACTGACTGGTTTGATGGTCTTGCAGTTTAAGGGACTTGCAGGAGTCTTTTCCAGCAATCCATTTCTAGTCACGCTCTAGTCTACTTCTAGTTTCTCAGATGTCTTCAATTCAGCAGCATAATTTGGAGTGAGTGAGAAAAACGCTGGTGTTAAAAAATTGGGAGTCAGAGATCATTGCTGATATTTTTGTGTTAGCGGATTCTGGTCTGTTGTGGGTCCACCATGACTGCCTTTGAATGTGTTGCAGTCCTCATAAATATGTTGATTTTCAGGAGTTCCTCCACATAAGAACAAATGTGGAAAAGGGTGCCCTGGAAGTAAAAGTTTAATAATTGCTGCTTAAGAATGTTGCTCCGCTCATGGTTTTTCGCTTCTGGCTTGGTGAATGGAGAATGTTGGATCAGGTCCGGAGGGAAAGCTTGTCTGGCCCAGTGTTGGAGCTTCACCCACGGCCACCCACGGCCAAGCATGCCGTGCTGGGCAGAGGTTCTGTTCATCCCTGTGACTGAACATTGGCCTGGGCCAGGGCCAGAAAGTGGGATCCTGCTGCTCCCCTTCCATACAATCATCATCTTCTATGTCATGAGAAGGGAGCTCTTTTCTTTCTGAAACCAGGCAAAGCTTAGTCCACACCTTGCAACTTTGAATTGCTCTACAAAGTGGCTTGCAGCCATGTGGGCCAGCACACTGTTCCACACACCACAATCAGCCATGTTCTTTTTATTGTTTCTGATGGAGCAGGTAACCTTCCCCCTCCCCTCCCCTCCCCTCCCCTCATCTTTATTCTTATTTATTTCTTCCATAACTTTGTTCATCCTTCTTAATCACAGCTGTGAAGTGAGGAGAGTTCTTGAGAGAAAGGAATGGGTTTGACATTCATTTTTATATTGTACTAAAAAAGAGGAAAAATGAATAATCTGGAAATAACACACGCACAGGCACGCACACACATGTACCCCAAAGACCCAGCAAAAGATTCTAGCAGGCCTGCCTGCCTGCCTTCCTTCCTTCCTGGATCGCTTTGTTTGGGGGTTTCTTTTGTTTTGCGATTATTTTTTTCTTCTCTAGACTGGACCTTCTTTTCATTCTAATAACATCAATTGTCCTTTGCAGAATTCCTTTAACATGCTTGGGGAGATAGCAGTTTAAAGAAAAGCAGCGCTTGTCTGACTGGCCATGCAATCTCCCAGCTCTTAGGTTGTTAGAGCTGCCGGCTAATAGGGCCCTTGTGAGTTTGTGACAGCAGGGGAAAGAGTGCCAAGTTCTCTTAGAGAGCAGAATGAAAGACCTCCTTGCACCTTTAGATAAAGGAGTACAAGTCCAGGAGAAGAATGTTTGCAGTTTTGATACCTGACTGACTGTTCTTGCTTTATGATTGCTTTTAATAAAGGAGTCTTCTCCCAAAAATTACAGTTAGATTATTTTAAATAAATGATTCAATAAATATAAAAATAATTCAAAATAGTCTCAGAATAAGAAAAAAGTAAAGCAACAACAAATAAACACCCTACCAGGTGATTTCTGATCTTTTGTAAAGGGTTGGTGGAATAGAAAACTTATACATGGCTGCAAGTAGAAATCTGACTGGAACTTCAATGGCCCCTCTCATGAGAGAGCATCTCTTGCCCCTGTCGCTGCAACTACAAAGGCCCGGCTCTGACCTAATGCCATGCCTGTACGTGGATCTTTGCAGGAAGAATTGTATGCCTGTGTTCGAAGGAACTTGCAATATAAATTTAGACAGTGGGGGAGGTGCAGTGCGCTGGCAAAGGTGCGTGTTCATACATGCAGTTTAAAGCTCAGCTTCAATTTTCATGGGTGAACGTTTTACTGAGATAAAGGGGAGTTTGGAGGCCCTGGAAAGGTTCTCCCCTAAAGTCCTCCAGGTTTTTTCCCCGGCGGTCCGTGATTTCTGCATACATGTCACTCTGACGAGGTCCTGTCGTGAAGTGCACTTCCCAGGAAATGGGCTGGAGGTGGAGCAGGCGTGGCAAAAGCACAGGAACACCAGAAGGCCAGAAGGATTTTGCTGGATCAGATCAAGGGTCCCTCCTGTCCAGTATTCTCTTTGCACAGTGGCCGACCAGCTGCTCACGGGACCCTGCAGTCCATGTGCCCAAGGACCTGCTCAAATTCCCCAGCAACAGAGCAGCAACAGCAGCAACTGCCCCGGATACCACATGTAACATGGAGCCATCAGGACTAGTAACCACTGAATTTCCATGAATTTCTTCCATTCCCGCTCCAACGGAGCCATGTTCAGGGAACCAAGGTTCAATTTGGATGCCAGGAAGTACCTCTTGACAGCTAGGACCCCAAGAGGACCCCAATGGGCTTCCACGGGAGGTGGCTGAAGCCCTATCGGTGAGGGTGTTCAAGGAAAGGCTGGACATGCACATGGTGGGCATGTCATGAGCGGAACCAGCTAGAGCCAGGGTCAGACTGGATGCCTGGGAGGCCCCTTCTGACTCGCTCTGTTTCTATGTTTCTAAAGATGCCTAAACTGGTGGCCATTAATTCATCTCATGAAAGTGAATTCCATAGTTCAACTAGGCACTGTGTGAAGAAGTCCTTCCTTTGCTCTGACCTGGATCAGCTTCTTGAAGACCTTGTTAGGTTCTACTGTTTTAAAGAGGGAGGACAATTTCTCTGCTTTCTTCACTTAATTTTGTACAGCTCAGAGCAGCTTCTCCAAAGCCAGATACTTGGATCACAAGAGGTGCATTGTGAGGTCAGTTAAAAGGGTCTCAGTTGCAGGTGATGAGGAAGGCTTTAAAGGACATAAGAAGAGGTCTCCTAGGTCAGACCCAGAATGTCAGAATGTCTGTCTAGTCCAGCATTCTGTTCACATGGGGAACAACCATCTGCCCATGGGAAAACCGCAAGGAAGACATTAATGCAACACTCCCCTCCAGTCCATGTTCCCCAGTAACTGGGGTACACAAGGACCTTGTTGTTATGTGCCATTAAGTCATCTCCGTCTTATGGTGACCCTGTGTATAAAAGCTCTACGAGGTATCTTATTCATGACCGCCCTGCCAGCTCGTGTAAATTCAAAGCTGAGGCTTCCTTGATGAAGTCAACACGTCTCGTGTTTGGCCTCCCTTTTCTTTTTCTGGCTTTGACTTTCCCTGGAACAATGGTCTTCTCCAGGGAGCCTTGTCTTCTCATGACAGCCTCGATCTTGCCATTTTTTGCTTCTATGGATAGCTCTGGCTTGATTTGATCTAGGACCCCCTTGTTTGTCTTTCTGTCAGCCCAGGGTACATACTTAAACTGCCTCTGCATAAAGTCATCTGGACTAGCAATCTTTGATAGCCTCCTTCTCCATGAATTTCTTCCGTTCCTTTTAATGCCGTCCACACTGATGGGTATAACAAATTGATTTTCATAGATTCACTAGGCACTGTGTAAAGAAGGGCTTCCTTTGATCTTGTTTCCTTTGGGGAAAAAACGTTCAGAGGAGGGCAGCAAGGATGAGCTGAAAACAAAGCCCTGTGAATGAAAGAACTGGGCATGTTTAACCTTGAGAATAGAAGACTAAGGGGAGAGAGGATAGCGCTTTACAAGTTCTTGAAAGGCTGTCACAAAGAAGAGGGCCAGGATCTCTTCTCGCTCATTCCAGAGTGCAGGGCACGGAATAATGACTCAAGTTACAGGAAGCCAGGTTCCGGCTGGACAGGAGGAAAAACTTCCTGGCTGTTAGAGCAGTCTGCCAATGGAAACAACGATCTAGCTTCTCTTCACATGGGCATTCAAGGGGCAGCTGGAAAGCCATCTGCGCAGGATGCTTCAGCCTGAACGCGCACGAGCATGGGGTTGGACTTGATGGGTCTACAGCCCCAAGGGACCAGATTCAGTTTCCTAGGCTGTATGATGCTTTGTTCTGTTCTGAATCTCCACCCCATCAGTTTCATGGGATGACCCCACAGAGTTCTACAGTTATGGGAGAGGGGCATTACAAAGGTGTTTGGAGCCACAGAAAATCACATCCGAGCAACTACGGTTGCCATGAGAGGTGAGGTTTAAAAAACACTCAACAAAATAAAACTGGTGCATTTTTCTAGATCTTCATTTCAGTATTAATAGAACAGCACTCACTTGTATACCTGCAAGGCAGAATGGCAGTTATCTGCTACATATCTTCTAGCGAACGGCCACATCAGAGTTGCCATATAAAAATGGAAAATGATGGGTTGGGGAGGAGATTTCATCTACAGCAACCCAAACTGAGAAGAAACTGGATATTGTTTTTAATTTAGTTTTGTTTTTAAGCTGGCCATCTTTACTCAAGATTTGTTTCTTCTATTCTCTGCAAGGACTATGCAATTAATAATCCATGAGTATATGACACTACCATATGCTAAATGAAGCACCAGCACTTTAATATTATATGATTTGTTTCTTGGATCCTAGCCAAAGAAAGGGAAACATTTGTTTTTGTAATCTTTGCATGTCCCAAGCAATTTTTTTCAAGCTCATGGAGTTTTAGCCTAAACAGAAGCCAGGTCAGCTGGATTTATTTCATTCAAATGCTTTGATTCTGGTCAGTTTGGAATGCTACGAATATTTCTGATGCAATACCTTTTAATTCAGGGCAAAATGCACTGTGGAAAATGCATGGACACTTTGGACTGAGTGAAACTAACACAGGGCGCAATCTAATCAAAGCTGGAGGCTTATGAGCATCTGGTGCAGAGCAGGGGAAGCTGCAAAGATGGTCTCTGGATCACCTCCCCTTTTCCTTCTTCTGCTCTGTAGCTGAGCTAGGCCAATGCCTAGCTCTGGTTGTTCAGAGAGGGGTGGGGAGGAAGCTGGAGCATACCTCCTATTCTAGCAGCCCTGCTAGCCTCCCATTTCGGTCCCCAGGCAGGCCTCTAAGCCCTGTCTGAGTTTGATTTCCTGAGCTTGGGAAAGGGCTAGCACGATCCTTTCTGCAGCAGCTGTGAGGTGGGTAGGTGGGGGGTCTGAGCAAGGATTTCTAGCCCCCCTGTTCGAGCTGTTTTCAGCCTTGCATCCAATGTCTCTTTCGATGCTATCCAGGGATCTCTCACTGTTTGCTTGCTTTCCTTTACCATGCATCTTGCCATTCTTCAACGAGAACTTCAAAGTATCCAACAAATCACACCCCATACGTGCCATAAACTTTCTGTTGAGTGTGTGTGTGTGTGTGTGTGTGGGGGGTGTTACTATATTTGTGGCTTCTGGCAAGGGAAGCTTTACTTCAGGGTCATAGCCCTTGTCCTGAGTATGAAGTGGAGGCCAGCTGTCTTCTGGCTGAGGCGGTGGAGGTCGGGGTGTGGAGGAATCCATGCTGGGGGTGCAAATTCCTCCAATTGCCCGGGCTTGACTCCCTGGACTCCCGTCTGTTTTGCTGTGGCCATCCAAGTGTGCCCAGTGCACCTGTTTGCAGGCTTCCTTGCAGTTTGGCTCACTTCCCAGGACCGGACCGAGCAAGACAGGAAGACTGTGCACGGTAAAGGGATGGAATCCTCTGCACTGTGCCCCCACCCTGGATGGGGGAAATAATTTTTCCTGCCTCAAAATTCCTTCCTGCATTTTTTAAACTATTCTCATTCAATTTGATGGAGAACAAAGTGCTTTTGAAAACAAATTCCAAATGCAGAGAAATTCTCGTGCACTGGGTTTGGGTTTCTTGCGCTTAGCTGTAGCATTGCCAAAGCGTGAGCAGCAAGTGCCCTGTTTTCACAAGACAATCATTCTCCTTCATGTCTCTAGCCGCTGATTAAAGCCCAGGGGAAGAGATCATTAGGTCACTCCTCCCAGATTTTTTTTTCAGTTCAGGAAGCACTCATTTGTGGGCAGATTTATAATAGATAAATAGAGAATCAAAACAAACACACTTGGTAAGCTCAAACATATCACAGAAATGAGTAATAAAATGCCCTCAAAATGAGGCAGGAGAATAGAGGCCTTTCTCATGGGACAAGGAAACTATCTGAGGACAGATTTTGGCTTGACATCAGCACCAGCTTTTCCCCAGAGCTGGACTCAGTGCGGCATCCATCGCACCTGCACTGTGATGGACGCAAAACAGGGGCCAGCCCGCAAACGCAACTGCTGCTGTTGCTCGAAAGACACACAGCGCTGTACTGTAACCCCTGCCTGTCAGAAACTGTGGAGAATTCCTCCTTCCCTAGAGGAATTTGGTGAAATCCCCCCCACTGTTATTTCTTTGCCTGCAAATAGGGTGGAGAATGTCAAAATGCTTTTTGCAGACAGCTTGGCGAGTTATCTCCTCTTATCTCCTTGCTTTGCCTTGTAGACATTTGGCCCATTTCACATCCTGCCTGTCTTCTGTGAACAATAACACACAGATCCATGCATTTGCTTTAGAAAATGGAAAAAAGAGAAGCTTACACTAGATCAGGAGAAAGGGATGGTGGGGGGGGGGCAGTTATGTCACTTTTTACTCAGTCAGGGGTTGCTCCCACCATATGCAGCCAGAAATTATATATTATGGGAACTGTAGTCCCAGATGTCTGAAGGGCACCAGACTGCCCTTGGACAAGATACACCACCTCATCCACAATGGTGCCAATCCAGAGTGTCTCTATTCTGTGGCGCCCCCTTCCAACATTTATCTTCCCAACACTCCTGCAAGGTCAGTCATGTGGCCAGATTAGGAAACAGCACCCCCCCCCCCCCCCCCCAGGAAAGGATAGCAGGCCTCCACTCTCATTTCTGCTTTTCCAGCAGGCAATAGAGACTCTTTTATTCCAGTTGCCTTTACAGTCAAGCACTTCCACTTGTACAGTGCTATAAACTGCTTTTATTTTCTTAATCTTCCATTCGGTTAGCCGCTTTGCCAAGTGTTTCTGTAGAAAGAAAGGATATAATTGATTTTCCCTCCCAGGTACTCTTTGGAGACGGTGTGTGGGAAAGGATGGCCAAACCTTGTCTTTGGTGGCCAAACGTTTCCATTTCCATAATGGCTTTGTTCACACATTCATCTTTACTCACATCCTCAGCCTTCATCTCCAGAGGATAGAAACATAGAAACAGAGCGAGTCAGAAGGGGTCTCTCGGGCCATCTAGTCTGACCCCAGGCTCCACCCAGCTCCGCTCACAACATGCCCACCAGGTGCATGTCAGCATCACACGGCTGACTCACGTTTAGCCTGCAGTCAACCAGCACCCCGAGGTCCCTTTCACAAGTGCTGCTCTCCAGACACCTGTCCCCTAACCTGTACTTATGACACCTATTCCTGTGCCCCAAGTGCAAGACCTTGCACTTATCCACATTGAACGCCATCCTGTTGTCTCCTGCCCACTTCCACAGTCTGTCCAGATCCTTCTGGATCTGGAGTACCTGCTCCTCAGTTGTGGCCACTGCCCCAGTTTTAGTATCTTAAAATTAGAATTTGAATCAGCAATTGATCAGCAGACTTTAGAATTTGATCAGCAGACAGTTCACCCCAACTTGGCTTGCAGGACTAGCTTGCTGCATGGAGAGAAAAGTGAAGAAAAGGCCCTATGGCATCGTGGTTAGAGTGCTGAACTGGGACATGAGAGAACCCCATTCTAGCCCCACTCGGGCCATGAAAACCAGGGGCCTTGGGCCAGTCACTGACTGCTAGCCTAAACTACCTCAAGGGGCTGTCGTGAAGATAAAAGCTGGAGGACTGCCTTGAGTTCTTTGCAAGAGGAGAAAGGGGGCAGAGTGCGAAACATCACGGAGGGACAAGATCTTGCTGCCATGATGGCAACTGGCCACTAACTTGGTCCAGGATTAGCCACCCCAGCCTCCCCTGCACTGCAACACCACAACCTGGCACCCTGCAGCTGTCTAGGGCTCCAGTGCCCATCAGCAGCTGCTGACATGGCAGGAATGCTGGAGGCAAAATATTTGGCAACATCAGGTTGGCGAAGGTTGTCTAAACCTTTGCACTGTAGCTACTCAGAGCAAAGACCACGCTGGGTGGGGCTTTTTTGGCAAGGCCTCGCCTTTGGTGCGCGTTTTCACCAAGCAAAACTGTCAGCTGGTCCTTTGAACTCCTCTAATAAACACTACTGCATGTTAATTCCTCCTCAGGAGGTTAATTTGGCTTTAGACTCCTTCTGAATGTCGACAAGTATATATATACTCCCTGGAACAAACTTAGCCATCATTCCTGATTTAATTTGGTCCTCCAGATCATGCTGCTGGTGGCTTTTGACAATAATGAGCCAAGATGAGAGGATAACAGAACAACCGCAGGGATGCGTCCCCAGCAAACGCACATCTGAAGCCTCGGTTTCACCTCTATTCTTTTTCATTTCTTGCCAGCAGAGGAAACAAGAAAGGCTTTGGGTAGAGACTTAAATGGGGACGTATCTCCTTTGCTTTCTTTTGAATGATTGGTTGATTCATTTTATATATGGCTTCAGTAGTCCTGTGGGACTCTCTGAATGGATTGCGATCACAACCATATAAAAACAAATAATAAAACAGTTAAAACAACGATGTGCATATAACAATATTACAAATGTAACAAATATAACAGTTGAGAGTATTGATTAAAGTCTGGTGAATCAGCATCGTTCAAAATTAAAATCGTTACTATAAAAGTCAATTATTTAAAAGACTGGGGAATAAAACTGTTTCCGCCTGTCAAAGATTGCAATGAGGGTGCCAGGCAAACTGCTCCACGAAGGCTACCCCACAGGTGGAGTGCAATCGCCAAAAAGGCCCATCTGCTGCTCACCATCCTCCTCACCTCTTAGAGGAAGGCTCTTTCAGAAGGGTCTCTGAGCCTGATCTGTGGGATCAGGTAGGTGCTTCAAAGAAGGCAGTTCTTCAGAGAAGGCTGCATGCACGAAATGACCAAATGAGATTTGACCTGGAAGAGCCAGGAAGAGACTCACATGGCTGGTGCTGCTGTTTGTGAATCTTTTCCTGCTGGAGGGTTCAGTTGATTGTGGGTAAGGAAGAGGGTGGGAATCTACGCCCACCATGAGCAGGGCCATGACAAGAGTGCACGGGATCACCCTTTTGCTGGCTCGTGGCCCCAGCATGATGGCCAAGACCCTATGAGTGGTGAGTGGAGCCAGTGGCCACTCCTGGACAGTATTACGGGGTCCAGAGGTTGGGGATCCTCAGGAGGAGGGGGACCTCGGACAGAGGAGACCAGGCAGAAGCCCAAGCCTTGGAAACGCTCAGGGTTGCTGCCCACAGGGTCCCAGGCTGATCAGGAGAGTGGGAATGTTTTGGAAGGGAGGGGATTGACTAGTCCCCCGAGGGTGGTCGGGTGATAAGAGTGTAGGCTAGGGACTCAGGAGATCTGGGTTCTGGTGCCCCTCTCCCCGTCAGCCACGATGCTCACCGGGTGACTCTGAGCCAGTCACTCGCAGCATAACCTACCTCGCAGGGTTGTTGTGAAGATACAAATGGAGTGGAGTAAGGCTTTGGAAGTCTTACCAGAAGAAACAGGCAGATATAAATGCATCTGATGATGATAAAAAGACTGCTCCTTGAAGGATTATCTTCGTCTGGAGAGATGGGTGACTCTTCCATCCATGTGGACCCTCATCCCTTTCAGTTTTTATTCTAAAACAAAAACCAAACCCCAGTCCTTTATAGGAGCTTTCCATAGTGTTACTCTCCATTCCCAAACCAGGTTTGCCACCATGTAGCATGATGGATCACTCTCATGAAGCTCAGAACAAAAGCTGCAGTCGATAAGAAGTCTCCCTGGCAGGAAAGATTCAGTCTGAATTTCCCTGCTCCAGCTGAAACCTGTACACAAGTTTTTCACCTCTTGGGGGAAAGTTTTACTAGACAATGGCCTTTTATAATGAGATTAAGCCTGACAAGGGCAGTTTTGTGTCTGGGGTACCAAAAGCTCCCAGAAACAGTGAGCCTTGGGGGTTTCAAAAGATGAGGGATTAAAGCACTTGCTGCCAGATACTGAGCCATGGGAAATGCCTTCCAGCTTGTTAGAATGGGGAAAAAAGACATGAAGCATCCAGGAAACGATGGGCCAGGTGGAAGGGACAGGGCAAAGGAAGGGGACGAGGTCCTCTGGCAACTGCAGCTAGACTGCATTGGGACCCTTGGTGGGCTGAATTTCACCCCTAGGCTTGAGGTTCTGCACCCCTATTCTATATAAGAGTAAGGAATCAGGTGTGTCACCTTTCAGGGCAAATGCTGGTCTAGGTAATATATAATATGCACCATCCAGGGAAGAATCTTTCAAAATCAGGGTAAATTAAAGCTGTTCTAGATCAGAAATAAGAATGGGTTGAATGTTCTTTGACCAAAACAGTTGCCTTGAAATTGTGTGTGTGTGTGTTGAGGGTGGGGGTGTGAAAAGGTGAATCTCCAAACCAATTTTGGGGCCAGGACAAATTTTAGGGTAGGGAGGTGCTTTATTTTTACCTTAGCTCATGCAATCTCCTTCTGGGGGTGCAGAGGAGGGCTTTTGGGGGAAAAGTGGCTGGACTCCAGCCCTGACTTGGAGGTCTCATTTTTTAAAAAGTGGGTACTCGCAAATTCCCAGGTAACTACTCTTTCTCCCAGAATATGCAGAGGTGCATTGTCCTCTAGAATTTTTGCACCTGGTTCATTTGTTTAGTTTCCATGAGTGGTGAAACAGGCTGAAGCACCACCAAGTCGATGATTTCTCTGCAGGACGACTGCCTAGGCCTGTAGTTGCAAGCAGAAGTTTGCAGTTTTGGTCCCCAGTAGAGCTGGGGAAGAATTAAGCCCAAAAACCTGGAGAACCGTGGTTGCTGGTCAGTGCCAACTTTACTTGGTGGGCCAGTTCTCTTTGCTTTTTTCTTGTGGGAAGGGAGGCGAAGTATCAAGCAGATACTTTGTTCCAAAGCACTGTCTCAGCCTGGGCATTTTAAAGTCCTCCTGAGAGTGGAATCAAATCTGACCCTCAGCATTAAGTTGCAAATGCTTTTCCCACTAAACTCATTAATTTGTAGCTCTAATTTCCTTTGTTCTCAATATTTGCCGAGCAAAGGGTTTCTTTAATTGGAGAATATTGCAATTTGAATGTTAATATTTGTGCCTCTTTAATGTTTAGTGAGGGGCAGGAAGGTGGAAGGACCACGTTTGACTAACCCAGTTATGTGTGTGCAGGAGGAATTTTTATCAAAAGGCTGCTTTATCCTTGTGGGGACCAACAAGTCAGTTTCCTTTTAATGAAGCTTGGCCAGGAAAGCATCTCTATAGATTGTGTCCTAAAACTGCTCAGACTGCAGCCATTTCTCAAAGAAATTAATGATGACATTTAATTCTATGAGCTGGTCTGTGCCACAGAATATTAAACACAATGACCAAATTGATCTCAAGCCATTTTTAAGCTGGGTTTGCACAAAAAATGCATCTTATACATCATTTGTCTAAAGAGTTTGGTGGTATTCATCAGGTTAGCACCCAGAAGCACAATCACAACAACCTTATGAGGTTGAATTGGCTGAGAGAGCAACCAAGAAGTGGGGAAGTAAAAGGAAAGATGAATTGGAAAAACTATAACATTCTGCATATACAAATTGTTCTAAGTATCATAGAATTGTTCAGAAATGGTAGACAAGTGGAAACAATACAAGGCTGTTTGGATTCCCCTAATCCAAGATGTAAAGAATTTACAAGGTATCCCCAAATTTCATGAGCATGGTCCTCACAGGTCCACAGTATTTACCTCCTTTGTCCTTGCAAATGTCAAATTTGTATTTTATTTGATGTTGTAAGCCGCCCTGAGGCCTCGGCAAGGGGCGGCATAGAAATGTTTTAATAAATAAATAAATACATAAATTCCTACTTGCTACTATTAGGGGAAGGCAAGCTGGAGAGAAAGACTGGCAAAGGAAAAATCTCAGGCTGCTGTGCAAAAAGAAAAACCAGAATCATTGGCCAATCTATCATGTGCATGGTTGAAAAAAAATCCTGAAATTTTCTTTGCAAAGAAGGGTGGGCAGTTCTGCAAAACCACTCTCTCTATTGACATGAAGGTTTACCCATGGAGATGCTCATCACAGCGAAATAAACATGGCAGCCTGTCAATCAGGGATGCAAAAATTCAGGCCAGTGAATATGGTCCATTTAGGGTCCTGGTGCTGCCCTTGGGGGTTCTTTAGAAGCCTCCGCTGCCTCCCCTGGCCCTGTCTCCAGCCCCACTGGTGGTCTGGTGTTTTCCCAGTTTTTGCACAGCTTCCTCCACACTCTAAGTCTTTCTACATGAGGCATTGGCTGTGAACCTGCCATTCCTCACACACAGTTGTTCACAGGTTCTTTAGATGGAGGGGTGACCTTCCACATTCACTTCTGATTTTGAAAGAACTGTGCCCTAGAAAAGGAGCAGGGAGGATTATTGGCTCGGGATGGCTAACAAATTATTGGCTAGGCAATTCTGGGCTATGATGCAGCATTACTTGGAAAGGTGGCAGAAAATATATTTTCTTACATCTGTAATTATAATATTCGGTTACAGGATAGAATAGAGGTGATATAACAGAAACTCAAGAAAGAGACAACAATTCCGATCTCAGTTCTGTGATAAAACCTCCTAGGCCTGGAAGAGCTACAAAAACTACAGACTGGGCCTCTTTGGGAATGGAGAATAGTAGAAGGACCCTTAAACAGAATGGGACTATTAAGTCCAGAACCCTAAAGGACACTGGGATAATAGTGTTTGCTTGGAATATAGTGGGGTGGCATTAAAAATCCTTATAGTCAAAGCTTTGGTTTTCCCAGTTGTAATGTATGGCTGTGAGAGTTGGACCAAAAGGAAGGCTGACCACCCAGGAATTGACGCTTTTGAATTGTGGTGCTGGAGAAGACTCCTGCGAGTCCCTTGGACTGCAAGGAGACCAAATCAGTCAGTCCTAAAGGAAATCAATCTTGACTGTTCTTTGGAAGGGCAGATACTGAAGCTGAAGCTCAAATACTTTCACCACCTAATGAGAAGGAAGGACTCCCTGGAAAAGACCCTGATACTGGGAACGACTGATGGCCCAAGGAGAAGGCGACAGCAGAGGATGAGATGGTTAGATAGTGTCACTGACGCAATGAACCTGAATTTGGGAGAATGGGAAACAGTGAAGGACAGGAGGGTCTGGCGTGCTGTGGTCCACGGGGTCGTGAGGAGTTGGGCATGACTTTGCAGCTGAGCAACAACAACATTCAAAGTCCTGAAGTGGTGGCTTCATAGCTTGGTGTGGCAAGGCTCTAAAAGCATGAAAATGCCCTTTCCTAAGGCAGCAAAAGCTAACTTGCTGGTATTTCAGGTATTTTGACGCCTTCGCTTTGTCTTGGCTCCTCCTCCTGTGCTTCTGGCCCTGCCCACTATGAGAAGGCAGTTCCTGAGAGATGCGAATTGCAAAAACCCTCAGGGCATCTTCAAAACGGAATTTGGCTCTTTGGGCTGAAAGATGATCAGCCCCCCGCCCCTGCCCTGTCCCACTGCTGTAAACGTAGAGGCAAAACATAAAAACTGCCTCCTGGGTCTGATTATGGGTCCCTCTAGCTTGCACATGTCTCAGACCTTTGGCACTTGCAGGGGTCCTTCCCAGTGGGGATGCCACGAACTGAATCTGGCGTCTTGTGTACGCTAGGTCTGTGCTCCCGCATTGTAGCACAGCTGCTCCAGAAGCGGATGCACCAGGGTCCCACCTGGCTAAATTCCTTGGCCAAGTGCTTGTTAATCTGCAGGAAATACCTGGGTGCAGGCCAAGTTTTCCAGCCGTTCTTACAAATGGAATTGTCTTAATAAACCAAAACACAATGGCTTTCATGTGCTTCCTCTGCAGCTGTCTCCAAGAAATTGCTTGGCTGGTGCTTCACGAAGCAAAATGCCTCTTCTTTGGTGACAGAATTCAGCAGTTGGGGCTTGAAGGGAAAGAAAGAAAAAGAGGGAGGCCAGGCTCTGCAGCTTGAAGGTGGCTGCAAAAGAGCAAAGCAAGCAGGAAGAAGAGAGACCATGGACACTGGTGGGAAGTAAGGGGCATCCCTTTCCCCTTTCCCCACCCGACCTTTCAGCAGCGTAGAGGCTGTGCACACAACAGAATCACACCTCCACATACAACTCCTTTTGTTTGTATTACTTTTCAGTTCCGATCTTTCCTCTAAGATTCTAAGCTCTCCACTCTCCTATTAATTCTTCCTTACAACCCTGTGAGGTAGGCCAAGCTGAGACAGAGTGGTGGTTCCGACTGCCCAGTGAGCTTCAGAGCTGAGTGAGCATTTGGGTCAGGCCCACACATGGGGCTGTAATCACTATGCTACATGCATTTCTCGCTTGTTCTGTACTACAGGGCAGCTGCCTGTGTCCCCATTTCTTCCTGCCTTCTCTTTCTCTGTATCTCTTTCCCTTTCCCTGGTACAAACCATTAAGGAACAGATTGATTAGCAAGGCAGGTGGAAATTCAGAAACCTCCCATTTTGAGAACACCACTGCTAAAGCTCCTGTGTACCAGTCTGGTATGAAGAGTAAAACAAGACAGCCAGAAAACAAACAAGGGAAGCAGTGACCTGCTTAGAAATTTGTGTATCCTCCTGTGGCGAGAGACATCAGGAAGCAATTATGTAAAGTTCTCCAGAACAGTCATTTTCTGTTTGGATCATAAAAGCTGGAAGCCTCGGTCATCCTACCGCATCTTCTCCTGTGCTCACCACCACCGGCAGCCGGCCCCCTTCCTTCCCCGCATGTATACAAAAAGAAAACGAGGCGTCAGGTGGGAAGGGGCTTCCTTGCGGCTCGCTTGCATCTCTCCCTGCTCTGCCTGCCTACTGTCCATCTGTACACGGATAAAGCACTGCAAAAAATGAAGAACGATGTGAAAAGCAATCTGGATCTAATCATGCCCTTCGTGGTATCGAGGTTTCTTTGGTATAACTTTTACAGAAGCTTCTGTGAACTTCTGTGCTTTGGCTAAGAACCACTGCAAATATTCCCCAAACCCTGCCTTGCCAGGGACATGCATTTTATGGCTTCTGTTTCAAAACGCTGTCCCGGCGAGCGTATTTTACGGACACTCATATGCACCGGCGTTCATTGATGAAATGCCATGAAAAATTAACTTGATGCTACTGCACTGTGGGATGTGAATGCAGCGCAGTAACAACAACATCACAATAACACTCTCTTGCTATTGTGTTTTATGCACAAGCAGAAGTGCACGTGCTCATTGGTGGAACGTTGATACAAACACTCTTGATAAAATCATATATATGATGGAAACTAGATTGCTTTCAGTCTACATCATTAATGTAGAGAGGCGAAGAAAGCAAATGATGCTTAGGCATTGTCTAGAAACTTAAAATGTGGAATAAAAGAATCAGAGTCTTTTCCCCAATTCCATTTCTTCATTGCTTCTATGATTAGGAATTCAAATACGCTGCAAGTTCCTATATGAGGTAATTGAGCAACACCATTTCGACAAATTTGTGGGTCGCAATTTAGCTAACTGCCTCATTTCATACCTCTCAAAATGTTGCTGGCCAATGACTTAAGTGCATCAGAATTAGCCTTTCATTGCTTATTTTGAGAGGAGCAAGTCATTTAAAAATGTTGATTAAAGCAGCAATGGTAAGGACTGGAATTGTGGATAAAAACACTCAACAGCGGAAATGGACAGCTTGCCTCAGTTTTGAGCTCCGTAAATTACTCTGGATATCTGTGTGCATTGATAAAACCCCAGAAGCATCTGAATGGGGCTGTACACATTGCAACAAGAGTCTTTTCCTGCAGGGTTTCACTTCTGTCCATGTTTGCTCCCAGGCATGGGTAGAACACAACACAGAATCTTGATACAACTGTGTATAAGTTTATACAAGGTAAACACAGTATTTAATCAACGTATTTTCATGCAGAGGGAAAGAAAACACACGATGGAACAAAAGAAGCTAAAGCAGTGACTAACGGAGTGGACATCAAATTTTGTAAAAAATTTGGGAGTGAATAAACAGCTCCAGAACTATGAGGGATTCCTAATGCATCAGGACTAGGGAAGCTGGAGACTGGAAGAGTCAAAATTCAGGGATGAAACCAAGTGAGAATGTTGGAAGCATTCCAGCCTAAATGTAGTTTGAAAGATGAAAAGGTTTTCTGCACGTTAGTCATGACTAATTTAAAACCGCTGATTTCAAAGTGTCTGCTCTAAGAATGACTAAGTCTGAATTCAAACCACTGCGCATTTTGGGGCTGGGGGACTGAAAGTATAGCAAGAACTTTCTGCCACAAACTTTTGCAAAAACAGTTTGCTAATCATCAAAGAAAGGCCCGGCGAGAAGAGACTGTCTGACTTCCACTTGAAATAAATTATTAAATGTGTTCCGCATAGAAGCCGTGTCGTTCCGGCAATCACTTTCCCCAGACAGAACTCATCTGGGGAAGCACATTGCATTTGTGAAATGTAAAGATTCCCCTGAATGCTGCATGGTTGCCTCTGCGCACAGATGCGATGCGACAGTGAAACAACGGGGATTTAATCATTTTTACTTGACTTTGGTAGGGACGTTCTCAGTGGAGAGAAAATGAGTGAGGCAGGAGTGGGCTATGTGTGGGAGGGAATGGCTCACAGCTAGAGGTGGAACTTCTGAAATTGTCAAGAGGACTAGCAGCTTGCTGAGATGAAGGAGTCTGAAATATGTCTTGATTGATGCATTTTCCAATAGATCTTGTCCTTTTCTTGACTGGTGAGAAGTTAACTCCCACTGCCCAAGACTTAGCTGTCCCTGAGCCAAAGCGCAAGATGTTTCCTCTGCTTTTGGTACAAAAGTCAGCTGGACTTTTGGTAGAATCTTTCTTCACCGCTGGCCACGTGACAGCATCCTTCACCATGATTGAAGCTGGCAGACTAGCTGGGCACAGCAAAAGCCATGGGACATGCAGTTTTTATTTACTTATTTATTTTATGTATTAGATTTTTATCCTGCCCCATAGCCAAATGCCCCCCTCCAGTCCTTCAGCCACTTGCTTCTAACATTTGCCACCTTAGGCCGCTGTTTCACTTGGCCAAATGGGTGGGCCAGCCTGGAGAGCCTCCTTTTCAAGATGGTGGGACGTTCACACTGGGGCAGCATCGCAAAAAGCCCACGTGCTCATTCATGTCTTTGTTGCAAACTCTAGTTCTGGGATGTGCAATTTTTTTTTCACCTGAAGATGTATATGGGGCAGTGCCGAGGGCAGCAAATCTGGGCGCAACCCTGAGGGCCCCTTGCTAAGGCCAGGAAGGAAATCCTGGGGCTTTTCCTCTTAGTGCCAGCAAGGGAATTTCTGATCTGATCTCTCATTGGAGAGAAGGAAGGGGTTCTAGTGGGCTATTTAATTTTGCCCCTCTCACTCCATGAGCAGTGCATGCCAACCCTCCCTTTGGGGCATCCAAGATCAGCTGCTTGCACAAGGACTAAGCAGGACTGGTGTTTGTTGACAAACAGATTGGCCATTTTGGCGGGTTTTTCACCTACTCTGCACTTGACCTTGGCTGGGCAGCTCTGTCCAGCTCCATCCTGCGGCCTGAAGTCTGGCCAGTGATCGGAAGGAAACTGGGAACTCACCAGCTGCTAGCCAGTGTCGCCCTCGCCCTTGTTGCTTCTTGCAGGCTGGTTCCTCTGCTTGCTCAGAAAATTTTCCCAGGGAAAAGGGAGCAGCCCCAGAAATAATGGGCCATGTAGGCCAGCTGTGTAGTCTCTGGGGAGGCTTTTCTCTGCTGGCTTGAGAAATAGGGAGTTGGTGCCCTGCTGGTGTTGACCCTGAAGGGGACAGCTCCAATGGGACGTCTTTTGCGGGGAGCTTCTTCAGGTGGGGGGGCTGAGCCTTGGAAAGGTATGGGGCCAAGGTGGAGGATCTGTGAGGAGCAGGATCCGTAGAGAGAGATGAAGTGTTGGGAGGAGGTCAGGAAACATGGCCCAGACCACTAATGGCCGGACAACGTCCTGGCCTTCGCCACATCGCAGCTGTGGTGGTTGCTCTACTTGGTCTCCAGGTGCTATGGACCAAGGCCAGACTGGTCCACAGTAAGACCTTCTCGATTTAATAGTGGCTGAAGCAACCCAACTGGCTTACATTAGCAAGACTTGGGTGGGCAAACTGGGAGGAGCTAGTCTGTCCCTTTTGCCAACTGGGCACTTGGTTCAGCATCAGTGTAGACCTGTTGGCTGCCCACCATGACCCACAGGAATTCTCTCCCTCTCCAAGCACTTGAGGCTCAGGTGGCCTCGGCAGCAAGGTATAGCTGGTCACCCAGCTATACCCCTATCTGGACGAGGATAGGCTAGTTTTGGTCATCTACATGCTGCTAATCTCTAAACTAGATTGGCGCAATGCCGTTTGTGGGGGCTGCCATTGAAGACTGTTCAGAAGTTGGAGATTGGGCAAAACTGGGCAGCTACCCCAATAACTGGGAACAGAAGCTCTGAACAGATAAGATGCAGCCTTCTGAGAACAGTTCAGGGTGCTGGGTTTAGCCCAGAACGTCCTGCATGGCTCAGGACCACAGTGCCCAATGGCCTGCCTCTCTCAGCGGCCTGCTGCATGGACATCATACTCAACGCATGCATTGGTTACTTCCCGGTTGGATTTCTGTAACAGGCTTTACGTGGGGCTGCCCTTGAAGACAGTCCGGAGACTTCAGATGGTTCAAAATAGAGCTGCCAGGATGCTGTCCCTACTCTGGAGTATTAATGGTACAAACACTGGGCCAGTTTCCCAGTGACTGCAGCCCATCATGGCTTGTTGAAACCATGGCGGCCTGCAGTGCATTCAGGTGGCCATTCCGAATGCTCATTCCCCAGCAGGTTGCTGTGGTTTGTTGTGCCATCTGAACCTGGGCAGTATGGCTTATTGGAGGGTAAATAGTGCTCAAATAACCTATGGATAGCTGTAGGGTTCTTTCAGGGTTATGTAACCTTCCAGTATGCCATGTTTCTTGGCTTCAGATGTCATGACAAATCATGGGAATCCCTCACTAGGGGGTGAATATTCAAAATAGCCAACTGCACCTGACTACTGTGCAAATCAGCTCTCTCTCTCTCTCTCTCCCGCTCCCCCCTCCTTCCCTCCCTGCCTCCCTGCCTCCCCCAGCATGGCTCCTCACCCATCCAAATTCTCTCTCTTGCTCTCCCTCCCTCCCTCCCTCCCTCTCTCTCTCACACACACACACCCCAGCAGGCAACCACACACTTCATCTACATGCAGACACACGTGTCCCTTGTTCTCCTCACTGCAAACACACACGCACAAACACACAGTCCCCGCAAAATCCCAACAAATCCTCCTCGTATCATTAACATGCGTGCCTGCAAACCTTTTGTACTTCAAATGGGCAAACAAGGATAGACAGTCAGATGAAAATAGGCCTGCATTCAGCCAAGAAGGAGAGCATGAAGACTGGCTCAGCAACCCGTTAAAATTATGAATCGGGCACGGTAGTCTTCCAGACAGGAGACCAGACAGACGTTTCGTTTGCTTGCAAGCAGATTGAATAATTAACTTGCCCAGCATGTAGGCGTAACGAAGGACACGGTGGCGGCAGTACGTTTCTGTCACACTCTATCCATTAAGAAAGCATCATTTGATGTAGAAAAATCTTCTCCAAGCTGGTGCCTTCCAGAAGTTTTGGACCACAGTTCTCATCCCCCGCAGCCGTTGCCCACGGATGATGGGAGCTATTGCCCAAAATATCTGGAGAGCACCACATGGGGGAAGGCCAAGATACACAAATACTCCCCCTAGACTCCTGTAGGGCCTGGTGGTTGGTTAGCATAGTGGTGAAGAAGCCGAACCCTGAATCAGGAAAGGCTCCTCACACGCCACGTCTTCTGCCAATCCGCTAATTGCCGGAGGGCAGCTGCTTCCACTGAGTCTCAGGTTCCCACGTATGACCTTCTTTGTATGGTGATGGTGGAGATTTGTTAAGCTCTATGCAGAGTGAGTGTAACTCTTTGAAATGCTCCGTGGGGCAGAGGCACAGAAGCTCCTTTCTCCTTTTAAGGGTGTCCCCTTTCAGCTCAGGGCTGCTGCCATGGCGGAGATCTCTGGAACACCGGCTGGAGGTGGCTTCTGGTGGAATGTGCCACTCTCTGTTGCCTGAGGCAGGACGCCACCCTACTGCATGGGAGAGCTGTCCCTTTGGAACCTCATCCGCTTACCCCCCTTTCTCCCATTCATAGATTCACTTGCACCCATTTCCCCTCTTGCTTCTTCCCTCTGCTTCTTTGTGTTAAAATCCAGATTACAAACTTGTTTGGACAGGACTTTTTCTTTCCTTTCACACATTTTATTCTGTAAATCAGAGAGAGCCCCCAATAACCCATCCTGCTTTACCCCACTTTGCAGGCATTCCTTGGGGAACTAAATGCAACGAAATCCACATTTTTCCCAATATGTGCATTTTCTCTGAAATATTTGTGAATGCCTCCCCATGAGATTAGACCAGTTAGCACGGTTATTTATGAATGAATAATTAAACCCCCAGCCTTAGCAAATGCCACCGACTTGCACTTCCAAACATACATGAACACAATTGTGAATGAAAAATGCAACAAAATATGTCCACAGCTAAAATCAGTAAGTTGCATTTGTCTGGCCAATAGCCAGATCTGCAATAATCAATAGATCTGCAAACCTTCTCATCATACTGATATGAGAAGGTTTGGAGTTAAGCTACATTACTTTGTATAAATGGAGAGAAAATCTGAGATGATATCCATGCAAAAGACGCCACCAGAAGATCTTATTCCTTATTTCTGAGACGATTGTTGTGAATTATAGATAAAAAGGCTAAATTCCCCTGGCAAAAGAACTTGGATGACATTTTTAAAATGTGGTATTTTCTAGGGTATGTTTAACAGGGTCCTTATATTATTATTATTATTATTATTATTATTATTATTATTATTATTATTACATTTCTATGCCGCCCCTTGCCAAAACCTCGGGGCGGCTTACAACACGATAAAATACATTGAAATACAATAGTACATAATAAATTACCATTAAATACAAAAA
The DNA here is from genome assembly GCF_004798865.1 of Varanus komodoensis. Classification (NCBI taxonomy): domain Eukaryota; kingdom Metazoa; phylum Chordata; class Lepidosauria; order Squamata; family Varanidae; genus Varanus; species Varanus komodoensis. The sequence continues at coordinate 5,390,465 of NW_025336481.1, forward strand.
TACAAAAAATACATTGATTTAAAAATATAAAATTAAAATTAGACTGGATATGTCACGGGTGTGTGTATACCCAAGCTCCCATCAACCTGGGATCTTCCAGATGGACTGTACTACAACTGCTATCATCCCTGACTAGCAGAGATTGCAGATGATGGGAGTTATAGCTTAGCCCTTTTGGAAGACACTGGGTTGAAGATGCCTAGTACACACACACACAAACACACACACACACACACACACACAGAATTCCTTTGCCAAGGCTTTAGTGGAATCAAATTTGACACAATAATCCTTTCCATTTCATTTTAAGGAAAGATTCAATAAGAGTCATCATTAATGGGCTTGGAAGCAAAGGACTGAGAGGGGAGGAAAAATCGTCGTAGTCATTGGCTTGATGAATATCTTAGTGAAAATATCTATTGGGGAGGTGGAGCCATACTCACCTGCCTTGCAGGTGACCAGAGGCAGCACACCAACCACAGTTCATATCAATTAATTACTTAATTTGATGGGACAGATTTATATACCACTAACCATCCGCGTGGTTACACAGCACTGCTCACCCCAGACCATTTTCTTGACATTAAGTCAAGAAATACATCAGACCTACCTCTGATTTTCCTCTTTGTGTTTGATTCTCTTCTTCTCACAGTGCAGATGGGGATTTTGCGGTCACCCACCTCACCAAAGCTCACCTGTTCTACGATGGCCGGATCAAATGGATGCCACCAGCCATCTATAAAAGCTCCTGCAGCATCGACGTCACCTTCTTCCCGTTTGATCAGCAAAACTGCACCATGAAGTTTGGCTCATGGACGTATGACAAGGCCAAGATAGACTTGGAGAGCATGCACCGCCACGTGGACCAGCTGGATTATTGGGAGAGTGGAGAATGGGTGATCATCAACGCTGTGGGCAACTACAACATCAAGAAGTATGAGTGCTGCTCTGAGATCTACCCCGACATCACATATTCCTTCATCATCCGGCGCCTCCCGCTGTTCTACACCATTAACTTAATCATCCCTTGTCTACTGATCTCCTGCCTGACTGTTCTGGTCTTCTATCTGCCTTCCGAGTGTGGGGAGAAGATCACTCTTTGCATTTCAGTCCTGCTGTCTTTGACGGTCTTCCTTCTCCTCATCACGGAGATCATCCCCTCCACCTCGTTGGTCATTCCCTTGATTGGGGAGTACTTGCTCTTCACCATGATCTTCGTCACCTTGTCCATCATCATCACAGTCTTTGTGCTCAATGTCCACCACCGCTCTCCTCGCACCCACACCATGCCAGATTGGGTGAGGAAGGTTTTCCTTGATGTTGTCCCACGCCTTCTCTTCATGAAACGTCCTTCGACCGTCAAGGATAACTGCAAGAAGCTCATTGAGTCCATGCACAAAATAGCCAACTCTCAACGGTTTTGGTCAGAGACTGAAGTGGAACCCAACTTCACTACCTCATCGTCCAACAGCCCTCAGAGCAATGAGCAGTCTCCCACATCCTCTTTCTGCACCCACCTTGATGACCAAGCCAAGCCACAGCCGGTGTGCAAGTCACCATCAGGCCAGTATTCCATGTTGCGTCCAGAGCCTATTCGGGCGAGCTGCACGTCGCTCCAACCTCCTTGTCACCCACTGGGAGACTCCCAGTCCAGCTCAATTTCCAAAGGCAGGTCACTAAGTGTCCAGCAGATGTACAGCAGCCCTGGGAAAGCCGAGGAAGGAACCATCCGCTGCCGGTCCAGGAGCATCCAGTATTGCTACTTGCAAGAGGAGTCCTCCCAGACCAATGGGCAATCCAGTGGGTCACCAGCCTCTCCACGGTGCCATCTCAGTGAGGAGCAGCCCAAAGCCAAACCTACCCACTGCAAATGCAAATGCAAGAAAACCGAGTCAGCCAGCGCCTCAGGGCAAGGAAGCAAGACTGTCGCTGCAAAAGACCCGCAGCTCCTGCTGATGTCTCCTGCCTTGAAGTTGGCTGTGGAAGGTGTCCATTATATTGCAGATCACTTGAGAGCGGAAGACGCAGATTTTTCAGTAAGTCACGACGGTTCTTTTTTGTCTTTGCTCCCTGCAAGTCAAAACCCAGAGTGGTTTGACTCCAGATTCTATTTCGTAGAACTGCTAATGTGGAGCAGTATGTTCTCCAGGCTCAATGGGGTGAACACCACCCTGCTCAGTCTCTCCGGTGTGGTGTAGTGGTTCAGAGTGCAGGACTGGGACTCAGGTGATCCGGGTTCGAGTCCCCACTCAGCCATGGAGCTCATAGGGTGTCTTTGGGTCAGGCAAGACTCTCAGCCCAACATACCTCACAGGGTTGTTGTTGTGTGGATAAGACTGAGAGCAGGAGGAGAGTTATATAAGCTGTCCTGAATTCCTTGAAAGGAAAAAAAAAAAGGTGGGGTATAAATACAATAAATAAAGAGGTCTTGATTGCTTCAGGTGGCTTTTCTCCATCCCCCTTTGCTGTCCCTTCAAGACCAGTTTTCCCCCTCTGCTTCATTCATCCTCAGGCGATTCTAGCCAGTCAGGATTCACCTGCTGGATGTGAATTTTGCATTTTGTGAATGGCTGTGAACTGGCCAGCAATGGAAATGTGATGAAATAATGACTATCGCTAGCCAATTAGATTTGGGTTCATGCTGCACTTGCAACAGCAAGATGGAGCCCATTAGAGTGAGTGGAAGTCTGCACTTCCATTAGCCCCTTTGCTAACTGATCCCCCAACAAATCGTGCATGGGGAGAGGGGCTCTCGTTTATTCTGGCAAGCTGCTGTGACCCCTCCACCCCATTTCAGCTCAGCAGGAATCCCTACAATTGCTGCTTAACAATTCAAGCTTTTTTGTGCATTAACAGGGAAACTAGTTAGTTCTCATCCAGGCTTAATAGGAGCTCTCCATGTCTGTCAAGCTTAACAGGAGCTCTCCATGGTGCTGAACTCCATCTCCAGCTGGGTTTATCACCCTGGAGCACCTCGGGGACCTCCTGGATAGCTCAGAATAAAAGCCCCGGTGAAAAGGGAACCATCAGCTTCTCCTTCCTGTTCCATGGAGTCACACCTAATCCTGACCCACACACATCTATCAAAATGCATTTTTTCAAGGGCACATTTCAAATGTCCATGGTGGGCAATTTAAAAACATCTGTATGGGAATCAACCTTATTCCCCCCTCCCCTCAATTCCATAAGTGATTGTGTACATAGTGACACATAGCGATGCATAGACCCTTCTGGTTAACAGTCACATTGTAGAAGCGCAGCATTGGTTGTTGGGTCCATCCAACATCCTGGAGCTCTTGGAATTCTTTTTTAAAAATCAAGCTTCAAGGTATCCTGAAAATGGTGTACTATGTTTTGTAAAGTCTCTGAAAACCCAGGGGGTTGGGGTGGAGGTGAGAGATGACCCAGAGGTCAGGTGGCCAACATCCTACAAAAAGACCATATAAAACATATTCCTGCAGGCATGGTCTTCAAAGGGTTCTCTCCTCTGTTGACTGGTTTTACCATCTGAGCAATTCATTTAATGTGGGCTGCATATATCTGTGCTTTTCTGTGGGTTTTGCAAGCCAACTTGGGATAGAAACCCTTTAAAGAAATGGAGATGGCTACAGCTGTTCATGCCCATCCCTTTTAATCCTGCACAGTCACTGCAGTGGCTACAAAGAAATGCCAACAAATAGGTTTGTTCTGCAGAGCAGTGCAACATGCTATTTACCAGTGGTGTAATGAGGTGCCACTGAGCTCGGATTGGGAGCCCTGTGGGCTACAGCCCTTTGTTTCTACAACCTCCTGGATTATTTCAGAGAAAGAAGACCTGCAAGCATTCTGGGGAGGGGAGTTTCTGGAGAGCCAGTCCTGCTCCTATAATGCTCGGAGAACTTTCTCAATTTGGACAGCTTGTCACCAACTGAGTCACAGCTGCCTTTCTGTGTTGTTTGCCTCCCGCACCAAGTTCCTTTCCTGCATTGCTTGGACAATGCAGCCCATTTCTGCTCTCTTTTGCCCTCTCCCAAGAGGTCTCCCAGTCTGGTTTTTGCTCTCAGTGAGGCCATGACCTCCATCTTGCCTGCTACCTCTGCTTTGGGTCATTCATAGACTTTCCATCTCTGGGAACTTGACCCTTCAGGATCTTCAGTCCTGAGTGCCTGTATGTTTCTTTATGTCTAAAGCCTAATACACTGCAGTTTGTCACAACAGATTTGGTAGCTGCCTTGACCTTCCACACACACACACACACACACACACACACACCCCCAGAAGGAAAACTTGCAGTGATGACAGAGGAGAGAACCAGCATGCTCTCTGCAAGCAAATTGGGGAAGGTGCACCAGGGTTTCCAGAAGCTCCCATGGAACTGCCCTGAGGACTGAACACCGCAGTTAGCGATGGGTGCTCCTGGCAACCCAGAAATGGTGGAGCATTCCAAGCTCTCTCCTAGGATTGAGCACCAAATACTGTTGAGTGCAACAGCCCAACCCAAAAGCTATAATCTGCAAACAGAACGGCTGTACCTTGCAGAGCAGATAAAAAGCCAACGGAGGGAACTAAAAAAGCCAGTCTTGGCTGCTCATTTGGGGAGAGCTTGAATGCATTTTCCTTTATAGATAAGCCACCAACAAGACAGGGAATTATTATCGCTGCTGTCTACTATTTATACAAAGCACTCTGGCGACTGAGTTTGGGAGAATGACACAGCGAAGGAGTATTGAGCACAGGTGGGGGAGGGAGGAAGCTAAGTGACTGGGCTTGTTTCCATTTGGAAACTGGGCTTCAGATTTTTACTTGGTGGATTGAAACAGGCAATCCAAGCATGTTACAACATCCAGTTAAAATTGAACAAATACTTTACTTGTTTACTTTCAACCTCTGACTTTTTTTCATCCATTCACTGGAGTTTGGGGGGAAAGGGTCCAACAGACTCAATAAGGCTTCATACCCATCTGTCTTTGGGCAGAACTCCCCCTCCAGCACGCTCAGAGTAGTTTTTGGCCTCAACCAGGCCAAAGACCAGAAGAAAATTGGTCTAGATTTCAGGTTACAGTGACTGCAGGTCCCAGGGCCAAATCCAGCCAGCCCCGTGGATGATGCTGTAGGACTCCCTTTTGTTTGCCGACGCTGGCATGAAGGAACTTCTGTGGCAAAAGGACTTACTGCTGTGGCAATGTAGGGACTGGAGGTAACAGCCATTGCTCAGTGCTTAAAGCAAACCTCTAGCAAACATATTCGAGCCAGAGATCCCCGGGCTCAGGTCCATCTAAGTCAGGGGTGCAGATCCTGTTATGAAGATGTTTGCAGGGACACATGCTAGTGGCAGATGGGGCCGAAGGCAAGGCCAGCAGTTAGATTAGATTAAACCTCATATGGCCAGTAACTGCATCTTTGAGGACCCATCAGAATCTTCTGGAATGGGGAAAAGCTGTACAAACCCCAGCAAATCACCAGCTGGTTCGGGGCTGGAGAAAAGGGTATGGGGCCAAGGGAAGGGGGCATGGACAGTTGGAGAACCCCGGACTGGACCTGCTGAGCCCGCACCTCTGCACCCTGATCTAAGAAACCAGCTAGTGATTTGGACACGGCTGCAGCCTACCACCCTAGGAAAGAAAAAGAAGGGGGAAATCAATTGAAATCCTCATAATAATAGAACTTGTTCCATTTGCTGGAAGTCACATGATATAATTTGTTCCATGCCAGGTCTCCCAATATTGCTTATAATAGAAACGATTTTTATCTTGCTTTTTTGGTTGTTAGAGAAAGCTTGTCACACATTTCTCGTAAACATCTCTCCTCCTGATGTTATTGCAAAAGCCATTATAATGTTGTTATTTTCCTGTGCCCCGTGCTTTCTCATCTGCTTTAATTTGCAACACGAGACAGTGCGATGAGAAATGTAATACTCCGGCTCATCTTTTTCTATCAGGATGATGTTTCTCTCTTGCCTGTTGCTTCACCACTCTTCATGGGAAGGAACCTTCCATAGCAAATGTCAACACAATTTTGCCTGCTATAAAGGACAAGTCCATTGCATGTTTAATCCAATAGAAGAAAAATAATAAGACAACCCACTGTGAGAGCAAGGAATCAAATTGCAGGAAAATGAATTACTGCTGGTGACCTTGGGTTTTCTTCAACTTTTGGCAAAAAAGATATAGTGTCTGCAATACCAGAACATATTTGTTTTGTTCTTGGTTTGGAAATGAAAACTGAAATTACTTCTCCAGCTTCCAGTGCCACAGAGACTGGAATAATTTCCCCAGAAAAATGTGTTTAAATGCTTCCAAGTAACCCTGCGCTTAACCCAGTATGTAAATATCTAGCATTAGAATTAACAACCCCAAAAGATCAGCCTGTTGTATCTAAGAAACCCAAGTTTGGCCTTAAAGATGCAGAACCACAGAATGTGCATAGCTGGTGCAATGTAAGAAGAACATTTGGAGCTGCTTTGTCCTAGTCATGTGTGTGACTGCACACACACACACACACACACACACATGTACGTGTATTGGACTCTCTATTTCAGTGTTGTCTATGCTCATGGGAGGTGGTGACCAATGGGTCAGCGGGGCTTCTCATCCATTGCAGCTTTTATTTTGAACTCTATAGGGGTTATCCATAGTGCTCCATGCTTGAGCATCTATTTAGGCAATCTATTTGAGCATCACCTATTTAGGTGATGGAGATTGGCACTGAGGGGAAGAGATACTCCAGGTTTTCAGATATGGTCTTTCCCAGAGTTAGCTGGAGATGCCAGAGTTTAATTGAGTGTCTGTCTGCTTGCAAGTATGTGCCCTGGTGTTTGTTGTTGTCAGTCGCGAAGTCATGTCCGACCCATCGCGGCCCCATGGACAACATTCCTCCAGGCCTTCCTGTCCTCCACCATCCCTGGAGTCCACCTAAGCTCACACCCACCTCCCCAGTGACTCCCCAGTGACCCCATCCAGCCACCTCATCCTCTGCCGCCCCCTTCTTCTTTGGCCATCTATTGTTCCCAGCATCAGTCTCTTCTCCAGGGAGTCCTTCCTCCTCATTCGGTGGCCAAAGTATTTGAGTTTCATCTTCAGGATCTGGCTTTCTAGAGAGCAGTCAGGGTCGATCTCCTCTAGGACTGACCGGTTTGATCGTGTTGCGGTCCAAGGGACTGGCAGGAGTCTCCTCCAGCACCACAATTCAAAGGCCTCAATCTTTTGGCGCTCAGCCTTCCTTATGGTCCAGCTTTCACAGCCATACATTGCAAGCCCTGGTGTTACACTGTGGTAATTTTTTGTATACCTCTCTGATACTCATGGGGAGAAAGAAATGGAGGGCCCTGTGTCCAGATGACCAAGTAGCAGGATTGAGCAGAACCACCAAGCCTGCTGCAAAATGATTCAATGGATCACTGAAAGAATGGCTGTCTTTACACACCATGACAAGCCACCTTCCGTGGCTCCCACGGTTTTTTACTATGATCTTCCCAATAGACAATCAAGTGCTTTCTACATTATTGTGGTTTCCATTCTCCACACGCATTGTTCCCACTGTTGGCATGTATCCCATCAGCCACTGGGCCTCGATTTCACTCCTACTTCCTGCCCATCTCCCTGCCTCTTTCTCATCAGTCCACACATGCAGGCTAGATCCTGGAATAACTCCTGAAGTTGTCGCTCTTTAACCCCATTGGACTTGCATTTTCGGACTAGGAAAAGTTCTTGGGTTCGGACAACACAAGCTGTGGTACTACAGAAAAACCATAAAACAAGCCAATTTTCTGATAGTGGTCAAACTGACCATGGTGAAATTGGGTTCAGAAAACACGGAAGACCAATAATGGTAAGAAACCACCATGGTTTGTTCTGCAATCAGAACCCAGCCAACCTATTGTACTCTGGAATGGATTCTGCAGCCCTCCCAGCTGTGAGCATGCTCCAGGGCGTGTGCCTCTTCCGAAGATCTTTGTCAGACCCAAGCACTGTAGAGCCCTCTATTGCTGCAGGTCTAGGACCAATCCAGAAACGCTTCCAGTTGCATTGAGTACCATTTAAAAAAAACTTGTGGAAAGATCTGATACAAATGAAGCACATCTACAAGCAGGAGCCGCACTCTTCCACCCCGTGCCTAACTTTCTGGAATCTATCCCCTAACTTTAGGCATTCCACGTCACCTTAAAATCTAGAACAGAGCTGTTGGGCTCCCTTCAGACTGATGGCAGAATTCCATTTAAGGAAACCTCTCTGTGGCTGTGTGCCAGTCATGGGCAGGACACAAGACGGGGGAAATGAGCCCAACATACCAGAAGTATCCCCGTTCACCAGCATATTTTAGCTTAAAGCTCTTATTAACCACATTCAAGCTTTAGGAGAGGAGAAGCAACCATGGGGAGGAATGGTATGGCCAAGAGAAGAATTGCAGTCAGATTGGGATCTCACGTAGGACCTCAGGAGATAGCCCCTAATTCAAGGATTCAGGTCCCCTGATACAGAAATGTGCTAGTAAATATTACGTAAGATTTTTGGAGTTTGGCGATCTAGCCACATCAATCTCTTGCATCAGCTTAAAGACTCGGTGTTGCTGAAGATGCATCTGGATGCTGAATTTTGCGTGTGCACAGTAGGAACCAAGTCATGGACCTCTCACTGTCTGGTCTAAGACACAGACAATGGCTTAGTCTGCAACCCTCTTAGGAGTTTTAATGAACCATCACTTAGCAAACGGGAGCTCTCTTCAGCTCCCTGATCGGTATTCTGCTGAAATTCCCTTGCCACAGGGGAACTGTGGTTCTATTAAAAGTAAATAGATCTTTTAATTAAGCCATTGAGGTTTTTGGCTGTTTTTGTAAAAAAGCAGCATTGGAGGGAGAAAGAGGCAAAGCAAAATGACTGGAGGCAGGAACACTTTCCAGCACCTGCCTTTTTCAAAATATATTTTCCAGAAATTGTTACCTGGGGTTGCTTAGTCCATTCTTGGATCTGCCACCTGAAATATTCCTGGGTCTATGGCTGTATCACATCAAAGGTTGGAGCATCCAGATGTGCCCAGTCTAAAGCAAATGCAGGTGGGACTATAGTGATGCGGTACCTTTAACTCTTTACTATTTGGGGTTGGAGCTAAAACAAAAAAGTTCACCATTGAACTGTTCCTATCTCCTGCTTTAAATGGCCTGTCTGATTTTTCTTCAATAGACAGGCTGTACTTTTACTAGAAACAAACTTTTTTGAAAGTGAGGAACTTAATGGAAACTTCTTCAAGTTCTGCTCACCTTTGTACCTTTACATGCGAGGGATGCCCACTGAAGGCAGGGATGAATAACGATGCTGAAATCATAAAGTCCATTGGAATTATTAAAATCCTGCCTCCTCACTGCTGTTCTAAAAATGTCCAACTAGAACCGTGTGTCATAAAGTCGGCCCTTGGACTACTTAGGTTGCAATCCTATACCACAGGAGTAGAAAAGCTGTGACCTTTCAGAGTATTGCATCATCCATCACTATTGACCAACCTGGCTAAGACTGATGGGAGGTGTAGTCCAGCAACATCTGAGGCCCAACTAGTTCCTACTCCCTGTTGTACACAGTTACCTGGGACTTACTTTTGAGTAGGGATGCCTAGCAGTGCAATGCGAGAGAACCAGCAGGTTAAGGGATGCACAGGTCTCCTGAGACCAGGGTCTTGAAGGGAATCCAGCAGGCAGAGGAAAAGAAGGCAAGGAACAAAGAAAGGAGAGGGGAATGAAGGATGAGAGCACATTTAAAGTGCAACCAGAGATATATCATCAGCTGCTATATTCACCAGGAACAGTGATGAAACCAAACAAACCACTGTATTTTCTGAGTACTCCAATCAATCACTGTGCTACCCAGCACACAAAAAATGCCGAATTTCTTTGTTGTACTTGTGGTCATGATGAATGTCGCAATCAAAGTGCGTTAGGCTGAGTAGAGAAATTTTAGTGCCCCTCCTCTGTTCTTCCAGCTCATCATTACCCAAGCAAATGAAGCCAAATCTCATGCTAGGCCTGGAAACGTGTCCAGGCTGACCAGGTCAGGTTGCCCAGGTGGGAGGAATGGTCTTAGGTGGACATCACGCTTTGAGGATCTCCGTGCTCTGTAGCACCGAGCGGCTTACTGCCAGTTTTGCTTTGCTTTGGTTTCAGCTTTGGGGAAAATTACTTGTGAAGTGCACGTGGTTTTTAGTCTAATGTGTGTTCTATGTCCCAGGGCATAGCATGGTTTGCTGAAGCTAAGCAGGGCCCCCTCTGATCAGTGCTTGGAGGGGAGACCACCTAAGAACCACATGAGTTTCAGCATGGGAGAACGGTAGGGGAGAAATGCAACCCCGTACAAAACTTTGCTTGCATTAGGAAGGCCAGTGTGGTGCAGTGGTTAGAGTACTGGACTGGGACATGAGAGGTGCAGGTTCTAGTCCCCACACGACCACAGCGCTCTCGTGGCAACTTTGGGCCAGACGTGGACTCTCATCCTCCGTTGCCTCACAGATACGTTGTGAGGATAAGCTGGAAGGAAGAAGATCCTTCAGGCTGGCTTGAGTTCCTCCCAAGAGGAAAGAGGTGGGACAGACAGGACGTGATGATGGTGATGCTGAAGATGATTTCGAAACTGCTGAGATTTAGAAGACACCTCCATGCATCTCGTGTTAGTGCTTTGAAATAGCCCATGAAGACTTTTCATCTGTCATTTTGGGGGCGTTTTGGATATCTGTCTAAATGCTGGATTTCAAGCAACGCTGCTTCTGTGAAGAAGCACAGGGAGCAAAAAAGCAATGTGAAAATGAGATGCAGAAGTCTGCTCTGCAGCAGCTTCAGAGCGTGCGCGGAGTCGAACTTCATGTTATTGCTCATTGTCTCAGACCAGCTTTTCCCACCAGCCTCATTCTAATGAACCAAGAAGGGCCGAGTTCCAATCTACCAAATGCATTTACATTTTAAGCTGTTCTCCCAAATGTCTTCTTTCTCTTCCCCTCTGGTCTGATTTCTCCACCCCAAAAGAACATAGGGATTTTAAGTGTTCTCCAGAGATCAATTCTGGTAGGCTTCATATGAGCTTAATTAGACTCCAGAGGAATTACAGAGACAGTGATGAAGTTAAATAAGCATAGATGTAAAGAAGTAAAACCAAATTCTGCCAAAAATATGGGCAGACCTCTTTAAAGTTATAGGGCAAGAAGAGAGGGATGACTCTCAGCACTGTAGGGGTTTTTTTTTAAATCTTGCTTTACTTCGTTATTTTTGTTCTCTGCCTCACCGTTCTCAAGTTAAATTATGATCCCCTTCTGACATGTGACTCCATGTGGCTTTAAAGTCTAAGTGATTAGAATATGGGAGCCGGAAGTCTGTGCCTCTGTGTGAGCACGTGTGCGTGTGCGTGTGTGCGTGCGTGCGGTTCTCTGGGCCTGAGCCTCAGATCTTTTTGGTACCCAGCACCGTTCTGGCAACTTCCATGCTTCCCGGCCTGTAGGGTCACCGTGGGGGGCAGGCCAGTGCTCTCCTCCAGGTGGCAGCCGCGGGAAGAGCTCAGGGAGGTCAGAGCTCGACTTTTGATGCTCCAAATGTACACACCTATCCTCTTGATCACACTGCATCATAACATGCAAGCTAAAAGTAGCTCTATTCAGTGCTGACAGAAAGCATTAAAACAAGAATATTTCTGCATTCACACAATAGCAGTGGATTAAAGAAAACCATTGCTCAAAGTAGCTGGTAAAAGCAAATCAGCACAATGCCGGCAGACTACAGACCCAGATGGAGAATGGGCAGCCCTCCAGAGGTTGCTGGACTGCAGTTCTCACCATGGGCTCTGCTGGCTAGGACTGATGAGTGCGGCTGTTTAGCAACATCTGGACAAGTGGTTGTCATAGACCACAGCCAATGTAATGCTCCGCACCATCGAACTCCATTATGACTGACCATCAGCTGGAAGCTCGGGTCAGCAGAACAGCCTTCTTCCGCTCTCTAAAAATGGTCAAGCAAGAGGCAACCTGCTCTCTGTTTGGAGGAAATTCCATAGAGGGGATGGGGCAACTCCTGAGGAGGCCTTCTCTTAGTCAACTGCCTTACCACCCGAACGGTCCTGGAGAAGGCCCTCTGAAGGGGGAGGAGGAGGAGAAGGCTAAGCTTGAGGTCCTCAGATTGCCCATTACAGGGCTGAGCAACTAGTGACCTTAGTTCTACATGTGGTCTACAGCCTAATTTAACTTGGCCTCCTCCCAATTTCAGAATCCCTCTGGTGAGTTCAGGTGAGACTTCTGGCAAGAGCAGTAATTCACTCCCCAGCAGCCCAACAGGTCTGGTGAAGAAGGAGAGGGGAAGGTGAGAATGGCAGAAGATGAGGCAGAGAGAGGTAGGAGGGGTTGGTAGATGAGTGAGAAGACAGGAGGTGCACAGAGAGAGGGAGCTGTGAAGAAGATAGGATGGCAGAGAGATGATGGCAGGAGAGAAGAAAGGCTGGTACAAACAGAGAAAGGAAGAAAGGTGTGCAAAGGGAAAGAGATGAAGAAGGAGCAGGTAGAAGGAGGGAGGGAGTGGCACAGGGAAAGAAGGAGCTAAGGAGAAAAGAGGGTGAATTTTTCAGCACAGTGGAAGGAGAAGTGGCAGGAAAAGACAAAGACAGTGACTTTCCCTATTTTGGGCTTTGATCTTAACCACTGACACAAGGTCACCGCCAGTTTACCCCTCAGAGGAAATGGCCCTCAGAGTGACAGGGAAGCCCCCAACCCTTTCGAGCTTAACAAAGTCAAAGCAAGCCCTTTGAATTGTGCTCCTGAATGACAAGGATCTCTTAATACTGCAGATGGAAGAACAGAACAGAACAGATTACATGATCTTTCTAAAATTCATCTTCACTGAATGCTTGGAACTTGACAGCACATCATAAAAACCAGCTCTTGTCTTGCAAATGATCTGCCCGCTAAGCAAAGGAGGGAATTTGCCAGATAACTTATGCAACATAAATAATTCTAAGAGCTGTTAACAGAATCACAACATGCTTCAGTTGGAGCTTCTCACCATCTTGATGTGACATAGTTCTCTTGGCATATGAAATTAAACATTTTTTTAAAGCCAGTCAACAAACATGAAGGAGCTTGAGTACAATTGTTGTCAAAAGTGTACATGACTGATACTTGTACACAGCTCTCTTCTTGGAAAGTACCACATCAGGACTTTCTCTGCAGATCCAATAACCCAACTGAGCCTAAAGCTACTTCCAAACCTATGTATGTTGCATCCGTGATTGTTTGTATGTTCGATTTATAGCCCACCTTTTACTTCCAAAGCCTTCAAAGTGGCTTACTTAGATCATTCTCCTCCTGGTGCTTTCAATCTTATGCAAGGTAGGGTGAACTGAGTGTCTGTGACTGGCCCAAATCACCAGGTTGGCTCCACAGCCGAGCAGGGACTAGAACCCAGATCACCCGAGTCCCAGTCCTGTGCTCTGAACCACTAAACCACATGGACCTTCAAGTGTTCAGCTGATGAGGCTCCTGTCCCCTGGTGGGGCCCTCATGCTGAGGCATCCTTGCCCCCTCACCAGACACACAGGATTAAACCCTAGGTGGCTGAAGCTATTTTGTCTTTCCCATGATGCTTTAGACATCTCTTTGGTCCAAGGCATTATGGGAAAAACAAAATGGCCATAACCACAACAATATGGCTTTCCACATTGGAGACCACCTTGCTTTCGTGCTAGCTGCCATTTTGTTTCTCCCACAATGCCTGCTCCAGAAAAAATTTCCAAGGCATTGTGGGGAAAACAGAATGGTGAGCACTAGGAGTCTGTCGCTTAGAGCTTACAGTAGAAACAAGGAACAACCAACCCCCTGCTATGCTACAAGGTAAGCCACCCTGTAGAACCTGAGGAAGAGATGCTGAAGGGAGCTCCTTGAATCTGCAAATGGTTGACTATATCAGCAGCTCTGTCTAGTCGCTGTATGTTGGTAAGCATTTTTCCCCACTCTCTCACATCACAGGTGAAGGAGGACTGGAAGTACGTTGCAATGGTGATCGACAGAATTTTCCTCTGGATGTTCATCATAGTCTGCTTATTGGGAACTGTAGGGCTTTTCCTCCCACCCTGGCTGGCAGGAATGATCTAGGAACAAGACGACTCTGAAAAGGAATCAGATGCATCTCATTCAGCAGATTTCTCTCCACCTGGAAGGGGCAAAGCTTAATGCTGGAGACATCCACCAAGAATAATTGACCATGATGTCGGCGCATGATGCCTTCCAAGGTTGCATCACCTGCTTAAGCCATTTTCATCTTCTATATCTCTTTGGGGCTGGGTGGGAGGGGAGGGGCTGGTGAACTACAGTTTATTCATAGCATGACGGCAGCTGTTGTCATATATACTCCTAGGAGCACAGCCGTGTTCCCTTAAAGCGAGAGCAAGCGCAGGCTCTGACACGCACACGTGGTCCCTGGTAAGTCAGCTGAGAAGCGAAGCGCTGGCTTGGACCTGAGCTGTCGCTCCGCAGAACCTAGTACAGGGTTTTGCTTGCGTGCTTTCCAAGCAACAGGTAAGGACTGATGAAGGGTAAGAGGATGGGCTTGTGTTGCGGGAATGTCTTGGTGGAAATGGAACATCAAAAACCCTGAGAGCAAGTTTCTGATCCATGGAGTTCTGCTTCTCAAAGAGCGGAGCGGACTGCAGGAACGGTGGGTCGTCCGCACTGCTGGACTGTGCACCTTGACCAGTGCCTCTACCAACTGACACAAATGATCAGAAGAATCACATGGTACAGCTACTGCTGGGCTGCACCATATCAGACTGCAGTGGGGAGGGGGACACATGTGTCGGTGTTTCCTGGACCTATAAGGTGAGCACATCCGCCAAAAGACAAATCCAGAGCTCTTCTCCCAGTTTTTCTCATTTTGAAGCTACATTGCAGAAAGTCAGGGACTAGAGCCCTTCCCTTGGAGGCAGTCTGAAATGGGCAGCCTAGAAGAGTTGGTGTGACTCTTGAGACCATGTCTATCAGCTGAGTCTAGTTCTGAGACAAAGGGAAGAGAAGCTCCATCGGAGAGATGAGGTAGAAACAGAGAAACCGAGCGAGTCAGAAGGGGCCTCCTAGGCCATCTAGTCTTACTCCCAGCTCCAGTTGGCTCTGCTCGTGACATGCCTATCATGTGCATGTCCAGCCTATCCTTGAGCACCCACCCCAATGACTCCAGCCCAGAGCTCCACAAATGTACAGGGTTCCTGTGGCTGACCTTGTCAGGTGGAGTTCTTCAACTTTACGAGGCACTTTCCTTTGCTGTACCAATAAAGGAAGAGTCTTGCTTCTCCCTACAGGGGTTGACCACTCTGTTGGTTTGCAGGAAAAGTAGTAAGAAGCAGTCTCTCTTCATTCCATTTAATGAAAAAGTCCAGAAAAGTCCAGAAAAAGTCTTTGGTGCATTGCTTCCGTAGAAAGACTTGGAGGATTGAAAATGGTCTTGGCAATACATTTTACCAGACATTCTGGAACAATCTTAAGCTTTGGGAGTCATGCAAAGAGTAGTTTCAAGGTTTGGAAGCTTTTGGACGTGGCCAGCTACTCTGAATTTTCAGGTTGCAGCTTTGACTGCCAGTTGGAAGGGTCATGAGCATGACTGCGTTCATGTTCTACCTGCGAGTTTCCCACAGGCACATGGTGAGCTACTATTGGAAAAGAGTGCTGGACTAGACAGTCTTGGTCTGATCTAGCATATCTCTTCATAGGTTCTTAGCTGCACAGATTTCTTCTTCATGGAGAAATGGCCCACAAAGAACTTGTGTGGCAAAAACAAAACGAAACCATAACCAACTAGATACATGCGATGAATCGATTAAAAGGCCTCATCTGCAACGTTCTGCATCTATTCTCTTATGCCCTGTCCTTTCCATTTGTTGTCAAAGCATCAGGGTTATTTTGCATAAACATTCCAGTTGCAGAATTTCCATTTTCTAGGTGCATAATGCAGATTGTTGTATTTCAGATGCACTGGAAACTGAAGGGGGAATTGATCTGTTGGAGTCTGTGTAGCTAGGAGGATGCAACTCCAGCCCTAGAGCCAAGCCATACTTGATTAGCAGATCTGGGGGGAAAGGGATTTATGTGTCCACATGACCTAACCTCACTGTTAGCACATGGGGAAAAGGGTGTTACACTACCATTTATGGTTTGAGCCTCTTTGGTGGAGCTCTCTTGGGGCCCTACACTTCTAATCCAAGCTCAGCCTGATCCGTGCCAGTTCGGTCTTTTCCCAGAGGATGTGAAATCAGGTTAGGTTTTAAAATTGTTCAGGCTGTGTAAGCAAGATGGAAAGGAGAAACATTGGAAGAAAAGGAGGGAGGGAGATGGAAAATTGGGTATGGGCTGCCGCAGACGTGTTCCTGTGACATGGGGCCAAACTTTTCTCAATTCAGAGAAGCAATTGTTGAAGCTTCACGAACAGACTTGAAATAAAGGATTTCTGAGTAACTGTGGCTTTGTACCATTGTTTTCTTGCCTTTCTTGAATGTGAAGTGCCAGGAAGGTTTGACAGGATGGTGTCTCAGGCATGAAGATTTGGGGGGAAAAAGAAGGAGACAGAGGGGAAATGGCATACTTAGCATGGATGGGGTCTGGAGGGCAGAATCCTGCCTGTGCCCCAGAGGGTGGAATTCCAGTTTGGAGAAGTTCCCCACGGGGCCCGGGACTGGATGGACTCATGAGTCTTCTTAGGTTCTTATTGGTGGATGAGGTGAAAGGCAAAAAGGGTAAATCTGGAACAAAACAAAACTTAGCAGAATTTAGATCAAATGCTCGTTGCAGGTAACTAAGCATTAGGAGAGGAGTTTCAACTTATTACAGTGGGGAAAAACAGCACCAAAGCCAGAAAACCACAAAATGACCAGGGCTTGGGGAAAAGAGAAGGCCAGGAAAAGGAATTTGACCTTCTATTTATTATTATTTATTTCATTTCTATACTGCTCCATACTCAAAGATCCCTGGCCAGTCTACAACAATCCATAAAAACAAGACAAAATGCCATAAAATGTCATAAATCAAAGAAACATACCCTAACCTAACACTGGAAAATGACAAGTTTGACTCCAGGGGGGCTGCAGTGGGCAGGTTTTCTAGAGGTGGGGAGCCAACACAAAGCAAGCCCTGAAGGTCTGAGGTTCTGATTTATAGACTTAGCAATCACTATTTCCCCTTCAAATTTAATACCTTAAAAGAGCATTGGACTTTCTAGAGATTATTATTTGTTGGTAAATGTGAGATTTATCCTGGACAAAACTTCTGCCTTTTGACTGCTTTCCAAAGCTTCCCTGATTTGGCCAAAGGGAAACAAGGCCTCTCTTGTATTGCATTGGGTGCTGCTGGATAGAGAGGACAAAATCAACAAGCCCATTCCATGGAAACAATTTCAAGTTGCATCCTGGTATCTGGAGTGCCTTCCACCATTTGGATTTGACGCTGCTGCTGCAAATGCCCACTTGGACTATCCAGGACTAGCAAGTCAGGGCCTGGGGCTCCCAGGCACAGGGGGTGGCATTCCAGAGGAAACCAGCTGCCCACCGGCTCCCTCCAGCAGGATGGGGGCAAGACCTTCTCCTGCCCAGCTCCTCAGCATCTGCTGTGTGCAGGCAGGCTGCCTCTGGTGGAGGAGGGAGCACATGGCCAGCAAGGCTAGTAGCCACTGATTGCCTCCTCCCTCACGAATCTGTCCAGTCCCTTTTTAAAACCATCCAGATTAGTGGCCATCACCGCTTCCCATGGTGGCGAGTTCCGTACTGCTGCGTGAAGAAGTCCTTCCTTGGATCTGTCTGAATCCTTGCAGAGTCTGCTTCAAACTGATGAAAGTGACTGGATAACATTCATGCCCCTTCCTCTCCAGGGTGCTGCCGCAGTCTGACCTCGTAGGCTAAAGGAAGCAGGCCGGGCCACGTGACGCCAAGAAACAAGTTCAGCATTCAGCATCCGACTCCCTCGCTTTGCTGCTTCTGCAGCCCAGCCAGCAGCTCTCTTCTGAATCTGGCTCCCAGTCTCCGACTGCTTTAGGGATTTATTTATTTAGAACGTTTCCATATCAACCTCTACAAAATGGTCTCAGGACAGTCTTACAATAAAGCAAAGCAAAGGGATGGGAGAACCAGGGATTTTCTGGCTTTCCTACATTATTTATTTATTTATTTAGAACATTTTTATGCCGCCCCATTTGCAAAAAGCCTCGGGGCAGCTTACAAAACAAACAAACATATAATTACCTAAAAAATCTGGAGACATCTCGGCACAAATATAAAATCAATAAATACAATTAACAGTTAAAATAAAGTTGAAATAAAAAGGTCTTAGCCTGGCGCCAAAAAACATATAATGACGGCGCCAGGCGGACCTCTCTGGGGAGCGCATTCCATAAGTGGGGCATCACCACAGAGAAGGGCCTCCCCTGGGTACTCACCCTCCTAATATCTTTCACGGAGGGTGAAAGTTATGTGAAAGTCACACACACTTCCATTCATTCATTCATTCATTCATTCATTCAAGATATGTGTTGTTGTTGTTATGGGTTCTGGTTTTTTTGGTTCACTCTCTGTAAGCCGCCCAGAGCGAATGCATCTGACTTGCATCTGACTTGCATCTGACTTCCATGCATCTGCAACCAGAGTTCCACGGCTGTCCATGGATTTCCTCCTGGCTGGGCCCACTTCCGAAGTGAGGTCCGAGCATGAGAAGAAGTTCAACTGGAAGAAGAGGGACAGATTCCAGGGAGGGTCATTGCAACCCTTTTCAATCCCCACATCAAAACTTCTCCAGCCCTGGGTTAAGCCCTGGTGGAAGGTTTAAGCTGCTGTGTGTTGATGGATGCAGGTACTTGAATGGGTACGAAACCATAGAGAAATGTGAATGGTGTGTGGGTTGTGTCCATCAGGAACGGTTGTGTGTGGATGGGCAGATGTGAATGGGGTGTGCAGGTGACTTAGGTTCTATCCAGCTTGCTCCTTGGGCCCTGTCCCCCACTGACAAGTCCCAACTGGAAAATTACCCAGGTGGGATGCAGCCTTCTTCAGCTGTAAACATTTCCCCAACCTGCTCAAGGACCAGAACGGTCTTTGCTTCTCTTCCAGTTCAGAAAGAGAACCATTCCTCAGCTCTCAGGTTTGGGAAGCTGAGGCAGTCTCCCTTCATCAGTGATTTTTCATGCTCTGTTTCCTGACCTACAAGCAGAAACAGAAAACCAAAACATGCTGTTAGCATGTAATAGCTGTAATAACACTTCTCCCCAGCAGATTTAAAACCTGGGGCTTCATTGTCTTCTCCTAAACGAATGCAGCAACTACTCTTGAATGTGTGTTTTTCAATCCAAAGCCATGCCTTGGTTAAAGGGCTTGCTTTAATTGGTTGCTACTAACCCCATCTTATCAACAAACAGAAGGATGTCTGGGACTTGAAGGTCTGGGACCTGAAGCCATTTAGAGCTGTCAGTCAAAGTGAAAAACACAGCTTGAAACAAAAGGTAGCACACGGCTGCGTGATGCGGGAGGGAGGAAGGAAGCAACCACGGTGATCTTGTCAAGGGCAAGATTTTGACAGCTTTTTAAAGGGCAGGGCAGTTCTGCACAATGCATAACCTATTTAGTCAAAAGCACCTGATCTACTGTGCGTCGTGACCTGGTGAATCCTTGGCAGTTCTCCAGTTTTATATTCATAGGAAAGTGTGAAGAAGGGTGCTCAGGAACAGGCAGGATAAATCCAGCTGAATTGCTGGCTAGCCTGATCACCAATTGTCAGGCGATCTGCTAAACCAGACTGGGGGTTTAACTGCCATACATCTATTATATATATTACTAATTTGATATATTTGTACATTTCCCTTCATACCATCCTGCAAAGAAACCTCAAAAGAGGAGAACCATAAAACACAATAGAGCTACCATGTAAGGATGTGTGAAGAATCCATTTTCGGGGTGGGAATCTGTCAGGGTTTATTGTGACCATAAGTCTCGGTTCCTGAAGAAAGCTCCAAATATCCATGCAACACTTGCCGGGAATTGAGCCCCGTACCACTGCGGCACAAGCTGTGTCCCTCTTCTGCATGATACACTGCAGCCTTTCTTTGTATGCTTGCATGTGACATGGAAGAAGGTTGCTGGTTGTGCAACCTTGATTGTGCAATCATTCATGGACCTTCTCTTCACCTGGCTTGTTTTCTAAGACCAGGCCAAGCATGGAAGGAAATCCATGAATGCTAGACAGAGTCTGCAGAGTTTTGTCCCAAGGCTGCAACAGTTGCTGCTTCTGCTGATCTGCATATCCACATGGACATCTGAAGCATGGAAACCTTCAGGTGAAGACCTTGTTGTGCAGAGCCTTCCCTGGATCCTAGAAAGGAGAGCTGCATCATTTGGGGAAGCCTCCATCCACATTGGTGCAGCTATGCCCAGACCTTGGAGTTGAGGTCCACAGTCTAGTAGACTTCCATAAAATTATTCAGTCCCTGGTCCAAAATCATCTAGCTGCATCCTGGTTTGCACAAAAATTGGCATGCAAAGGCTTCCCCGTGGCCAACTGAATGGTGGAAGGGAGACCAGACCTAGCTAAATGTTCAGGCCATGGCATAAGGAACAACCTATTGCACCTCTGAAAACAGTTCACCTCTTTACACCAGCAATGCTTGAAGGAGGCTATGGAAAGATGGGCAAGGAAACCTGACCATGCACATTTTTGCCCCCTGGCTGGACTGGGGCATGGAGTTTATTGAGCTCATGTGAAGAACAAGTCAATAACCAACTGGTGAAAATCTTCACCTTGGTGGGACATAAATTTTCCAGGCCTTTGGCCTCAGCTTACCTCTGAGAGAGGTCACAAAAGCAGGTGGACCCAGGTCTGGTGCCAGCAAAGTAGAGGTAAAAAGGGTTGAAACAGAGGACATGGTGAAAACCAAGTTTGTGCTTGAGTCTGAGAGAAAGTAGATCAGGGAAACATAGACTTTGGTTTATCTCTTTGCTTCTTGTTCATACCAGAGCGTAGAACACAGAATAATCAACTCAAGTTGCAACAGACCAGATTCAGGAGAAGTTTCCTCACTGTCAGAGCAAGATGGCCGTGGAACCAGCTGCCTAGGGAGGAAGTGGGCTCTCCCACACTGGAGACATTCAGAAAGAAACTGGACAGCCATCTGAGTAGAATGGTGTGACTTGGTGTCCTGCAACAGCAGGGGGTTGGACCCGATGGCCTTCTTGGCCCCTTCCAACTCTACTATGTTATGAGTCTATGATCGCTAATAAGGCAAACACATCTTATTTGCAAGCCCTAATCTGAATGTAAGAACGAATGCTTTTTTTGAAGAAATGTTCACAAATACCCGAAGGTGTGATGGTGTTCAACATTGTGCATTTTTAATTGGCAATCTTAGGAACAATCATATTATTTTAAAATACGCATTTTTGCCCTTTCATTATAAGAGATACTGCACATTTTTGAAAACTATGCCCTGAAGTTTGTGTTTTTCCCATCTGAACAAGCACCCTCCCAAAAAAAAAAACTTATCAAGGGAAGGATATCAAAACTTCAGGTCCGGATGAAAGGAAGAATGGAGCTGCCTCCCTGGATCTTGCCCTTCAGCTGGAGAAGAGTGTGACCCAATCCCAGCTGGATTTACACCAGATTGCTTCACACCACACAGATCTCCATCTGTGTGACTTCCTGGAGACTCATTACCTCGATGTGGAGGGGAAGCTGATCAAGAAGCTGGGTGACCATGCGACCAACCGGAAGCACATCCGTGCCAGTGAGGATGTTCTTGGTGAATACCTCTTTCACCAGTGACTCTGGGCAGGACCAGCAACTGAGCCTTGAAGTGCTGGCTCCTCCCAGCACCAGCTGCTTTGTCATCTGAGCTGCTCAATAAATAAAGGCTGCCATATTGCTGTCCATCTTTTCAAGAGGGGGAGCTGTCATAAGCAAAAGATGGCAGAGCCAATGCCAGGCAAGGCTTGGTGGAAGGTCCTTGCATGACTGGTTGGGAGACATCACTGGGCTTTCTTTTTTTGCACTTGAAGGAAGGCCTGCGGTGTTGACTGTGGTGTCCTGGATGGAGAAGTCCTCCAGCAGGTATTCCATTCCTGGCACATCAGCCAGGGACTGGCTTTGCTCCTATTGTGGTTTTCTGGGGATCCATGGTTTTCAAGGATGCTGAAGCTGCCCAGAGTGAGAGTGTCGGAGCAGAGCTCTTCACCTGCTCTGCAGGCGGGAAACTGAGGCCAAGACGCGCTGGCTGCTCCACTGAGGAGCAAAGAACACACCCTCTCGGCTGTTACAGGTCACACGTTCCCAGCTGTGTTTGTCCCCTTGTTGTTTGGGGAACTGCTTCCGAAGGCAAGAGCCTCAGGCTGCTGGTGGCATATCAAAGACAGGACTCCCTGTGCGACACAAACTAGGATTGCAGAAATTTGAGGGTGAAGAGGAAGGGAAATTGGATAAGTAGGGATCTGCAGGGCTGTCTGGGGAATCCATCGGGGGTGATAGACTTCTTTCCTTAAAATGAGCTGCTTTGAAATAACCAAGGAAAGTGGCAAATATTAGCTCTGCGTCATGCGGGAAGCAAACGCAACAAAGTGTGTCGTGGCTGAGCTAGCAGTTCCTGCCAGCCAAAGCAACTAATGAATATGGATGAGCTCCATGCATGGCCTCAATCCAAAGGCAAATTGAAAGGAGGAAAGGGAGGGCAAAGACTAGTAGTATTCCCTCTCCCATCACCCAGTTGTATGTTAGTTCACCCAATCTGTGCCCATTTTCATCCCTCAGGGCAGTCTCCCACAACTGGTACCCTCAAGAAGTTTTGGATGACAATTCACTGCATTTCTGACCATTGGCTGTAGAGGCTGGGGCTCATGGGCATTTAAATCCAAAAGGTATGGAGCACATCAGGTTGGAGGAGGCTGCTCTAAGGGCTGAAAATGGACACAACCATTTCTCCATGACCAGGCGACCTAACATGCAGCAGGATGATGGGAGAGAGAATATTATTAGTCTTTGGCCTACCTACTTTTCAACCATGCTTAGGGATGCATGGATGCTGTAACATCAATTCCATGTGGATTGCCTGGCCTCCTTGATTGCATCGTCCACTCGTGAGTGGAACAGCTTTTGCAGAATGCATTTGCACACGTTTGAGTAACTTCTATGCACTTACCTGTGTGGAATGAAATCCAGGTATATTCTGAAAAAAAGCAAACCAAAATTATCCAGCTCTGTCGCTGAATGACCTACGGAATGAAAGATGCAGGACAATCTGCAAAAGACTGAACAAAATGTGTACATCCCTAAACATGATCGTTAGCGATTTTATCTTTCCAAAATGCATGGGAGGATGTGTACATTTGATGTTTTTTCATGCCCTATGACAATTATTTAATTGTTGGTTTCGACTGTTGAGTGGATAGCTAAGCAAAGAGCAGTGCCACACCTGGGACCAAGAGGATGCCTGGCTGACCTGGCAGCCGAGCGGCTCCATCACCTTCTGGGCTTCCGAACTGGTTGGGCAATGGCTTCTATTGAGCTCTGGCGGTGAATGGTATGTGCTGATAGGCTGATCAGGTTAGGAATGAAGGTAGCAGTTGCTCCTGGCATTGCCAGGGTCAGGGTGACTCCCCCCCCTTTGGATGAGGACATGTGAGCCAGGAAATGAGGAGCAGATACTGAGAGGACAGAGGAGGGGAAGGTTATCTCAAGGCCATGCTCTCCAGCTGTTCAGGAAGCCCGTGGGGACAGACAGCATTGGCCAGTGCAGGGAGGGAATCTGGGAGAGGGGCGTGATGAGCCTGGTTCCATTTCAGACCCCATGATGAGGCACTGGGAGAGAAGGGCCACCCAGTTAGGGGGCCTGGAGGGATCCAGGAGGCCAGGCCTTCTGCAGAGGGGCATAGCCAGAGGGGTGGAGCCCACCAGTACAGGAAAGGAGGGAGCAGGGAAGTACTTTCTAGTCTGAGTTTAACAAACCACTCTGTTCATGCTCAGAGACTCTTCCTCTGGTGGCTATAGTTTGATGCCTGTGCTTTGGAAGTAAACATACTTTCATGCAAAGGAACTGCCTGTTGTTGGGAAGGAGGGGACCCAGCTTCCAGAAATTAGCCAGGGGGTGTGTACTTTGGAGGTGGGTACAGCTCCTAGAAATTCCTTCCAATGCAGAGTCAGGGAGAGCCACATCTTTTAGAGATGAATGCAGCCGGGAGATTTTTGGCTCTCAGCCCTCCATCAGATGGCTTCCTGCCTTCTTCAATTAAAGGGATGAAGAAAGGAATTGGAGAGGAAATTGGGACTCTCACGGAGGCTTCCCCAAATCTTCTGGCATCATCAGCCAAAGAAATCTTCTGTGTAAAGAGCTATCAGCATCTGCTGTAGCGTGTGAGTAAAAGAGGAACATCTAAAAATACAGACATCTCCGGGGATCTGGGGCGGCTCGGGAGTGAAACACAAGGGCAGCCAGAGATTCAGACGTGATGCTGCAGCCCAAGCATCGCATGGATGAATGCTCAGCCATCGTGAGCCAGCCCCCCTTCCCTACACACGCACTTGCACACACACGTCGTGCATGCGTGCCAGGCAGCATCTGATCTGCTGGAAGGGCTCTCCCCTGATGTTGAAGTACCGCTGGATGGGATTTAGGATCATGGGGTCATATTCATTAAGGACTCCTCCCCTTTCCTCTAAGGAACTCAAGGCAGTGTTTGGGGCCTCCCACTGGCCACAGATATTAACAAGAACCTTTGCAGGATAGGTAGAGCTGAGAGATACCAGAGAGAGAGAGAGAGAGAGAGAGAGAGAGAGAGAGAGAGAGAGAGACAGACAGACAGACAGACAGAGACACAGAGAGAGCACCATTACCATAAAGTTAGCCTCACACCCCTCCCTTGACCAAATAAATAACTTCTGTTGGCGACATTTAGGTACGTGAGGGGATGTCACACGGAGGGGAGTATAGACTGGTTTTCCCCTGCAGAGGAAGGCAGGACTCGCTCCAATGGAGCAAAGCTCAGGGAACCCAGGTTCCATTCAGATGCCAGGAAGCACTTCCGCACAGTCAGGACCCCGAGGGTGTGGAATGGGCTTCCACGGGAGGAGGTTGAGGCCCCATCGGTGAGGGTGTTCAAGGACAGGCAGGACATGCACATGGTGTGCATGTCGTGAGCAGAGCCGGCTGGAGCCAGGGGTCAGACTAGATGGCCAGGGAGAACCCTTCTAACTCACTCTGATTCTATGTTTCTAGTGAAGATGGAAGGGTGAGGGAAGGCCTCAGCAAAGTTTGAAGCCTGTTCTTGAATACAGTCGATATTTTTATTGCAAAGGAAGGCAACACAAAACAAACAAAGAAACCTCCCTTTAATGCGCTGGTGGCCAAGTCCCAACCCCCTGCTGTGTAATTGAAAGTGTCACCACCCCACCCCACATTCTTTCTCCATGGTGGGGCAATGAGATGGACCTCCCATAGAGCTCCAAGGACACAGGCAGGCTGGTCCAGGTAGAGGGATTCAGTCAGGAAGCCAAGAGGGGGGAGATCCAGAACATGCTGCAGGAATGTATTTTCCCCTTTAACTCATTGTCTGTTTATGGAATTCACTAAGGAGCTGCAAATCAACAAACCCAGCGATGCCAAACTTCTCTGACATGCATTTTGGTGACTGTTGCAACTTGAGTCAAGATTGGATTGCAAGTTTTCTCATGAAAGGCAAATGTGCACAGCCATGAATATCCTGCTGGTTATGGGTGGCCAAAATCAGTGAGATGGGAAGGACAGGGAGCTCCATGACTGGCTAATTCAAACCAGAGCAACATAAAATCAGCAGGTGGTCAGAAAAACACCTGAATGATTAGTGGCTGCAGATACATAGATAAAA
This sequence comes from Varanus komodoensis, assembly GCF_004798865.1. NCBI lineage: Eukaryota > Metazoa > Chordata > Lepidosauria > Squamata > Varanidae > Varanus > Varanus komodoensis. Next base: position 5,416,300 of record NW_025336481.1, read on the forward strand.
AAGAGGTACGGAATCCTTCCACTGGCCCCCCAGTACGTCACAGTGGACCGCTCAAGCAAAGACACCCAAGGTAAACTTCACCAATAATGAAAGATGAACGAGTGGGCAAGACGTCTTGGCAAGAAGGCAAGACGTCTTGGAAAAGACCGTCGCAATAGTGAACGTCAAAGGCTGATGAGGAAGGGAAGGAGATGGATCAGTTCCATAAGGGAATCCACATCTGGAGTTTACAAGAGCTGAGCAGGGCTGACATGGATAGGACCTTTGGGAGGCCTTTCATTCATAAGTTGGGGATGCCTTGATGACACATCAGCAGCAACACTTGGAATTTACAACTCCATTGATTGACAGACAAATGTTCAAGGAATACCTCGTTGGAATGAACACTTTCAAATCTCCAGGGCCCAATGAACTCCATCCCAGAGTCAGAAAAGAGCTAGCAGAGGAACTCTCAGAACCACTGGCTATTATCTTTGATAAATCTTGGAAAACAGAAGTGCCAGAAGACAGGAGAAGGGCTAATGCTGTCCTTATCTTCAAAAAGGGGGACAAGATGAACCTGTGAACTATAGACCAGTTAATCTGACATCAATCCCTGGAAAACTTCTGGAGCAAATTATTTAAAAATCCATCTGCAAGCATCTTGAAGAAAATGCAGTGATTAATAGAAGCCAGCATGAATTTATCAAAAACCCTCTCAGACTAAGTTAATCTCATTTTTTGACTGGGTAACCCCCCAAATGGACAAAGGGAACACTGTGGACATAATCTACCTAGACTTTAGCAAAGCTTTCCACATATTGCCACGTGCCTTTCTGGTAAACAAATTAGCAAAATCTGGACTAGATGGAAAAACTATTAGGTGGATCCAAGATCGGCTGCTAAATTGGACACAAAGTGTGTCCAACTTGTCACCTTCTCAAATTGGATGGAGGTAACTAGTGGGGGCCACAGGGTGCAGTCCTGGGGCGAGTGCTCTTCAACATCTGTATTAATGATTTAGATCACAGAAGCATAGAATAGACGAGTTGGAAGGAGCCATGAAGGCCATCGGGTCCAACCCCCTGCTGGTGCAGGACACCAAGTCACACCATCCCACTCAGAGGCTGCCCAGTTTCCCCCTGAATGTCTCTAGTGTCCAAGGGGAAACTGGGCAGCCACCTGAGTGGCATGGTGTGACTTGGTGTCCTGCACCAGCAGGGGGTTGGACCTGATGGCCTTCATGGCCCCTTCCAACTCTACTATCCTATGCTTCTATATATTCCACTAGGAAGTGATATAAAAGGTCATTTGGAGATGTCTTCCATTTGAAGGGTTGTTCAGTCCAAGTCTAACTGAAAGATAAAGACCTCTAAGAAGGGGAAAGCTTGAAGTTGTCTATCCACATGAAGCCCCCAGACAGCAGACTGAAGTGGTGCACCATTCAGCTGGTCCCAGTCTTCCCTGCTGTGGGGAGCCTTTCTATCTGTGGGGCCATAGGTTGCCCACCCCTGCTGCGGGGTGGCAAGGATTTCACTGTCAAAAATGCTCTTCTCTTAAGCCTCTGGATATTGGCGCTTGGCAAGCTCTCCCTTCGGAAGTGGTGCCGCATACAGATGAGGAGCAGAAAGGATAAGCAAAGCTGATCCAGGTTTTCAATCTTTTTGAAAATATCCCAGTCAGTTCCCAGACTAATGCAGTGAAAAGAGATCCTTGGAAAGAAGCTGCAGCTCTGTGCTTTGCATGCTAAAGGTTCCAGGTTTCTACCCCAGCAACTCCAGGCAGGGCTGGAAAAACTCCTGCTAGAAACCCTGGAGAGATGTTATTGCCAGGCAGAGTCAACAGTCCTGGATAGGATGGACCAAGGAAGGGACTTCCCACAGGGCAGCTTCCTACAATCCTCCTGCCAGGTTTGCTCCCTCCCCAACTTTCCTTGGAAGAGATGATTTTCCCTAGGAGGCTGAACAACATGTCAAAATACTAAAACATATATTTTGCTTCTGCACTGTGAGGCGATGACCCAGATTGTTCAGAATAAAAGAAGCCGTTGTACTTGGCATGAATTTCAAGGTCAGGAAGAGTTAGACTCTTCAGATGGGGCTGATGGGCCCTAGGAAAGAGGGTCTCAGATGCTGAAATGGAAGAAATGGAGCAGCTTCTCTCAAGGCTCCACTCGCCACGTGTTCAGGTGGACTCTGGGAATAGCCAAGACCCACAACTGCTGGGAGGGGGCATGGGAGAGGAGGAGGACCGGGAGCCAGCCATGGTTGGTATGACTCCTGATCCCATGATGCAGCATCAGGAGAGAAGCGCTTGCCCATCTCCAGGGGGGCACCGCCAAAGGATGGGGTCCAGGGTGACTCAAAAGGAGGCTTCTTGGAAGCAGTGGCTAGATTGGGCTCACCAAACTGCTCTGTGCATGCTCAGAGACTCAGTCTGTGGTGACTGGCTTACTGGAGGTAAGCCAAAGAACCATCTGTTGCTGGACAGTATGAAGGAGGGAACCTCACTCCCGACACAAAGAACCTTCAGGCTTCCCCCTTCCAGAATTTATAAGTCTGCTGGTGGTTTCCCACCCTGCCCTAAAGAGCACATAGCCTCAGCTTTAAGCCTCTGATAAGCGAGCCACACAGCCTAAGTGGCCTAAGAGGCCAGAATCCACCATCAGCATCAGCACCAGATCAGCAGAGCTATTAGCATGGAGAGCTCAGCACCTTTCCCAGTGTTCTGGAGTAGTTATTTTCCTCAGCCAACTTGTACGAGTCAGGGCATGTGTCGATACTCTTAGCACTAGCCCAGAATTGCTTTTGCTTTATCGGCTTATGAAAGACCAGATTGCATGAATAAAGGGTCAGAGCTTTTTTGTTTTTTGTTTAGCTGGTACACAATTCCGGAAGTTTTAAAAAACTGTTTCCCATGAAGATCAGTGCATTTTGCTTAAAGGCTCTTTCCCAAGAAATCTTGTAAGGGACTGTATTCTTTCTGGTCTCCTCACAGATGTAGGGTGTCACTTGAGAACCAGTATGCACTGGGAGATCAACACTGATTTACCCTTTGAGGGCACTCATGTTGCTGTGCAAAAGGTACCTGCCTCCCTTGTGAGAGTCATTTCCTGGGGTCCCCAGTGCGGTGCCCATGACCACCAATGCCTCCTTTGGCCACTCCCTTGGTGTTCACTGGACTCGCTGCCTTGTGAGGGTTTTGTTAGAGTTCAAATAATTGCATTAATGAAAACAAACAAGCAGACAAACCTAGAAGGCCGGCATGCTGCAAGTCAATGTTCTCCAGCATTCTCTTGGTTTCCAAGAATACCCTTTCGATACTTCGGGGGCCTCCAAGACATTCTTTCAAAATTAACTTTAGGGGAGCTGCAGCCCAGAACCTCATTCCTGCATGCAGGCCCAGGAATGAAAAGGAAGCTGGGCCTGAGGTCTCCTTGAATGTGGACAGCAAGGGGGTTCTGCTTTGTCTGGATTCTCTCTCTTCATCTGAGTGTGTGCTTTGTATTGATTTGAGTTTTTCTTTCGTTTTGATGTGTTGTGGGTTTCATTGTGCATGCTTCTCTGAGCAACACCAGTTTGCCTGTTGCGATATTAGTGTTCTTTTGGGTTTGGGGTTGGGGGAGTGCTTTGGCATTTCAGGTTTGCACCCCAGTTCTGCCTGGTGCTCCGTTTTCTTGGCCTTGCAACTTGGATCTAAGCCCCCATCACTATGGTTTCTGCAAAATGTAGGCTCAACGCTTGACATTTGCCTTCTGGCCCTAAAACGCTGGGATGGAACCCCTGACCTATTCAGCACTTGTTTAGAATGTATTGAACTACTCAGTGTTGGTGGAGAATACAGCTCCCACCAACTGGGTAAGCCACTTTTGTCCATCTCGATGGAAATCCACCAAAGTTGATCTATCCCTTTTAATTCAAAGAGCAGCATCCACAGTACACTGAAGTCAAGTCCCACTGCCTTTAATAAGTCTGGACTCCACCAAGTGACTATTGCAATACTACCAGTCCAATCTCCTAAAGGTATTGTTTAAACCACCTATTTGACAAACTGGTTGCCCCAGATGAAGTACTTCTGAAGAATAACAAGGCACGGAGATGGACATCCAAGTCGGTTTGAGCACTAGCAGCTGGCAATCCAGCAATTCTACACCATGGTAGCCAACAGGCAGAAAATGAAAAATGATGCTGTTGGAAGAGATGCAACTTCTTGTCACAGCAGGTCTTTGTGTATATAGGAGTTTATAGTCAGGATGTTGGGTCGGGGTCTGCAGCAACCTGGACATCCATCATTAGGGGATCAGCCCTGCATCTAGAGACAAAATCAGGTTATGGTGCTTTAATGACAGAATAAACAGAAAAAGGCAGAGAGCTAAACCATTTTTTTTTGCAGGGGGGAGGGTACCAATGCCTCCCTCTGCAAGGGCTATATGTAGTTCAGCTGGCTCCTTAAAGGTGATGAATGCTTCCAGAAACTAACAGTGGAGCCATGCCTGTCTAGAATAACAGTGATTATTCATGTGCTTCTTACAGCCCTTCCAATTAGTCCACCAGCAGTGACAGAGGTAAATCAGGTGGGGCAGTGGCAGGGTGAGGAAATTGCTCAGGTGCTGTTCTGCAAGAGAGGCTAGGTGGGGGTGGTCTGGGAGGAGAGGGCATTTTCTCCGGCAGTTCCTGTGGAACTCCCTCCCAAAGGAACTTCGCTTAGACCCTTCTATGTCCAGGTTTGGCATGCTCATGGTCCCAGGGTGCTTTCTGGTAATTTAAGGGTGCCAAATGCATGTTTACACCAGGAAAGGCCTAGAACTCTCAGGGTACAGCTTTTATCTCCCCAAACATGCATAGGACTGCACCTTAGCTCAAAGAAGATTCCCTCCTTCTCTTAATTCTGCTGTTAGTGATGCTTTGAAGTTCCCAGTTTATTTTTAAAGGTTTCAAAGAGTAAGTTACAATGTAAGCTGAAAGCTGACTCATAAATGCGTAAATACATCCAAAAAGAATATTCCGGGTTTCTGAAGCAAGCTCAGAGTTTAGCCCTGTAAACTTATGCCCAGAGACATCAAGGTGATCAGACAACAGTAGAGATTTTCCTGCCTGTCGCTTGGAGAAACAAATCTTTCAGGATAATCCCAGCTCTGTGTCTCCTATTTGTGCTTGCTCAGCCTCGTATGGTGAGGTGAGAGCACCTGTCCATGGGAGAAGATGTAAGCTAGATCTGAGCAGATCTCCTGCTGCTGCTGGCAGTGTTTTCTGGCTGCTTGTATCCAGGGCTGGTGTGTATGGTAGGCCTAAACAGGCAACTATTGAAGGAACACAACCCAGCTGGGACCCACTGATGAGGGTCCCCTGGACTTGCTGCTGCTGCTCCTCCTCCCCTCCTCCTCCTCCTCCTCAGCATGGCAGTCACTTGTTCACTGTCTCTTGCTCTGGCCCAGACAGCATGGCTGGTGAAAAGAAGGGGCAGGAGAGGCCTCTGCCAACTTCTCCCTGCCCAGCAAGCATACGATGAGAAAGAGGATGAGAGGCAGACACAGCTAGTGACCATGGCAGTGAGAAGGTGGAGACATTGAGCAAGAGGGCTCATTGACCTTGCCCAGGGGACCTTCAAAACCTGGAGAGGGCACTGCTAGTGCTATTGTGAAAGCCAGGTGATCGCTCTAGATTGCACCCCACTTTCCACTGCTAAACTTTGGGGAAGGCCCTCATGCCAGCAGGAGAGGCACTTCCATTCATGCAAGTTCTCTTATTTCCAGCGGAGGCTTGTGGCGCCAACATCGGTGAGGGATTGGAGCCATGCTGGCTTCCCGTCTGTGCTCATGAGGAGCTGTCTGTGGTGCTGAAGAGCTTCGGCACCACTCCTAAAGCGCTTCAGCACCCTGGATAGCTCCTTTAAAACTCGGACTCCGAGTCAGAGTGGAAATTCTGTCCTGCTAATATTAGAGGCAGCCACCGCCGCTGCCTGTCGTGTTCGTTTCTCTATTCTAGGCTTTTGGAGAGTCCCTTGCCAAGGGGAGGCCAAGGAGGATGTAGCAGGAAAGAGGAGGAAAGGTGGCCTTCCTGTGCCCCAAGTGGCACTGTTCATGGCTCTCTGGATCTCTCCCACTACCTGTACTGGAATGAGGTAAGGTGCCCTGGCTAGGGTTACCTGGTTAAAGCACCTGGTCAACTGGTACTGGAGTAGACTTCTCATCTGGGCAAGGCTAGTGACACTTTGGCCTGTGGTTATGCAGAGTGACTGGAGTGAAGCCGGGCCAGGAGCAATAGCACCTTGGGGAGATTTTTGCAGGATCTGCTACCCCAAAGTAGATCCTCATGGAAAAAGCAGTTGTTCTAGCGAGGAGCTACCAACTGAGGTTGGCCAACCCGTGCTGGCCTCTCAGAAGCATCATTGCAAACTCAGTGCAGACTTAAAGGCCCCAAGCTCATCTCTGCAGCCGAAGCTCCCAACACAGAATCTTTGGGAAGCCATTGTCAGAGGCTGAAGCTGATGGGAGGGCCAAGTCTTTGGGTCCAGCAGATGCACTAGAGGTTCACAAGAGACCTCTTTGCAGTGGGGTGACCCATTTTTGTTGGGCTCAGAGGCCCCTTTAAGGAGATGCTGACCCTCCAGACCTGGGGACATGACTTACCTCTGGTACTTTCTTCATAGCATCCTGAAAGGATGCAGCCACCTGCAGGACCAGGGTCTCCAGAATGGCCTCTAGCCCCAGGAACCCCAGGGGGGCCCGTGCTTCCAGGAGCCCCCTTTGAGCCTTGCTTGCCAATTACCTCTTCCCCTGCTGGACCTGGGGGGAAAAACAGAAGCACCATACCATCAGGCTAGGATATTCATGGGTTTTCGCTATGACCTGGCGCTTGGGAGAAAGATAAAAGATAAAGAGTGCCTAGGCTTGACAATAAATCAATAAATTGATTGATTTATCAATAAATCAATACATACATACATAAATATTAAAAATAATATAAATAAAATAATTTTTTAAAATCAGAGGTACAACACAAGATCCCTCTTCCCCACAGAAATATTAACCCCCTGCCATGCCTACTGACCCAAACATGTGAATGATCAAACAAGAGAAAGTTCCCTTGGTCTCTCCCTGTGGTTTGAGCAGGAGGCACCATACAAACAGGGCTTCTATGGGTCCAGTTCCTCACACAGGGGCTCAGACGTTACTTGCCAGAGATGAGGAAGAGATGCTGGGAAAATGGGCGATGGATTCAGATGGGGTTGGATTTCTGTGAATCCAGTGCACGGATTCTTGAGTTGCATGGATCCTGTGGATTTGTGGATGTTTTGTTTTCAACTTTCCATAATTTTACACAGAGTTAGTTGGAGAAAAATATGGTTTTTTTTTAAACATCACCAAATATGTGCATTTCTCCCATAGTCTTCAGTGTGCAAATGTGCAGCTCAGGGGATCTGTGCATTTTCAGAAGTGCAAATTTTGCACAGAATCCTGTTCCATCAGTGAGCAGATGACAGAACAAAAGGCAGCTGACCGTTCACAAAATCCTGGTGCAACAGCTTTAACCAAGTCGCTATACACTGTACATCCCTCCTTGAGGGCCACAGGCAAGTTACTTTCCATGGGATGCCTCTGCCTTGCTTTTCTCCCGCCTGCTGTATATTTAGCTTGTTGTGTGGCAATTGTTGAACCTGTTCAGTGGAAAGGAATGGTGGTGGCACTCCTTCTCCTCACTGGCTAGGTTGTTGCCTGCCAGCATTCACCTGAAAACAAAGTGCTTTGGTGGGAGCCAGTTCAGCAAAAAGTCACAAAGATGGTAGCAGGATTGTGGTGATGAGACATATGAGATGGAGGGAGCTGGATCTTCTCAGCCTGGAGAAGAAGAGACTCAGAGGGGACCTTATAGCAACTTATAAGAAGGGGTGTCATATGGTAGAGGGTCATGACTTGTTCACCCCTGCTGTGGAGGACAGGATGTGAGCAAAGCTCAAGGAACTGGGTTTCAAGTTGGGTGTCAGGAAGTACTTCCTGATGGTTAGTATTCCCAGGATATGGAATGGGCTCCCATGGGAGGCAGTGGAGGCCCCATCAGTGAGGGTGTTCAAGGAAAGATTGGACAGCCACATGTTGGGGATTACATGAGTGGAGCTGGCTGGAGCGGGGGGTCAGACTTGATGACCCAGAAGGCCCTTTTTGACTTGTTATGTTTCTATGAGATGGCTGGTTGGGATCTCAGATGCACAACATTCCTGAGCATGCCCCTTTGAGCAAGTCTGCTCAAAGCAAAGAGTAGCAGCAGGGTGGAGCAATCAGAATCTGTCCAGGGGTTCTGGCTAGTAAGAGAGGTTTTTTTTGGCTCTGGTGTCCTCCTTAGATATGCTTTTCTCAGGACAGCATCTGATTAGTTCAGCTCGTTGCTTTTCTGAAGACTTGTGCAAAAGAGAGGACTCTTGCTACCCCATGGTCCAGCTTCAGTGGTGTTACTGGGAGGGTTTCCGATTAACTTAATTGTACCTTAACAAAAAAGACATGGTGTCCAGTATAGAGATAGGCAAGGAGTCTGTTTTGGGGGAGGAAATGGGCGGATTGATATTTTAACATCGGCTTTGATCAATGAAATCATTTGCAAACTAATGCAGTGGACATGGTTTCTTTCTGCTTTAGGAATTACAGTATAGAACGTAGAAACAGAGCGAGTCAGAAGGGGTCTCCCGGACTATCTAGTCTGACCCCCAGCTCCAGCCGGCTCCGCTCACGACATGCCTGCCATGTGCACTTGATTCAAAAATAGTGTATAATGAACACTTGATTCAAAAATAGAGTTATACACATGATAAAGCTTGGGAACTGAGAAGCTGGAAGATGTTTTACACCACTCAGCTGCAAATTCACCTGGACCAGGTGATTCCTCCATGTTCACACTGGTTATTACCAGCATAATTTCCTCAAAAGGCAGGGAAGCCATGGAAAGCTGCCTTTGTGAAGGACCCAGACAGAGAAGAGTCTTCACTGTCTAGATACCAGTGGCACATTTACTGCACCTGTTCGTCCTTTAGGTCCTTGAGAGCCTTCCTGATTTGGTCCTGGAAAACCTTTCTCCCCCTTGGGTCCAGGAGCACCTGTGGGAGAAGAAAGAAAACAGCTCTTCTGTGTAGTTCTCATTACTAATCCTCTTCTAGAAGTTACAGTAATGTTCAAAGAGCTCTGTTGGGCCAGAACAAGGGTCCACCTGGTACACCAATCTGTTCACACAGTGCCCAACCAGCTGCTCAAGGGATGCCGTGAGTGCCATGGCATCTGCCCAACACCCATGTTCCCCAGCCACTGGTGTACAGAGTCATACTGCTTCTAATCCTGGAGGTAGCCTAGAGTCATCAGGACTAGTAGCTGTGGGTGCCTTGATATTGAGGGGGAAGTGGGGTATAACATGTAGCTTCCATGTAGCCTGAAGTGCCTGATCCTGCCTAATCTTGGAAGCTCAGCAGGGTCAGGCCTGGGCAGAAGTGGGATGGGTGACTTGAGTGTATGATTCTATGATTATTGCTGTCAACTGCCTAGAGAGCTTTGGCTATGGGCAGTATAAAATGTAATAATAATAATAATAATAATAATAATAATAATAATAATAATAATAATATAATGTAGGTGGCTGCTGCCTTGGAGGCACAGGACATGGGGAATCTGAATAGAAATATCCTACGGAGGCCGTGTAAATGGCCCACATCACAGTCCAGTGTCCCTCCTCCAATTTGGGGCTCTGTGGGAGCCTCTAAAGAAAGAAAAGCGAGGACCTGTAAGAAGATCATATAAAGGATCCCTCCTGTGTCATGTACTCTGGCCTGGATGTGTCTCACTTGGAAGTATCAAAGATTGAACAAATGTTGTCTCCCAAGTACTGAAGTTCCAGCCATCATGAAAACTAGGAGAAAAGCATCTTTGAAATGTGGGCTTCTTTTTATCTGCTCCTAGTTTAAAATTCTGTAGCGTCTAAAAAAATTGTAGTGGGGTCATCATATTTCCCAATTCTATCCATCTGGGATAGATAATATTTCCCAATTCCATCCATTTGCAAGTGCCCATCCTGCCTCTAGGCCAAGCGTACATAGGCTGGCTTCCTAAGCCATGCCTGGTAAGCTTTTCTAGGCTGAGATATGCAGCCCACCAAAATGCCGCCGCTCTCTCATCACAGGGACCACGTACAGTCAGGGTAAAACCCAGGAGGCCATCAGGGAGATAATTTTTGTTCGTGTTTCCTAAAACAGCTCTGGGCTTTTTCATTGCAGAATCACCCTGTGGAACTCATTTCAGCTTATTATCTATACTGCATCCCTTAAATAATTCTTACCATGTTTCCAGCTCAGTCAATTTGCTTTCCAGCATGTTTGATTCTCTCCCACCCTCCTCTCTCTCTCTCTGTTCCCTGTAACATTTTGCCATTATCGGGCCCAAAAAATAAAACCCACTCCATCTGCTAGCCTCTTTGAATTAATTGGGAAGTGCCAGATCTCCATCCCTTCCTGCTGGACAGACTTCTTTCAAAGGGGCAATAATCTCCAAGGTCAGCAAGCATTTATGAAGTTCTCATCTGACAAAGTGCCAGCCCAGTATCACCACCTTCTTCTGTAAGATCACAAAGCTCCAAGCTTGGTTGGAAATGCTTCGTGTAGGGGCGTCCATCTAATCAGTTGTGTCTGCAAGCAACTTCAGGAGCTACTAAACTATCAGAAGGGGCAAGAAGGAAAAACCAGGATGACAGATTCAGGTCGGTGTCTGAACTACTTTCTGACGTCTGCCAATTAAACTCCTAACTTTGACTTCTGGCTACAACAAGAAGTGAATCTATCACGGATGGAGGAGGCACAACTGTCTGTCCATGGCCAAAGAGAGCTTGTTCATTCTCTCTTTGGTGCTAATGATAGTGCTGCTTGCACCCTCCTGGAGCAGTTTTCAAGGGCAGCGGTCCTGGAACAGATGGAGGCTAAATCCTTACATGAAACCCAAAGGAGCTGCTGGAATGACTCCGCATTTGCAATAAAACAAAGACTTCTGGAGACGCCTTCCCTCACAAAACAAGACAGCTTTTCGTTCTGGGCCAAGAGGGCAGGGAGATAAGCTAGAGGGTTTTTTTCCCCTCCTCTGCCACTTCGAAGGGAGCCGGTCCAAAAATAAAACCAAGGGGCATGTGTTTGCCTGCTGAATTGTGTGATAAGCTTCTTTTCATGTCACCCTTTGCTATGTTGAAGGGAAAAAAACCCTATTGGACATCTTGACAAAGGCCCGTTCGGATAATAGAACGTGATTCTTCATGGTCCAGGAGGCCAGGAGTTTGGCCACAGCTCTTCCCCAGTGCAGAAAGCCCTCTTTCTGCAGCATCCACATGGAAAGGTGGCCAGCCTTCCACTTGAAGACTCCTCTCTCTTATAGGAAACTGCCGTATGCCAAGCCAGGCCATTGGTCCATTTCACTCAGCACTGTCTAGAGCAGGGAGCAGAACCACTTTTGGCCCACGGACCAAATTCCATTCAAAGACACACTTGGAAGCATGTTCCTGGGGGAGAAGGCCAAAGGCAAGGTGGGGAGGTAGAAATAGCCACAAATACCAGCCAGGTTTGCCATCACACTCTTACTGCCAGCAAGGAGCTATGTCTTCAGAGAGGCATTGTAAACAGGGTGTGGGGGAACACTGTGCAAAAGTTGGGATACCATCAAAGGATTAGCGGTTGCTGGAATGGGGGGGGGGACAGAGGGGTGGTCTTGCGGGCAAACCTGGAGGTCTGACTTTCTCTAGATGTTTCTCTCTAAAGGTTCTGATAGGCATATTCCCAGGTCCTACCTGGAGATGCCAGAAATTCAAGCTAGGACCTTCCACAAGCGGGGCATGAAATATTATGGCCCATTACAAATTAGGGCTTCCTTCCAAACCAGATGATTTGCTTCCAAATGCTAACTTGCCACCGACTGGCACTGGCATTGCACTTTTAGAGGGATCAATAGATTTCACATGCGTTCACTTATTACTGTTTTTATAGCAACCCTAAGGTAGGTGATGCTGGAGGAGACTCCTGCGAGTCCCTTGGACAGCAAGGTGATCAAACCGGTCAGTCCTAGAGGAGATCGACCCTGACTGCTCTTTAGAAGGCCAGATCCTGAAGATGAAACTCAAATACTTTGGCCACCTCATGAGAAGGAAGGACTCCCTGGAGAAGAACCTGATGCTGGGAACAATAGATGGCCAAAGAAGAAGGGGACGGCAGAGAATGAGGTGGCCGGATGGAGTCACTGAAGCAGTTGGTGTGAGCTTGAGTGGACTCCGGGGATGGTGGAGGACAGGAAGGCCTGGAGGAATGTTGTCCATGGGGTCGCGATGGGTTGGACATGACTTCGCAACTAGCAACAACAAAGGTAGGTGAATAATATTGCTTCACAGAAAGACTGAATAGGGAGCTTTCCCATCCAGCCACACACACACACACACACAATAAACAGCACTTCGCAAGCTCTGCCCAGAGGTAAGGTTTGAACTGAAGAATGCCTGGAATCAAGGCTAGTCTCAGCATCCATGCTAACCACTGAGGTGCGGTGGTGAGAAGTCTGAACTAGGGACCTGAGAGATCCAGGTTCAAGTCCCACTTAGCTATGAAACTCACAGGGTGACTTTGGGTCAGCCACAGACTATTAGCCAATCCTACCTCAAAGAGCTGTTGTTGTGAAGATGTTGTTGTGAGCTATGTCAGCCAACTTGGTTTCCTCACAAGATGAAAAAGATGCAATTTGAATGCAATGTGATAATAACCAGTTCAGTTTAAATACTGGCTCTGCTTTTACAAGCCTCCAAATAGCCACTGGCCACATCATAATGTTACAGGAGTTGTCTTGCTATTTATCTTTGGCTTAACAAAAGCTAGGAGCAAATTACAAGAGTTGTCACATTAACATCTGAGAGGCAAGCATCCTGAGCCCATCGAGTTTCCAAGCCTGCAAACATGAGCCTTGTTTGTACACGCACAACTGTGCAGCAGCACATGGGGTGGGAGGAAGGAATATCGTATCTCTCCTGTGTAAAGGCAAGCAGAGACCTTTTACCTCGTTCTCCTGGATATCCATCTCGGCCTGGTTGACCGGGCATTCCAACTTCTCCTCTTTCTCCTTTCATGCCAGGGGGCCCAGGTAGACCTGGAGGCCCAGGCTCGCCAACCTTCACCTTGTCCTCCCAGATGGGAACAGGCTTCCGGGAATGCTCATGGATGAAGGAGTCAAACTTCAGCACATGAGCTGAAGGGTAAGAAAAGGAAAGAAATAAGACCCTAAGAAGGTCCATGATGGATCAGACGCAAAGGCCTGTCTAGTGCAGGATGCCACCCACTGTAGGCAACCCGCAAGCAGGTCATGTATGCAATACCAGCTTCCTATCCGTGTTCCCCAGGCATATCATTCTGATGCCAGAGGTACTAAGAAGCCATCAGAACTGTAGCCTTGGATGGCCTTCTCCGTGAATTTCTCCAGTCCCCTGTTAAAGCCACGCAAATTGGTGCGCAGCATCACAGCTAGATGAAGTGGACCTCCTTTGGGTTCTGGTATAATGGGAGAGGGAATTGTGCCTGCTTTCCCACTTTCTCTACCCTATGCGTCAGTCTTTATTCCTCAACCAAGTTTCTCCTCAAAAGTCTTGTTTTCCTCAAAGGGAGCTGCTCCTCATCATTTTAGCGGCCTCATTTTTTGTCACAGCCAGATCTATGCATTCTCACTGTTAGTGCAGAATCTCCCTTCCCTTCTGAGCTACAGAGTAACTTTTGAGGAAATTGCAGTCTGTGTGCATTGCACTGACATGAGCCAGGCAAATGCAAGTTTCTGCAATGAACACACAAAGCCAGAAGGGGTGGATTCTGCTGAAGGCACGCAATTCACACATTCCAGAATTAAAACTTCTCTGGAGAAAGACATACTTAGGTGAATTCAGCTTCTTGGGGAGAGTACGACTCCAGGTGTAACTCTGGCATGGCAGGGAAAGTGCTTCACCTATGAAACCCTTCAGTTTAATCTGGTCTGGGTCCAGAGCAGAATGGCTTTCATGCAAGGCTCCCACATCAGTGTGGAGAGATCCATGACTGGGGAGGATCCTGCTAATTTCAGCAACCTCACAATGTAGCAACAGAGGTCCACCTGCTCACAGAAGGGATGCTCCCTTGAGATGCAGGTTTATTATTCCAGCCGATGGAGAGGTTGTACTTACACTGAATCAGGCGCTCACAGGCCTGATGGACTAGGTGATAGATTGTAGTTAAGGACTGTGCCTCACCCTGAGGGGAAGAGAGGATTAAAAAGCGCTCTATACACAAGGCAAACGTAGCACAGGACCAACCCAGAGGCAGAAAGTAATTTGCTAGCTCCGGCTCCAGCAACAGGAAGAAGGTGAGCTACAAAGAACCTGTCATGTGTTTCATTCATTACGGTTTCAGCCAGCATAAAAATCCCAGAGTTTAGTAGCATTCTTTCTTGTGGAAGGGGGAAGAGAATATATCTATGCATATAGCTGCATAAATATGCATGGCTAATATATGGCTAATGGTAAATTAGGGGAACATTTGGCATCACCCCACCCCCAAATGAATTTGGCGTCTTTTTGAAAAGATAGCTTTCAGAGCAGAAGGGGTAGCCTGCTCTTTCTGAACATCTGAATTGGTTCTGCTCACAGAATGTGTCATAACTAAATCCTCTCTTTTTCTAAAGACCCATGAAAGACCGAAGGTGTGTCTCCTTGGGAAATTTGAAAGATTCCTGACAGTGGGAGAGATCAGACATTACCTTCTACTTGGAATGAATTTTTGTATGCGTTTTAAATATGTTTGAAATGGAAAGGTAACATTTACTATCTCTATGCTCTATCTTTTTTTTATTGTAACCTACAGTGCACATAAGAAATGGAATGGCCTGGAGAAGGAAAGAGAATGTAGAAAACAGCACAGCTAAATGGCAGATGATATTTCAGGGAGAACAGGGAAGAAATAGCTTGAGTGTCATTGAAAAGAATGAAGAATTTCATCCCTTGGTCTGACAAGGGCCACCCATTCTGGGAATATTGCAAAGACTTAGCATTTAATGCTCCTGGTACAAACAAAATACGCACATTTCTATTTAAGGAAGAATGTGCAGGTCAAGCAGTATTTTGTACTGATCCACTGGGAAAGAGAGTGAGTGCCTATGAAGAACGTAAGAGTCCATCCAGACCAGCACTCCACTCACGTGGGGGCAAACCAGCTGCCCACAGGGTCCCTCCGGCAGGACGGGTGCAAGACCTCCTCCTGCCCAGCTCCCCAGCAACTGGTGTGTGCAGCCGTGGATAGCCAAAATGGGAATTGTGTGAATTCTGGCCACAATTTGCATGAATTCAAGTAAGGATTTAAGCAAACTGAGACCAAGCTTTTGCAAATCTCCTAGGCTTGAGAGAGAGGGGGGCGGGAGAGGAGAGGAGAGGAGAGGAGAGGAGAGGAGAGGAATTGCATCCCAGTTTAAAAACAGAAGCTGTGAAAAACCCATGGCTTGGACCACGTTTGGTTCCCCAGTTGGTGAGGTGTCAAAAGCCAACCAAGCACAAGCACCGTGAGTTCCGTGAGTTTCTCAGTGTCATCCATTCCTTCTGTGCATCCAGCTGCCATTAGATTGTCCTGCACACTTCTGACATTCCTGTGTCACCTCCAGACCCAACTCTTCCTGCACGCTTTCCCTGAAGTCTGCCCCAGTCAGCCACGCTCTGTAGCATACAGTAGAACGTACAGCTTTATCGTGCTCTGTATCTTTATGATTAGCTTTGTGGTGATACAGTATTGTTTTGATGGCCGGAGGCTGTACGTTCATTGCTTTGAAGACACTTTTAAGAAAGTGGCATTTAGATTTGAGGGATGAAGCACAGAAATAAACAAGTCAGAACTTAGTAAGGCAGAAGTGCAGTTTGCACGTCCCCCAGCACCTGCCACATGCAGTAGACATTCCGCCCACCAAAGAAGCGGAGATGGGTGATAGTGCCCATCTCAGAAACCCTCAGTCTTTCATACAGACACTCCACCCTTATTGCTTTCCTGGAAATCTCTCCCCATGCCCTTCCACAGCTCGCCTCATTTGGCAGGGTCTCCTGACTCTCTGTAGGGGTTTCTCGGGTCTGGAGGTGCTCCCACAGGGAGAAGGAGGCGGGGAAGTCCACTTCCATCAACACAGAAAGAAGCTGCATCAAACCCAATATTTGTACAATCTCCTCCACCAATGGATGGACGCAGACAAGGCAGGGTTTTCATTAGCATTAAGTATCACACAATGAATCATATATATTTATTTCCAACCTTTATCTCTTTATCTCTCATCCTCTGAACTTTGGCAAGGCCAACGGGCTAATTTAAAACATCAGTAATTCCTTCCAGTTAGTCCCACAAATTGCTTTAAGGCAAGAGAAAATCTCAGCACAATTGCATCCATAGATGGATTCTGAAGAGACTTCTGAGGATTATAATAAGGGAAACAAATATGGCTCTTCTGATGCATTAGATCTGAATAGGTAGGGAATGCTTAGTTCCACTGGGAGTTACTTTATAATTGAAGAACCATACTCTGATAGAAGTGACATGCAACTATTATCTATTGATCTATCCTGTGGCTAATATCAAAGTAATCAAAATGCAGAAAACAATTTGAAAATAAGTACTGTTATCATCCAGAATAGCTCATAGGATCATGAAAATTAATTCCTGGATTAAACAGTGTGATTTTTAAAGATGCAGCCTTCACAGAAAATTAAACAAAAAGTGGGCAAGGTGTCCAGGACATAAACATGAAAAATGCTTTTGCATCACAAAGACATCAGAAAGCAAACACTAATGAAATGTTGGTGAACTTGACAGAAAGCTTTCTACCTGGTCCTGGTAATACCTGCAGAGAGAATCTAGCAAAAGTTTAAAACCCAGTCAGTCAAAAATGGATGCTCAGCTTACCTTGAAGCAATTGTAAGAAGCTGAGGAATACATGTCTTCCAGATCTCTCCCCTGCTGGGTTGGACTACTATTCCTATCACCCCACTGGCCATGCTGAGCATGGGTAATAGGCATTATAATCTAACACGTCTGGAGGACACTAAATTGGAGAAGGTGCTAGCAGTCTCATTCCATTCTCAAAAATGTCTGAATTTTGGTGACTTTGAAGTCAGATCTATCACAAATAGATACCGGAAAAATATTGGAGGTGGTGGAGGAACATCCATACTGAGTGGTCTTGAACATCTATACTTTTCAAAAATTGAAAACCCACTCAGCAGAAAACATTTTCTCAGTTTGGTAGTCATAATTTTGTAAGATCTAATATCTGGGAAAAAAATATCTTTCCTGGGCCTGAAACATGTACCACATCCTTCGGAAAGGAATTAGTTGACTCAAGGTCTGTGTTAGCACAAACAGTGAGAGAATTTGTCACTTTCTCATTTTCCAGTCTTTTGTTTCATTTGCCCTGAACTTTGAGAATTTTTCTACTGTTCAGTTTAGCTTTTTTCTTCTGAATGCTGAGATTTGTTTTTAAAGGTCTGCATAATAATTTGTGACTTTTTCTGCACATTTCTCTAAATACATGGATTTTTATGCAGTTTCCCCAAAACACTACATTGCAGGAAGTGTTCCTAAAATAACTCATTTTATTTTCACTAATATACATTTTTTATTGGAAAACCACATTGAAAAATCCATAGATGTAAAATTTGAAGGATAATTATGCTTTGGTCCATGTATTGCGTCAAACTAGCAAAATTAGATAAGTTCACATTAAAATGTAAACTGAATTAATTTCAACCCCATCCCTAGCTAGCAGTAAAGGAAGAGATGCAGGTCTCTGATAATTTCATTCTTGTTTGCAAATCATGAGAACACATTCTGCTTGCAGCACTGAACACGAGCACGAGCAGGAATGCAACCCCGGGGAAATTTTCATAGTTTTCCGGACTGTGGGCAATGCTAATTTTTGATCAGGGAAAAATGCACTGCCAAGAACTGCTCGTGTTCAAATGGGGTGAAGCAAGACAGGACAAAATCTGAAACACCTCACTGAGCTCAAATATTGCAAATCCCCCCATCCCTAAAGTGAGAGAAGGGGACGCTGGGAAATTGCACTGCAGTTTCTGAGGGGTTAAAAGCCAATTACGGTGATGGTGATGGTGGAACCAGCCAATTGCAAACTTTGATACCAACTCCTGATATAGTCACAGTGTATCCTACACTAGTTTAGTGTAGCTTTCTTGGAAGTGCTGGAAGGAGGAGGAGGAGGAGGGGGGGAGGGGGAGGAGAAGACCACCACCAAAGCGACTCACTTTCTCTCCTCTCTCTCCTTTTGGACCAGGCAGCCCCTGCAGAAGAAAACAAGGCAAAAGGCAATTATTATTGCTGCTTGCTTCTGTTACTCTTCAGAAAAAAATCATGCAGAACTCACACAAGCCCCTAGAGGTGGATGCCAAAGTGGGTTCAAAGTTTTCCATAAGTTTTTACTCCATAAGTGGTATTTCTTCTTTGGGGCATTGATGACCATTCTGCAAAGGCTTCTGGGGTGAGAACTCTTAGTCCAAAGTATAACTGAAGCCTTTATATAGCACAATTTGGACAATGACATTTTGCAAAAAATAAATAGGCAAATGTACATTGCTAAGCACGTCCAATCTGATTTAGTTAGTGCCTGCATATGAGACCACTTAGGAATACTCAGAGCATCATCTTGATGGAAAAACAACAGACTATATACCTCCAAGCCCCCATTCATGGACAGTTAAACAGTTGTTCATGCACTGTGCAACCATGAATCCACATAGCAACTGCCAAAGCTGACAACAGATTGGTCTTCTGTACACATGAAGTAATTCTAACTTTTTGGTTTGTTTTTACTCTCGAGTTTGCATGGTTTTATATTGTTTTTATGGTTGCTCGGTACATTGCACAAGTACTCTCCTTGCAGAATGCATCTCAGAACTTCAGAGGTAAATGAAGCAGATCTCTGTGCTTGCCAACGCACAATTAAATCACATCGCTGTGCTCCTAAGTGCGGGATGATACACAAGAGCATAACAAATGCAGACTCTGATGAGGATACAGATGCACAATGGAGGAAATCTCACAACTGTGAAAAATGGCAGGGCCAATCTTGCAGGCAAGGGCTCTTTCCTCATCAGGTTGCTTTGACCTGCAGCCTGCCACATCCCCGTGGCCTGGGGCAGGTAACTACGTGCTGGTTGCCCTGAGCTGAAAACGCCAGGCTTTGAATACAGTCAGCGCTGAATGAAGAGCAGAGACTTACAGTCGGTCCAACCTCTCCGGGGGGACCCTTCTCCCCAGCGCTTCCTCGGGCACCTGCTATGCCTTGGAAACCCTGCAGACAGGAATGAAGAGCCGCAACTGTGGAAGAGGTCAGGCGATGCACTTTCAACACTGCTTGACACTCCGGGGAAATCAGGGAAATGAATTTGAAAAAGCACCAGGGCAGTAATTAGGCCTCCCAGGTTCCTATCAGTGGCCCAAGCAGCCAGGAAAATATTAAGGCTACATGGTGCATGATGAGTCAGGCTTGCTTCTTTTCCTACACAATTTAGGGGTAGGTTGCTAGGTCACAACTGTATATCCAAGAATGGTACTATTGGCTGTTTTATCTCTTTCTGTTTTCAATGCCTTTGTTGCACAATCCAAGTATTTGTTCAGATTCCCTCCCTCTCTCACACACACACTTTTTCTTTTTAGTCTATCTTCTCCTTTGCTATTTCTTTGATCTTTTTCTCTTCTCTCCCACTCTTTTCCATTTTGCTTCTGATTCTTTTCTTCTCTCTCTTCCTCACCCTTCCTTGTCTCTGTCTTTCTTCTAGGAGAACAACTTTACAGGATTGTTGTGAGGATAAAAAGGGAGGTGAGAATATCCAGAGACACTCCTCTTCAAAAGGCCAAAATAAAGATGCCTTTACAAAACAAGACCATCATACTATAAAGACAGTCAGCTGCCAATTATGTTTGTATACCATGGCTTGTTGCTAAGTATAACTAAAATAAAATAAACGCTTCAGAGATAAGCTTCGGGTTATGCTAGTGAGGATGAGATAGCTGGAAATTCTTTGTATGTTATATATGCATATTTTTTAAGTCTTGTTGTCAACAAAATGTTGACAAGAAAAACATGGGGTGTTTAAAAGCAACAAGCACAAATGCTTTTAAAATGCATGAATTTATATTTTTTCAATTTATTCTGGTATATCACACTGGGCTTTTAAAACTGGCTCGGTTTCTTGACTCCTTGCTAGTGAGATGTCTTTGCTCCCCTCCCCGCACCCCATGTTCCCTTTACTTTGTACCCCTGCCTCATCTAATGGAAGAGAAACACCCCAAGAAACAGAGCCATGCTCTGGTGTCGGCTGGATGCAAATCTTGGCTTCCGGGAGATGCCCCTGGGATTGGGACCAGGTGGCTTTCTAGCTCTTGCGAAGTGGCTGCCAAAGGAAACTGTTACATTTGCCCATTGGTGATAAAAGCTTGAAGTGTGCTCTCCGTTTTTGCCTCTGCCTTCTAACCCACGGGAACTCGGTTCACTCTATTCCTGGGAGCAAGCCTTCAGCATGGAAATGCTCTATTGCACATGACTCACCCTCGGCCCTGGGGGTCCTGGAGGCCCAGCTGTGCCTTCGAGTCCTCGGACTCCCTGTAAACCAAGTCAAAACAGAAAGGGAAAGAGTAAGGATCAGGCAGGAGAGGGGTCCAAAATGCACTCAGCTTAAGGATGGATGAGTGCCTCCATTGGGGGCTCAAAACCAACCAGGGCTTTGATGAACAGTCTCCCTGAGGACTCAGGCAAGCTGGGGCCATTGCAACATTTGTACGGAATGATTGCAAAACAAGAACGCAACCAGTCAATCCCAGAGAATTATATGGCACCATCCCCCTCAGAAGAAAGAACCAAGCAACAGTACTTGGTTTGAACTCTCCATCTCAAAAAACATAGGATAATACTGCCAAAAGATAAAGGAAAAAAAAAAAAAAAAGATTCTGGTGGCATTTTTCAGTCTTCCCCAGCCTGTAACTGGATTTGAGTTATGACTTCCCACATCCCTGACCATTCTGGTTATGGAATTGAAATAAGACACCAGCAACTACATGGCAAAGTACAAAACACTTTGCTTGAAAATGACCAATCTTACCTCCCTTTTAGCAATGCAGGAGGATCAGGAACAAAAATCCATCTGATGGTCACCCTCTATCTGATTCCTCACATATCCACTTTAAACTGGTTACTTAGATCACCTGTGGGCATGGGGAGGAATTACCCTGCCCACTTTTTTACCTTTGATCCTTGAATTCCATCTTTCCCTGGAGCTCCCCGGGGACCCATCATGCCCTGCAAAGAGAACTGCTATTCAGAATTCTTCCCATGATGGAGCAATGCAGCTCATCCAGCCACTAATGGCCTCCTCCCTCATTAATCTGTCCAGTCCCCTTTTAAAGCCATCCAGATTGGTGGCCATGACCACTTCCCATGGTGGTGAATTCCACAATTTAACTATATGCAGTGTGAAGAAATATTTCCCTTGATCTGTCCTAAACTTTCCACCAATCAGTTTCATGGAATCACCCTCAGTTTGATTGTTACGGGAGAGGGAGAAAAATGTTTCCCTTGCTACTTTCTCCACACCGTGCATTATTTTAAACACCTCTTTCATGTCCCCTTTTACTTTCTTTTTTTCTAAGCGGATTAGTCTCAGTTGTTGTAGCCGTTCCTCATAGGATTGCTGTTCCAGCCCCTGATCATTTTGGTTGCCCTTCTCTGTACCTTTTCCACCTCAATAATGTCCTTTTTTTAGGTAAGGCAACCAGAACTGAGCATGATATTCCAAATGTGGCCGCACCCAAGATTTGTATAAGGGAAGTACAATTTCCTAATTATGCCTAGCAGGGAGTTTGCTTTCTTCCCAGGAGCTGAGCACCGGGTGAACATTTCCATCAAGCTGTCCATCCTACCCCAAGATCTCTTGCTCAGATCCCATCAGCATATACTTGAAGTTGGGTTCCCTCCGCAACATGCTTCAGACCTGCTTTCTTGAACTGCATTTGCCCTAAAGACTGAAGAGCAGGCCCCTCTTATGCATGAACGCACGGAAATAAGTCCTTTTCCTTTCTTCCAACAGTGCTACCTTGTCCTTTCCATTCTGAAGAATCTTGGAGAAGCGAGCAAGGAACTTGGGCTGTTGAGTTGTGTGAGTTTCCATTTCCATCGTGGGCCCTTCATCCTCGGTCAAGGTCAATGCAAGTTCTTTTTTCTTTCTCTTTAAAGTATCTTATCTATCGGTAAAATCTCCCTATTTTTTCCCTGACCTTCTAAAACAGCTCTGAGACTCCAGATAATTAATGTTTGCCAGACCCCAGTGCCAGAGAAGAAGGGGAATGCAAAGCCCATAAAAGGACTGCAAGGGGATATCCCTGTCAGAAGAATGGCCATTTCAAAGTGGAGCTAGAAAGGTGCCAGAGATGACGGAATACCTTGCTCAAAAAAAACCTCCATGCAATGATGCAGATCACTGGAAAACAAAGAAGTCAGAAGGTGTAAGTGGAGAAGTTACCTGCAACCCTGGGCTGCCATTGTCGCCTTTGTCTCCTTTGATGCCTGGGGGTCCCTTGAATTAGAATATAAGCACAACATTACAGAATATACATTTTGGTATATACTGTCCAGATTGTGGTTTTTCAGCTTCTCTGTCAAGCATGGACCATCCATTACTTCTTCCTCCTCTTCCCCAAAATTCATCTTTGGGGCAGTGGAGAAGGACGAGCTGGTAGCACCCCCTCCCAGGTCTCAGTTGAACAACTTTTCTGCTGAGCAGAAACAAAGCATGGAGCTTTGTGTTTCCTGCTGTGGATTCTGGGACTTGTAGGCCACATTCCAGTCCCCAGCAATGAAGACACTTGCTGATTAGAAAGAAAGAATAGAAAGTAACCACTGCCCATCTCCACCACGTTCCTTCTCCTGAAAAGCCAGTTTTAGGGTAGAGGAGTTAGACTTCTTTAAGCCTTAAGGGTGAATCAATTTCGGAGATACTTTTGGAAGCTGCATTGCAGAACGGAGCAGGTCAAGGGCAGGAGGAATGGGGCCAAAGTGCCAAACAGCACCCCCTCCATCCAGCATATATCAGCTTAATGCTCTTGGTGTCAATCACTAAGATTTAGGAGAGACATTTCAGCCTCTTAGAAAGGGGAACAGATTGTGCAAAAGCCAGGAAAAACAGTGGATGGAAGGCAGTAAAGGGGGGGAGAAGGCTGGAATCATCCAGGACTGAGGTTCCACAGCCTCTGGGGCAGGAGTAGGGGTGGCAACGGAGGGGTGGGCTCCATCAGAACTGGAGCTGCAGATGTGCTCATCGGCACATTTCATGCCGGAGAGCCCTGCTCTGCAGCAGGGTGTGTTAGCCAGAGGGAAAAGAAATAAACTGGCGTTACTTACAATGGGGCCCTGCACAGCCAGTCCCTGGGAACCTGGTGTCCCTTGCTGTCCCCCTGGACCTTCAGGTCCAACTTGCCCAGGTGGACCCGGCTCACCCTAGAGCCCCCCAAGGACAAGACAAAAGAGACGATATTAATCTGAATATCAGTATCTTCTAGATTCTCAAAATGCCAGCCCAAACCTTCTTTGCAAATGCCCAGCTCGGTAAAGATGCACCATAGGATAGAAATCAGCAAGCTGTTCAGATCTTATGATACTTGCAAATCAAATTCCAAACATCTGGAGTGTGTACGACATTTTACAACATTCCATACCCAAATCATCCTGCATTATTTGATGATAATGTGTTGGGAAGACAGATCTCAGTGCTGATCACTTCCTGTTATTCTGAACCTGAGGAAG
Source organism: Varanus komodoensis (assembly GCF_004798865.1). NCBI lineage: Eukaryota > Metazoa > Chordata > Lepidosauria > Squamata > Varanidae > Varanus > Varanus komodoensis. Next base: position 5,440,127 of record NW_025336481.1, read on the forward strand.
TGTGCAGATCAGATAGGGAGAGGCATCATCCAAGATAAAGGCCTTGAAAAGTCAGATCCAATATTGCAACCTTTGAGCCAGTATTGTCTGGCAACCAGTGGAATGGATGTATTATTTTCCAGAGGTGTTTCTGCTTTTTTTCTCCACAAACCTTGTCCAAATTGCTGCATTAGGCAGGATGAAAGCCCTATTATTAAGTACAGAACCCACCAGACTTGTGGGGTTGGGATGAAACCCAGTGGAATTGGTCCCTCCAGAATTCGTAGACTTCTTGTGCTCAACCCAGTCTTGGAAACAAGCCAAACTGGAGGAAGTCTGCCAACGCTCACAAAATGGAGGCCATGCCACTGGCAACCCTCTCCCACGTTAGGTGCAGCTGCGCAGACAAAGGCTTCAGCTTGAGACGTGGAAGAGGGACGCTGCTTGTGCAGCAGGCGTGCAAATCTCGATTCCTGGTGCACAGTGAAGCAGTGCTGGATCCACTTACCAGAAGCTCAGACTCAGTGCCATGAGGAGGCAGGCTGGAGTATGGGGAGCTGAGCCGAGGGACTTCGATGGATTCCCACCCCCAGAATGGATTCCTCCGCATCCCTATGGAACAGCCTAACTTAGAACAGGGGTGCAGAAATGCCTTTATCCCAAGAGCTGATTTCTATGTCAGACAAATTCTCGCATGCTGCATTCCAGCAGTGGCTGGGGCCTGAGCGATGGGATCAGGCCCTCAAATAGTAGCGTATTTTAGTTTAAAGCTCTTCGTGCCAGGAGAGGCACTCAATGCTGTTGAACAGACCCGCATAAAAGACTAAAAGGCAGCAAAAAGGTGGTAGTCAGGAGAAAGAGGCCATCTGCAGACCCTTGGAGAGTCAGACTGACAATGCCTGGGGCTCTGAACCCCAGCCTTAGAAGCACCAGGGCAGGCCACTCTGTCCTCCGGCACCTTGCCAAGATGCCTCTACTGCATCTTAGGTGGCTTCCACCCTCTTCTCGAAGGTGGTCCAGTCAGAAGATGGCAGGTCAAATCCCAGTGGCCACCCTGGAGCCCAGCAAGGGTAACTGAGCCAGGATCAGGCTTCTGCTTGAAATGCTTGGCAAGGAGGGTTTTTTTTTTTTTTATTTCTCATCTCCCACTCCCCAGCCCTTAAGAGGCTCTGTCGAAAAGAAACGATGGGAGAAGTCCAACTCTACATTTTGCTGCATCTCCTTTTGTGTGTGTCAGTTTGTCAGACTTCCACATGTGAAAGGATGGTGCACGAACTGCCAAAGTCAGGGTGGCAGATTTCAACATTTCCCAAAGCTTTCAACATTTCACATCAAGGTTCTGGGTGCTTTTCATCTCCTGATCTATAGCAGAAAGCTAGTTCGTTTCTGTGGCCGTCACACTGATTCAAGGGGAGAAAAATCTGTCCTGCAACCCTAAAGCAGCAATGCAACATCTAATACAAATTCACAGAGACATTCATCCAGATGCTCAGAAGTACTTCGTAGTGGACAACCTGGCATTTTGGTAGAGCAAAATGGAAAATCTTTTCCAATAGTAATAGATGTGGGAGCAAAGGAGCAATGATGTTGGTTTTAGGCATTTTAAATTCACAGTGGACTCTCCCTTCACGGGCAGCCCAACCTTCCCCATCCTTCTCAGCCTTTGGATTAGAAAAAAAATCTGCTACTCTGTGTTTCAGAGCCCTCCCCTAGAGCCATGCATGTGCTTGATGAATTTCTTGAGCTTTCCTTTCTATTTCCTGGAATCACAATGTTGGAACTGTATAAACTACATAACCTTTGGCCAAAGGCATGGAAGTTAACATGCCATGGGGAATAGAATGCATCAGTGATGTGAACCTACCAAAGTTCAACACATACAAATAATATAAAATTCAGTTTTTAGTCCCTCTTTGACACTCTCTGGGACCTGATTAAATGGACTTCCTCATTTCTTCTTAGCTCCCTTATCCGTTTAGAGGTAGGCCAGACCAAGAATTCTTTTTTCTGTCTAAAGAGGTGAGAAATTACGGCCTTATTCAGTCATTTCGCTCCGTATAATTATAGATTTTTATTTATATCATGCCTTTCCTTCTACAAGGAAACCATAAGCCACCCCAAGAGTTGTGAGCTGTCCCAAGACGTCAAAGTGGTGGATGGGGTATAAAAGTTTTGAATGAATAAATAAATAAATAAGGAGCCCACGGTGGCTTACATAATATTCCTCTCCCTTTTAATCTTCCCAACAACCCTGTGAGGTAGGTCAGTCTGAGAGTCAGTGATGATCCCAGAGCCACCCACTGAGCTCCATGGCCAAGCAGGGACTCGAACCCGGATCGCCTGAGTCCCAGTCCAACACTGTAGCCACTATACCACGCTGTCTCTCACAATCTGCATATCAGGGGAAAATGCATACAGCAGTGTGCATATTTGAGGCTGATGAATATACAAATGCATATATTAAGAAAGTCTGCATACACTATGCACATATGTGGAAATACTGCATGCAAGAATGAACTTTCATGCATTATTTAAAAACACACTCACACAAACATCCTGGTGTGAATGATTGTGAAAATGATAATGGACTGGAAATAGACTGATTCACCTACCCCTACCTGATAGCACTGCAAACCTCCAGGACAAAGATGAGGAAGAAGCCCTGGGACCGCGTGGGCTGATCACGGCTCAGTGCTGCAGGAAGGGACCTTCACTCAGTGACAAGAAAGATGCTTGGCAGACAGAGGTTCTCCTATACCTCCTCTCTTTTTATCCTCACGACAGTCCTGTGAGGTAGATTTGGCTGGGAGGCAGTGGCTGCCCAAAATTACCCAGTGAGCTTCATAGAAACAGAAACAGAGCAAGTCAGAAGGGTCTCCCGGGCCATCTAGTCTGACCCCTGGCTCCAGCCACTCTGCTCATGACATGCCTACCATGTGCATGTTCAGCCTATCCTTGAACACCCTCCAATGGAGCCTCAACGACCTCCCATGGAAACCATTCCACACCTTCGGGGTCCTAACTGTTAGGAAGTGCTTCCTGGTATCCACCGTAAATCTTGTTTCCCTGAGCTTTGCTCCATTGGAACGTGTCCTGCCCTCCACTGCAGGGGAACACAGGTCATGACCCACCTCTGTATGGTACCCCCTCACGTATCTGTATGTCGCTAACAGGTCCCCTCTGAGTCTCCTCCTCTCAAGGCTGAAAAGTCCCAGCTCCCTCAGTCTCTCCTCATCTGGCTTATCCTGCAAACCAGCCACCATCCTTGTGGCCCCACGCTGCACTGATCCAACCTTGCTATATCCCTCGTGTAATGAGGGGCCCAGAACTGAACACAACACTCAGGTTGCGGGTGCACCAGAGACATACAGAGTACCAGTAACACGTCTCTCGATCTAGAAGCCACACTTCTGGCTATGCAACCAAGGGTGGCGTTGGCCCTCTTGACTGCTGCGTCGCACGGCGGACTCATGTTTAGCCTGCAGTCGACCAGCACCCAGAGATCCTTTTCATGGCTATGGAGGGACTAGAAGAAGTCCCAGTCCAGCACTCAAGCCCTTATGCCACACTGGCTCTCGTGCAAAGGTAGCTGTCACAGAGAGAGGCATAGAAGCGCCTCTTTGCAGCAGCCCTTCCATGAACATGAGAAAACCTGTTGCACATCTTCTCCCTGCCCATCTCCAAGGCCAAAGAAATGTTCTGAAATCATGCCCAGAAAACCTCTGGGAGAGATATTTCAGTTGCAGCCTTTTCCCTGCTATGGCCGTTAAATGGAGCGGGGGGAGGGCTACCTGCAAAGGTTTTTTTGTCAATAAACACATCACTGCATGAGCCTATAAGGACAGAAAGAGGGGGAAGTTTACCCATTCATCACTGGTTCAGGCAGCAGTCATTTGAATGCCCCCCAGGGTAAAAGATGGCATGAAGAGCAAAGCATCAAAGCATCTTCAAGAAGGTGGTCCGGGTGGGGCCTCCCGGCGGGTTGCAAAAGTTTTGTGTAAGCAAAGAACTTCTGGGAAGAGTGTTTGGCCCCATCTGCAACCTGATAAGTCGCAAGCAAGGGAAAAATTAATCATTTGATTCTACCAGTGGATGAAAGGACCTAGACACATGTGCTTTTCCTGAAGATAATTTATTGATGCTCGTACTAGAGGCCAGCTCTTGATGACAGGGGTCTGCAGACATTACCAGGGGAGTTCATGATACCTAAAGGAGGGATGTGTGAGGAATCCAGTGTAGGGGTGGGAAATGCTCAGCTCCCCGGCCTCCAGCTTGTTTTCTCTCTGCCTTCAGTCCTCCTCCAAGAGAATCTGTGAAGCTGGCTCGCACACACGCCTCTCCCACACCTGCTGTGCAAGCAGAGTCCTGCTTCCACACACGAGACTTGTGTGCTTTGTCTTTGTGAAAAGAATTACTTATTTTGTGCAAAGAGACTGCTGGTAGGTTCTGTACCCGTGCAGACTGGATCTCAGTGCTGCTCACTTCCTGGCCCAGGACCAAGTGCAACAAGGAAGTCGGGTAAGTTGCAAGGGCGATGGATTTTCTCTGGTTCTTCTGATTTCTAATTGCAAGGTCCCTTTGGGGCTTAAAGGTTTATCACAACTTACCTTAGGGCCTGGCTCACCCTGTTCTCCTGGAGGTCCTCTCCTTCCAGGACTGCCCTGCGTAAGACACAACAAAAATCACAAAATGGATTCTTAACATAAAAAATTGTCCTGTGTTAGAGAAAGATCTTATTGTCCTGTTCCCAGGAGCAGCCAGCTATGGCTCAGGCTGGTGTTCATAGACTCTTGGCCCAAGCCAGAAGCTCTCAGCAAAACAGTATCAGCCACATTAATTTAGTTCACATCTTAATACAAACTGATCTAATTTGCACTTTGTAAACTAATATGCAAACTGGAATGCAATTATCCATTGGTTTTCACACTCGTACAAATTTTGGGATGCAGTTTTCTGGTCTAATAATAACAGCAGTAGTGTACATTAGTTAAAACTGCTTTTAAACGTGTTTACAATACAGAAAACTGGGAGCACAAAAACATATATTAGAGGCATGCTTGGCAAAAGGTGTGTATTATGAAAAGGTGCATACAAAAATGCCTATGATTTTCTTGCACACAAAAATGCCTGCAATTATCCATGTGGATTTAAACAAAAACAGTAAAAATTGCAAACCGATGCAGAAATGGCATGGAATGGACTTGTACTTGGAAAGATGCAAACATTACAGAAAGTGAAAGAGAGATTTCAGTCCATAATAAAAGTGCCCACCATCTGCTGCAGCTTAAGTGAGCCTGGCCTGACTTTGCATGGCAGGGAAAGTGACTGAAAGCGTCTCCTGCCAACCACCCAACCCACTTTGACAAAGAACAGCTCTCTGCATTAAATATACCTTCTTTGTCAGGCTCCATATAGGTTAAAAGCAGGAAACCCTGTTAAAGGTGAACACAGATACAAAAGAAAAAACAGCTTATTACAGTAATGGGGCTCCATTCTCATTTCGCAGAGTGCTTCTGACTTTGCCAATCAACCTAATCTGTATTCCGGTCACTTTTGCAACAAAATCAACTGGAAATAAGGTTCGTGCTTAAAGGCCTTTCCACGTAGCCACCCCAGCTATGACAGCACAGACGCATAGGGCAGTGGGGGAGGGGCCCAGTTCCATCATACGTTTTCAGCATCTACCTTGCCAGTGGATCTAGGAACAAAGGAATTGGCAAGCTGACATTTTACACAGAGACTCCGTCTCTTTTCTTTTCTTTTCTTTGCATTCATTCACTGACTGGCATTAGGCAAATCTGAACAGAGAAGGCATTTTCCATGATGGCTACCAATGTTAAGCAGGATGTAACTTTCGTTAAAAGCATTGCACTGGGAGGACCATGGACTTGCTTCTCTCACTCCTTCAGAAATGTTACCTCCTTGGCATCATAGCTGAAATCTCAGCAGTGGATGTGGATGGACTGACTATTCAGGAAGCACCAGAAGAGTGTCAGGGACCGTCGCTCCAGCATGCGTGGAAATTGTTGTCCATTGGATCCATTGACAGGGCATTAAGAATTATGAGCAATTCTTGTCACATCGCTTGAAAAACCTTGCCATTAGAAGGATGATGCTGGCAGTCCAATTTATGTGAAATGGGATAGGCACCAAGCGATGCCCCATGCAAGAAATGTTGCGAGCCTTGGCTGAACATTGTCTTGCTCCCATCTGTGTCCTGAGTAGGAACTCTTGTAACCTCAGAAGTTCATTGGGTCCACCTTTGGGTCCAAAGTTGGACCCAAAGGCCATGGGTCCACCTTTACTGAGAACAGCACACTGTTTAAAGTGTTGCTCAGTTCAAGCCCAATTTCAACCTAAAGGACCCTAAGAAGAGAGAGGAGAGGCCAGAAAGTTTCCCATCAACTTCTTGCACCTGGAAAGCAGAATGTCAGGCCCTTAGGAGGATACCTGGCCCCAGATCACCTCTGCATCCACGCATATAAGCACGTTAAACATGCGGGTAGGCATATAAAAAAACACGTGGACATTTTCTGCCTTAGGGTTGCGATGAAACTCTGTCGATCCATCCCTCTAGCATCCTGGGCTGCTTCTCTGACTTGGCCTGGTCTTCCAACATGAGCTGAGCCTAGCAAAAGTCCACACATGCTCATGGAGGGGAGGCTGTGCAACCAGCAGCTTTCTTCCATGTCAAGCATAGGCTGCCGCAGGTGGCGCGGAAGAGCAGTGCTGCTTGCACAGCTCTTGCAGAGGGCTCGAATCCCGATGCGTGCTGTGCAAATGCTCGGGGTGCTCACCAAGAACTCGGATTCTCTGTAGCGGACTGGAATTCAAGGAGCTGTGCCCAGGGAAAGCAACCAGTTCCCAGCCCCAGAATGGACTCCTCACACATCCTTAGTCTGCATAGGGGTGTTCTGTCACATTTCACATGGAGATGAGTAGAGGCCTGTTCTCCCCTGCAGAGGAGGGCAGGATGCGCTCCAACGGAGCAAAGCTCAGGGAACCCAGGTCTCCCATCGTGGCCTCTGTGCATCACACATATGAGTCTTTGTGTGACTGCACAGATGGCCACTCGAAGAACATCAGTTACAGGTAAGCAACCTGCTTTTCCATTTAGATGCCAGGAAGCACTTCCTGACAGTCAGGACCCCGAGGGTGTGGAATGGGCTTCCACGGGAGGTCATTGAGGCCCCATCGGTGAGGGTGTTCAAGGATAGGCTGGACGTGCACATGGTGGGCATGTCGTGAGCAGAGCCGGCTGGTGCCGGAGGTCAGACTAGATGGCCCGGGAGACCCCTTCTGACTCGCCCTGTTTCTATGTTTCTATGTCCTCTTCCATTGGTCGTGTGTAAGTGGGCACCTGATTTCGGTGACATTCAGTAGCAACGCTGGGATCATTCTAATGCCTCTCAGGTGTGGATGCGAGGTATAGTTCTCCACCCCACTAAGGAGAATGACCATGCGCATACAGCTGCCTGGAGACATTCATGGGAAGCTTCACTCACCGGAGCGCCTGGAGGTCCTGGCAGGCCTAGGACCCCTGAAGTGCAGCTGCAGGACGGAAGCAGGCTGGGACAGGCCTCTTCGTCTCTCTGCAAGGGAAAGAAGGAGCTCAGCACGGACACAGAAATGGGAGCGCAACATAACGTCGGGCAGAATCTCCTGCTGAGGTGGCTCCTTAGTCCATTGAGTCCAGTGTTTCCAACTCTGACTCGCAGCAGCTGCCCAAGGTTTCAGCCAGGAGCCCTTCCAGCCCCACCTGGAGATGCTGGGGATCGGAATTTCTGCCTGCACAGCATGGGCTTTGTGCTGATCTGCCCTCTTCTCTGATGGTCACGATGCCCCATTCTGAGTACACTGACCCAGTGCCTGATTTTTTGTTCGGGGGGGGGGGGGGGTCCCACCTTAAGGATTCCTTCTCTAAAGTAGTTTCTCCATAGTTCTGTGAGCTTGCTAAGACCTCCTCTTGCGCATAGATGGTGCCTTGCTAGCTCCTTTAGCAACAACACTCCAATCTGGGCAACTGAAGTACAGCGAACGCACAGAGACAGGCAGATGTGCTAAGTGGGGAGATGCAGTGGATTTAAGAACCTGGCAATAGCCCTGCTGGATCAGACCAAAAGTTCATCTAGAATCTTAGGACAGTGGACTTGCGGATTCCGGAGCAGACCAGCCTGAGTTCCACAAATTTGCCCTTATTCTAATCTGCATTACCACAAATGTGTGTTAGCGCTAATGCACATTTGCACACATGAAACAACATTCTCATACATTCCTAAAAAAGATTTTGGTTCTGTTAATAAGTGGTCAACAGAATGAAAAGCACCGGACAAAACACAGAGAGAACAGGGTCAACAAAATCCATGTGATACTGCAATGCACTAGCATAAATTGCTCAGCATTTGCTGCACGTGGAAAAGCAGCTGTTCTCCATCCTTACCAGTGCTGGGACGTCACAACATCGGTCCTCTTCGGCCCACAAACTGCTGCACACGATCTGCAAAGACTGCAGCTGAAACTAGAGAAGAAACAGAATGAGAGGATGGTCAGGAAAAAGGCTCTGGAAGTGGCTCAGATGGGCACAAGCGAAGGCAGTGAAGAAAGGCAATGGGGCGGCATAAAAATGATTTAATACATAAATAAAATAAATAAATCGTTGCAAGGAGTTCTGATCCGAGGTTGGAAGCCACACTGCACAGCATCCTTGATGGAGCTGGGTTGCTTGCTAAGGGGCCAGAAGTGCTTTTGCCCTGTATCAGTCCAACAGCAAGCAATTCGTCCCGAGAGCCCTGCTCCAAACCAAAGACGCTCCGTTTGCCTCAGGGCTAAATCACATGCTCTGTGACATGCAAAGTATGAAGCTGATTCTCATATTCTGTTTGCCTTCATGTGAATGCACTGGAGCCCTGATGTACAGAAGGAAAGGAATAAGCAAGGGCTGGACTTTGAGCAGCCATAAAAGCAATGGAGGTGCCTGGTGTAATTGCTGTGGGAATGACAACTTCCTGCAGGGAAGGCAGAAGTTCAGGACAAGGAGAAGACCACCAGCCATCCGCCGTGGTACTTACTTCATCCTTGCTTCATCCCTCTAATCAGGATAGTTTCACACCAGGGCATGTACACAGCCTTTTGTGGATATTGTTTGGGATAACAAGGCTGGTGCCAGGTGGACCTCCATGGGGAGGTCATACCAGAGATGGGAAGCCTCCCTCCTTTCTTGCCCTCCTTCCTTTCCCTCCACTGGCAGCTTCTAGGGGAGCTCTATAAAAGCTCTAGCTTGCTAGTTTGCACTCTGGCATTCTGTTCAGAATGAGGCGCACAGGGGCACCTAAGCAGCTGAGGTCCCTGGGGAAACATCTACCATACCAGGAAGCTGGAGGTAGGGAAGCATCGAAGCTCTGAGGAATCCATCCCCCCAGAGTTCATGGAATGAAGTTTGCACAACTGGCACCCTTTTTCTGCATCACAAGCGGCAATGCAAACAGAGGTGCTTCTTGTGGCACGGCCCACTCTGCTTAGCATGCCCACGGATTTCAGAGGCTGGGCTTTGGGCACCAAGACTGGATGGTGCCTCTTATATCGTACATCCGTGTTGGGGCGCTTCATGAACCTTGTGTAATGAGGCAGCTGCATGAATCCTGGCTGGCCTTCAGGTGGACCAAGAAAAGGAGGAGGCACAAAACTTTTGGGATCCTGGAGCTACATCTCCAATCTTTCCAATTATAGAAAGAGAAGCAGAAATAAAGAAGCAGAGAAGCAGAAGCAAAACCTCCCACTGAGTCTCAGGGAGATACCTCTGAGAAAAACATCACATCTTCCTGCAGCCCATAAATGCGCCCAAGCCAAACATTTTCTGTCCTCTGCAAAACCTCAGAATGTTCTGCACAAGGCAGCAAACATCCTTCATGGTCTTGTTTTCCCCAGTCCAGCATCCTCAGTTTCATCTGTTTGCAGTTCCGCTTTGGAAGCCTTTTGTAGCGACGGCCTACGGCAAAAATGTTCTGTGCGCTTTTGGGTCACAAACATGAAAGACCCAACAGATGCATGTTCAGTGAGCCAGCATTCAACAGGTCTGCACTGAGCAAAGTATTCTTTTTAGGAGTCCACTAACTGGTTTCAGCTGCAAACAGGAAAATTTACTTCATTGTCATTGAAAGAAAGTGTTTTATTCTGTCTTGCTTTAAAAAAAGATCTAGAAGAAACAAGCCAATATTCCTCTAACGAGGGCTATCTTCCTTCTACTTCCTAATACCCCCCATATCAAATCCTGTTTCCTGGAGACATTAACACATTTCAGGCATGAAAAATCCATGTGGCTACCATCCATGGGAGGTAGGGTGGGAAGTTCCATTCAAAATCTGCATTCATTAGAATGTCTGTACAGTAGGTGTGTTGAACCTCAGCTCTGTGGGCCCAAATCTGGCCCAGTTGAGGTCTCAATCTGCTGTCAGGATCTGCAGGGAGATGCAGTTACCCCTGGTGACCTTATAAAGAAGTCCACCTGGTCAACCTTCTAAGTACTTGCAGGATAGGTGTTAGATCTGTAGGTACTTGCAGGATTATGGTCATTACAATCATGCAGACCAGCTGGGTGCTGCTGGAGGCTTCATGAAATGCTTCGCAGCCCTGCCTTGCTTTACTTTACTGGGGTGCCACAGGGTTCAGTTCTGGGCCCAGTGCTCTTCAACATCTTTATTAATGATTTAGATGAGGGAGTACAAGGAAAGATAATCAAATCTGCAGATGATACAAAACTGGGTAGAATAGCAAACACCCTCGAAGACAGAATGAAGATCCAGGGTGATCTTGATAAACTTGAACACTGGGCTGAAACCAACAGAAGGAAAATCAATAAGGACAAGTGCCAAGTCCTCCACCTAGGAGAAGGAAACCAAAGGCATCAATACAAGATGGGGAATATGTGGCTCAACAGAACTGAACAAGAAAAAGATCTTGGTGTAATTGTGCACAATAGGCTAAGCTTGAACTGGCAGCTGCCAAAAGGGCAAATGCCATTTTGGGGTGCATTAACAGAAGTATTACTTCCAAATCACAAGACGTAGTAGTAGAAGATTTAAGAAAGATGCAGGTAAATTAGAAAGGGTCCAGCGGAGGGCAATAAAAATGATCCAGGGTTTGGAAACACTGCCTTGTGAGGAGAGACTGAGAGAACTGGGCATTTTCAGCCTTGAGAAGAGAAGACTGAGCGGGGGGGGGGACATGATATCCTTCTGTAAGTACCTCAAAGGCTGTCACAGAGGAAGGTCAGGATCTCTTCTGCTAATGCCAGAATGTAGGACATGGAATAATCAATTGAAGTTGCAGCAACCCAGATTCAGGCTGGACATCAGGAAAAGCTTCCTCCATCTCAGAGCAATGCAACAGTGGAACCAGCTGCCTAGAGAGGTGGGGGGCTCTCCCACACTGGAGACATCCAAAAAGAACCTGGACAACGATCTGAGCGGGATGGTGTAACGGTGTCCTGCAACAGCAGGGGGTTGGACCCGATGGCCTTCATGGCCCCTTCCAACTCTACTGTTCTATGATTCTACTACAGTCACATGAACTTTTAGGCTGGCTGCTTCGTGTTCCTTTTCTGGTATAAGCTTCCAGTCTGACAATACCTTCCCTTGTGTCCTGACTTGCTGCCAGTCCTTGCCTTTACCCCTAGGCTTGCTACATCTTACCAAGTTCTCATCTGACCTCCCTCCCACCAGGTCCTGATGCTCCAGTCAAAGATCCTTTCTATTGATGACCTGGATCTAACCCTGGCTTTCTTCAAATCCTCAAATGGCCACACCCACTTCCATGGACATTCTCTTCTTTCTAACAACTCCTGAGCAGGATCTTCCTGGAATTTGGTGCTCTTCTACTTATTGTGGAATAGTGAAGTTGGAAGGAGCCATTCTTGGTGTATGCTGAGAATGCACCATCAGTTAAAATGTCCCACTCAGTGGCTGAACAGTTGCATCTTGTATCCTTCCAGTGTGGGAGAGCCCAAAACCTCCCTAGGTAATGGGTTTCATTGTCGTACTGTTCTAACAGTCAGGAAGTTCTTCCTGATATCTATCAGGATTTGGCTTCCTGTAACTTGAACTCATTATTCCACAAATATCAATAGGATTAGCGAAAAATAATAGGATGCCAGGGCATTTTTGGGTGCCTGAAGCCAAGCCAAAAGAAGAAACTGTGGGATGTGGATCTCACAGATGGTTCCACATCCCACATTTTCAGCACAGATGGATTCCAGAGAATACTGTCCCTGGGAATGAGTATTCCCTGAAGCAACCTCAACCAGAGCTGTAATACTGGGGCAGGGAGGGAAAAAGTTGGGTTTAGGGTTCTGAATTCCTTTCTTTTCAGCACTTGGGCAAAACTCCCTCCTCCCTTCCACTTTGCCCCTGGTATACCCAGTGAACTTTCCTTTTCAATTAGGGACAAAATACTTGATAGGAATCATGCTCCATCATGAAGTGTGTGATTCCTCAGAGATTCCTCAGTTTTGGTATCTCCCGTATGTTATTATTATTATTATTATTATTATTATTATTATTATTATTAGAACATTTCTATGCCGCCCCTTGCCGAAGCTTCGGGGCGGCTTACAACACAATAAAATACAATACAATGCAAAATAACAATATAAAATTAAAATTAATAATATAATAAATAAATAAATAATATAAACGATATAAAAGAAAAGAAAAGAAAAGAAAAGAAAAGAAAAGAAGTCGCCCTGGCCAGATGAATAAGTAAATATTGTTAACAATTAAAATGACGTTTAAATAAAAAGGTCTTCACCTGGCACCGAAAAACAAATAACGACGGCGCCAGGTGGACCTCTCTGGGGAGCACATTCCATAGATTGGGCGCCACCGCAGAGAAAGCCCTCCTCCAAGTACCTACCCTCCTAATTTTTGAGGAGTTTTGTCCACATAAAATGCCTCGCAGGAGGCTGGCGCACCCAGGGGCCCCGGGAAGATTTCTCTCTCCCACTCCGCAAGGGTGACCCTTGGAATCACTTTATCCCAGAGCCTAACAGAGGTAAGCAAAGATCCTTGTGTTGTGATTAGCAGATGGCCTGGAAAAAACAAGAGCAGCTGGCCAGGGACCCCAGGAATGGTAGCTTTCCTAAGGTGCCCAGATCCTTGCTATGGATCAGGTTCCAGGGCAACGTCGTTTCCCAGGGTTCCTTGGAGCAGGGCCTCTGCTAAGTCTGAAATCATCATGCATTGTTTTCTGATGTGTGGGCCTGGAAGGAATAGCTCAGTTTGCAGAACTGAATTATGCTGTGAGATATCACCTGTCATTAAAACTCAAGTCCCCACCCCCAACCTCTGTGTAAACCCCATCCAGGTTTGCAGGTGAGGTTTTGGGGGAAAGGCTGATTTTCCAAGCAAAGGGCTGGTGTAATGGAGTGGATGGAGCCAAACTAGAATTTCCAGCATCAATGCAATCATGCACATGTTTGTAGCACCACTAGGGATGAATGGATTTTCTTCACCCATTCCGTCTGCATTTTGTGGATTGACAGGTGGCTTCCATTCCATTGGCAGAATCAGGTCTTTTGCAATTTCCCAACCTTGCTTCATGTGCACCTGTGCAACCTTGAAGTTTTGCATAAATACCTTCCAAATGTGAATTTCAAAGCTTTTGTCTATTAGACACAATTTTAAAACTCTAACTAAATTTGATATGACTATGAAAAGTTTAAATAATAGACAGTCTACATGTGATTTATGAAAAGTTGATTCACTGTGGAATGTACAGGTTGGATTCATAGAACTCCAAACCCACATGAATCCATTGTGGATTTTTCCAACATCCCTAAGGTCTTCTAGGATACATGCAGTGCTTTTTTTGTCATCAAACGCACCAGAACGGAGTTCCAGCACCTTTTTTCGACAGATTTTCCAAGTTTTAAAAGTAACTTTTGAAAATTTGATGTTTGGTCCATGTGGATTCGAATCGCCCTGTCGAGCATAGCAGGTTGGAGGCAAAATCATTAAAACGGTGCATGTGGGCTGCTTGTGTGTCGAATCTGATGCATGCGTACTTCGTCCGTGCTGGTTGTGATGGCGCTGCTCAGCTTGTGATGCTGCTCGGCTTGTGACTGGTCGTGTGGTCGCGCACTGAGTGCTTACTGCAGGCGGCGACCGTTATGTTTCGTTACACAACTGACATGTATGCGTGTGTGTACAGTGACTGACTACGTGTGAAAGGTAAATAATTTCATGAGTTCCAGCAGCTTTTTTCTTACAAAAAAAGCACTGTATACATGTATTATCATTACAGGACCTATCAGAATATAGATGAATCCCCACAGAATCCCCACTTGCCAAGAAATCTTGATCATGAGTTGAGCCAAGGGTCGCTCATCTGTCACCATGAAAAAGTACTTCTTTGCCCAACACAAGTCCCCTGTCCCAAAGAAATAATAATGTGCATTTCAGTATGACTGATAGGCTGATTTAGTAGGGAGGGAGCATATATTTGGCAACAAATGGACTTAAAACAAGCTCCACAGATCAAAATGACATTTTAAAAGATACATCCAGTTAAATAAGCTGAGATGATAGCCAATAATGAGGCATTCTGCCTATCTGAGGACAGCCGTTTTCAAAAGGCAGAATATTTGACAAGTGATGGGTACCAAAGCATCTGAAAAAGGAAGGGAGGCAATGAAGGACCCGTCTTTCATTAGGATTCTCCCCCAGTTATCCGCATCCATTCAATATGCCAAAAAGACTACAACACAAATGCAAGAACAGGAGAGATGCTTGAGACTTTTCGTCCTCGATTCAGCAAGGCAGCTGTCAATCTATATCACATAGCAATTTGGGGAATAACATTCTTCTAAAAAAAATGATAATTCCTGCTTGAGTCATATCTCCTGCTTTTACAAAACCAATTTCATCCACAGTGGATAGATACAATCAAGAACCGCAGAACGGAGCAGAGGCCATACTTAACGCTACTGGTGTCACTCCAATTTAGGGGCACAAGGGTTTTGCAGCCAGACGTCAACCGAACTCATGCCTTTTAAAGAAAAGCTGCTTCTTTTCCCATGGACTTTAGAGCTCAACGAACAATTGCATTTTAATGTGCACTTCCTGTGCTATTCATCTGCAGCATTGCATAGTTCGTATAGGCTATTTCTATTTTCAGGAAAGCAGAAAATACCAGCAACCTAGGTTAAGCAGGTGCCACAGGCTTTGCTTTCTCGTTGTCTGCAGTTCTGACTGTTCCTCCTTCCTGAGCAGAAACAACGTGGTGCCCAGGTGGATGGTGCACAACTCTTGAGTCCTCCACTGACAGCACTCCAGATAGCCCAGGACAATGGAGTGAGGCCAATCAACAAAGCGGGGCTTGGGGTGGTGTCCAAAGACGCCTCCCCACCACTGGGGTTCCTCAGTTGCCCCACATCCTCTAAGGGAGTGGAGCTTATGATAGAATCCCAGCCTCCACTTCCTAAGACGTTTCCCCTAGACTTTGCTTGGCTGGGAGCCAAGACCTAAGTGTGTGTAGGCTATCTCTATGCTGAGACCAGCATTCTGGAAAAACATATTTTTACGTGAACCTACTGAAACCACACTTTCCAGACACACTCATTGGCTGAGAACAACGTTGTTCCACATGTTTTGTTCTTCTGCAGATTATGGAATGTCGTTCTCGACTGAGGAAAAAATATCAGAGTCCACATTTTAGGATAAAATGCATGAAAATGTGTGGCTTAGGATGAGATGCTTACACCAATTTGCAGTTTGTGAGGACAGGCATAAAAATAAGTTCACATGCTCTTTTTTAATTGCGGACAGATATGAAAGCAGGACAGAACAGACTTAGAAACATAGAAAAATAGACTTATCTGCCCATTCCTAGCTTAAGTACACAGCTTCTGTACAGAAAGTAAAAGAAAGATGCAAGAAAGGTTGGCTGGGGTTGGCAGGTGCAATGTAGTCACCAGCCCACACCTGTCCTGTCCATCGTCCGCAGCTATATTCGCTGCAATGAGGTGGTGATGGAAAGGAACACACAGCCAGGTTGCCCCAGAAGGAAGAGAGAGAACATTCATTCCACAGAAGGCTTTGGTATGATGAGAAGCACAGTTGCCACATCTGCTAAGGCTAAGAGAATGTTCGATCTATTGTTTCTGACCATTTGTTCGAAGAAGGACATAAAGATACTGAGAATTTTGGGCATTATTTTAGTTCAAGGCTTCAGTGCTCCCCTTACTATAAGTGGAGGTGTGTCTACGCTCTTTCATCATGCTGCCATCCTGTCCTTGCAGGAACTTCAGTGGTCTGAGTTTTCTTAAAAGCCCTGTATAAGACTTCTCCAGGACTGCAACCTTGGGTGTCTTCGATGGTGCTTCCTGCTGAGAGCCTGAATGCTGAACAAGAGTGTCTTTGACTTCCCAACAAGGGCAGGAAGTCCTTCTTAAATTCTCTAAGGGGCTTCCCAAGGAACTCAGCAGCAAGAGAGGCTGCAAGAACAGAATTGGGGGTGCGGGGAATAGTAAAAGAAAGAGCCAGAGCTGTTGGTAAGGGAAGCTCTGAAGCCCTGCATCACAAGACATTTCTCTGACTCTTAGCATTCCAGCAGAAGAGGCAGAAAAACAACTGCTTCTTTTGCAGGGAAGCAAGAGATTTTGAAAGGACACTGTGCTATAATGAACTCTTGCTTATGGCAAAGCATTTCTCTCCTATTAATATCTTCTGATTCCTTATCAGCTTGGTGCCCTCCAGAGAGTTTGGACATCATGAAGACCAAGGCAACAATCAGGGATGCTACAAATTGATGCCCAAACTTTCACTTAAGGAGCAGCTGGGTGGGGTGGTTCGCATCCCGATTCTCTTCTTCATTCAAGGAATTCAATGATGCTCATGAGGTCCTCCTCCTTTCCCTTATAATGTTCACAAAAACAGCCCCACAAGGTATGTTGGGCTGCAAATCGGTGGCTGACCCAAGCCTGTGGCCCAAATTTGCAAACCTATGGCCCACCCTGTGAGCTTCATGGCTGAGTGGGACTAGAACCCAGTTCTCCCAAGACCCAGTCTAGCAGTCTGACTGGTTCACCACACTGGCTTTCTGATCCAGGCCAGGGAGGAAGGGCTCCTACTGGGAACACGCTTGCAGTGGACTTACCATTGCTGACCCACTCCGGGGGCCCCGTGTCCTCGTCAGTTTTCCCAGCATGACAAAGCCTGCCATTGAAATGTCCTCGGAGGTTCCAAGTGGCTTCTCTGATGTTCTCCTGCAGTCAATATAGAGACTGACCCTGGACCGGCTCACTGATATGTGCACCTGCTCAATAGACAGAAATAGTTACCTTGTGCCTCACCTTGATGCTGGCTATTTGATGCAATCTAAGACAACCAGAGACTTCACAGCCAGACCATAGAGCATATGCGTATAGTTTATGAAGCAGACCTCGTGCCACAATGGTTAGGAGAAGAGCGTGAGGAGCTTGGCTCAAATTTCTGCTCAGCAAGCAAGAAGCGCACCTCTTTGCTGCCCTGCACTGTTTTTCTGATGGATTATATTGCTCTGCACATAATTTGAAACATTTCCCCGACTTCCATTGCTGGGGCATCCCAGTGATGCCCTAGAACAGCCTCTCTCAACCTCGTGTCCTTCAAATGTGCTGAACTCCAACCATGAGAGTCTCAACAAGTTGCCAACAGTTCTAGAAAAACTGGTATTGAAGACTGTGCACGGCTGCTGGAGCTGAAGCCACCACACCTGGAGAACACCAAGCTGGAGAAAGCTGCCTCAGCCAGTCCAGCATTCTCCTTCCAGGTTGGCCAAGCAGGTGGGCAAGGGAATCCCACAGGTAGGAAAACCTTCCCCTGCTCCTGTTTCCCAGCCACTGGCATTCGGAGGCACACTGCTTCCAGGGGGGGAGGCACAACCGCGGGGGGGGGGGGGGGGAGAGAGAGAGAGAGAGAGAGAGAGCTCTCCCTATCACTTTCTCCACACCATGCATAATTTTATACACCTAGGGATACAGGAGGCTGCCTCACAGCAAGTCAGTCCATTGGCCCTATCTGGTTCAGTGGTTTCTTCTGGAATCTTCCCAGGCCCACCTGGAGATGCCATGGATTGAATCTGGGCCCTTCTGCAAGCAAACCTGGGACTTGATCTATGTGCTGTGGCCCCTCTCAGAGCCAGTCCCCCTAATTTTAGAGGCTTGCTCTAAAAGAAGGAGGAGACAAAAGAGACGAAGGAGACGGAGAAGAGGTTGCTTTTTCCAGGACTGGGGCAGCCAGCCGGCCTTCCACCGCATTTCTGTCTAAGCGAAGCAACACTCCAGGGCAGTGATACCGGCAGCATTGTTTCCTCTCCCAGGGCTCTCAGAGTCAGCCCTGTGATCTGCAGCTGCAAAGTGCCCGGTGCTTTTGCAGCAGCAGTCGTGGGGGTCGCCGTTCAAGTCCTGTGCTCGTCTCGTCAGCTTAAAGATACAACACAGGGGAAGGAAAGGTCTGGCAGAAGGTGCGTATCTGCAAAGGGACTTTCACCAATGGCCAACGCACCTGGCCCTCCCCTCCCCTCCGTAAGCTGTTCTTTCTCTCAGGGTATGTGGCTTGCATAACCTTCTTCCTTTCCTTTTTAACCTCACAACAACCCTGTCAGGTAGTTTGGACTGAGAGTCAGTGCCTGGCCCAAAGCCTTCCAGGAAGCCTCATGGCCACATGAGGACTAGAACTTGGATTTCGTGGCTTTTCCCGTCTAAAACTCTAACCACTGCAGCAGACTGGCTGTCTATGCTAGCTCTTCGTAGCAATTCAGTTTTGCAGAAGTCTTAGCTCCACAGTTACAATATTGTTCTAATATTTTGCATTGAAAATAGGTGACATCAATTTGCATAAGCTAATTTACGGATGCTCTGAAGTGCCTGCATCTTTAAAGGATGCTGTCTGATAAAGACACCCCTGTTTGTAAAAATGGATGTATGGAGAGGGGAGCGGAGGGATCGGGGCAGGGGGCGGCTGGAGATGAAGTTTGTGTGGGCAAAAAGCCACCCAATCCAGTGGGGGTCAGATTGTCACAGAGACGCCAGAGTCACGAGCTTCCACTGGCAAACAAGAAAAGGTTAATTTGAAGCTGGGAGAAGAGAGAAGTGGATCGAAGGGGACAGACTGTGCACCTCTTCCAGGCTGAGAGAGGAACAAAGTGATCATCATCTCTCAAAAACAGCCTGCCAACTTTCTGCCACACGGGCAAGTCAACTCTGGAGCACATCAAAGGAGGAACAAATGGACTCCCATCAGCCATTCAATAATTCACAACTGAGATCCTGCTAAGCTTGAGAAGTACCAGCTCTGTCTGTCTGATTAAAGTAAGGCTGTGCATGGACCAAGGTGGACTCCTGCATGAAGCTTCCAGCTAAGATCATTAACCTGCAAAAGCAGAGAGGCAAGAGGGAGGAAAGAATTCAAGCAGGATGCAGCTCCCCTTTAGTCATGTAAATAGGGGAAAAATTGTAGAGTAGTTATTAGGCTTTTCAAAGGCAAAGGGTTCAGCGACAGTCAGCTATATATGGAAAAACAGAGACATGAGAGGTACAATGTTTATGCTGCTGCTATTTAATTAATTAACAATCAATTAATTAAAAGAAATTCTGTCCTGCCTTTCAGCACAGCCATTCAAGGCAGCTCTCAATGAAAAATTAATTTAGCAACCATAACATAATGAAAATCACAAACATGTGTATTTTATGAGACAGGTTTTACTGCTCTCGCTCTGGGAACATTTTGTATATGATTATTTTAATGCATATGTTTTATGTTGTTATATTTATTATATTAAGTTGCCTTGCATTACATTACCCTAACCCTAACTCTAACCCTGGCCTATGAAGACCCCCCACTTGATACCTGTTGAGGCAAAATCAATAATGAATCAAAGAAATGCAAAGTTTTGCAGTTTTCTTTTAAACATTCAGAATTTCAGCTAGAGATTTTGGATGTACACAAACTGAATGCCAGAAAGTAGCACTGCTGCTAAACGAAAGCATTTAGCACCATATCTGGGCATGCTAGATTCTTATGCTCCAGATACTGCAACCCACCAGTTCCTGTTGGACTCCAGTCCCCATCATCCCCAGACAGCATGACCCATGGTCAGGCACGATGGGGTTGCAATCCAAGGTCAGGGGTTTATAGAGGCCTTTCACCTCTGCCCTGCAGCCTCACAGTTGGACCAGCAACAGCAGCAGATGTTGTATTTCTTATGCAGAGTGGCTGATCCAGACTTTAAAAGTCCTCCTACACACCATGGCTAGGAACCTGATCCATACTGGGCCTATGCTAGAGTGAAAATGAAAAAGGATGTAGCTGCTAGATGGATTCAAAGTCATGCAAGCAAAAGAAGTAAAGAGAGAGGCAATCGGAAGGGTCTTTTTGGTTGTGACACCCCAGATCTGGAATGAGCTTCCCAAAGTGGCATGCCTGGCACCTACTCTGTATTCTTTTAGGCACCAGGTAAAACCTTTAGTATTTTCCCAGTATTTTGTTACATTTTTAACGACAAATATTGACTCATTCGCGACTGCTGTGATTTTATTGTCCAATGTCATTTTTCTCTCGTTCTTGTTTCTGTGTTTTTAATTTTTGTCAACTGCCCAGAGAGCTTCAGCTATTGGGCCATATAAAATGAAATATAAGTAGATAAACTGCAGTTACGTAATGTAAATTAGATTCCGCCATATGCACAGGAAGCTGTGTCTTCTCGGTCCGTCTGCCTAAGGCAGCATTGCTTGCAGTGTCTGGTAGCCAATGGCTCCCAAGGGGTCGGGCTGAAGTCTGCCCTAGTTCTACCCAGAGTGGCCGTGCATCCTTCTGCATGGAAGGCAAGCCTTCTCCTCAGCCACAGCTGTTCTTCTGAGTTATACGTGGCACATGACATGGGGACAGTCTTAGCAGGCAGCACTTATTTGGTCCATTCAGTGACATCTCCAGTTTAAAGGTCCCTCGAACCGAAGGGCTGGGCAAGAGCTCCACCTGCAGCATTGCAAATCTGTCTATCATTTGGAACAGACCATTCTGGAGTGGGCAGACTGATGGCCTGATGACAGCTCTATAAGTCCAGCTGATTGCTTCTGATTAATCTGTAGATCATTTTTAATATTTGAGTCATAGGATTATCCCTCCCCCGTGCAGATTTTCTCATTCCCTTCTGTATTCTTGGATGCATTTGTGCATACATTTTAATAGATTAGCACATGCAGACAGGAAGTGATTTAGCAGTTCATTATCATGCTGGCACATGCCTGAAAATCCATTAGTATTTCAGCAGGCAGAAACACCAAGAATTCAGCAAACTTCCCAAGGATAGGTCTAGGACCATAATTTAGCTGTTTCTGCCATGACCATCATGCATCTCCATTCTCCTTCTTTGGATAAGGACCTTGTGAAAGCTCCCATAGAAGATCCTCTTCACTTCCTGCTGGTCAAAGATGACTTCCTCTATATCAGTCTCATGGTCACGATGGAAATATATCAAGGATTTCTTATTGGCTACAGGGAAGATGAACACAAAGGGGAGGTGCTGAAGAAAAGCACACAGGATGTCAAAATCACCAACAACAGGCGAGGGGCTTTGCGGAAATAACAGAGGGGAAAAGGAAGACGTTTTGCTTTCAGGACCAAAAAAGTTTGAGGAACTCGAAGAACCTCTTACAATATGGTCCCTCAAAAGCATATTTCCTTCAGTGAATATAGAGCAGACCTTGCTGTCCCTTGGTTTGGGTTTCTTGCTGTCCCGAGGGTTTAGTCCCAGGCAGGAATCCGGAGCAGGTTTATCATACCCCAGGAGGGCTACCTAACATGGCGAGCAACCTGCATTCTGTTTGGTGGGTCTCACCTTGTGCAGTCCAGGTGCTTAGTATTTATTTATTTATATTGCAATTTACATCCTGCCTTTTTCCTACAAAGGACTCAAGGCAGCTTACATCATTCTCCTCCTCCATCTTATCCCCACAACAACAACCCTGTGAGGTAGGTTGGGCTGAGAGGCTGTGACTGGCCCAAAGTCACCCAGTGGGCTCCATGGCTGAGCGGGGACTCGAACCCAGGTCATCTGAGTCCCAGTCCCATGCTCTTAACCACTACACCACACTGGCTCTCTGTGTATGCCCCAACCTGAAAGTTTTCAATGGGTAGAGATTCATGAAAAATCAACACGTACAATCCAGCACAAATCCCACAGATCTTGATGGAACTTGTGCGTGTGGGCTGCTATGCCAAGGGGACAGCCAGGTGAGGACCTCCAGAGGGAGGAAGCCTTTGGCAAGGTAGAACCACAGCTGAGGGACAGAAAAATATATTGCATATGCAGAAGCTTCCAAATCCAGTCCCCAGTAACTTGATTTCCAAGGAGGAATGCGGAATGACTTTCCACCCAAACAATGGTTCAGTCTGGACACTCTTGGTGGCTGCATTCCAGTTGTGGATTGGGCCAAATAAACAAGGGGTGGGACCTAAATACAAAAAAAAATGGCAGCCTATGACAGCTTAGTCATCTTGCTGCCAGCAATGAAGCCTTGGGAGAGGTATTCTGGCCTTTTAGATTGGAGAAAGGTGATCTGTGGTCAGAGGAAATGGTTTGCAGCCAAGGGGTGTTCACATCTGAGGAAACCTGGAGGGCCAGATTTGTCACATGGGCCTGAAGATCAATGGAGAAAGCACAGATGGAGAGCCAGTGAAAGCTTGAGCAAACGGAACCCTTGGCCTCTAAAATAAACCGTATTATTAGGGACCAGGTCAAGAGGGTTGGGGACAGCATTCCCCAGCAGAGGAATTGCAAGAGGAATGGTCCGCATCTCTTGTAGCAACAAAAACACCCCCAGCAGAATGTCCTACGGACCTACTTACGATCAAGTATGATGCCAAGAAGAGGCTGGAAGTCCTCATCTGTTATCTGCAATACAGCAAAGGCTTCCCGGGGACTTTCTGGCAGAAGGCGGAGAAGGAAGGTGATTGTGAATTCAGCTGGAATTCCAGAGACAAAGACTTCACTGTAGAAATAAGTAGTTTGTGCAGAAAGACAGCAAAGTAAAATATATTAGAATGATCTTCACAAGAACTTAGAAACATGGGGATCAGCTTCATATGGAGTCTGATTAACTGGTCTATCTAGCTGAGAGGCGACGAACCCCAGCCAGGCTTCTGCTGACACCTAGGAAGAGTACACCCTGAATTAAACTCTCCAGAGGAACCAGGTCTCCCTTGTCACGGATCATAAGTACCTCCTTCTTAGTCATCAACAAAGGGAGCAAACCAAACGGAGGGACAACAGAAGGTTGAGCCCCTTAAATCTTTCCACGCTGCATCAGGGGAGGGGTACGAACCCTCACAGCATACGCAGGATGTACAAAGCAGCAAAACCTTAGCTCACCAAAGGTTCCAAGGTTTAACCTGAAGCTTATTCTGAGTCTGAATTAGATTGCAAGCTTTGTTTACCTTGTTTTGCACAGAATTCTCTCTCTCTCAAATGCATGTATCGATTGTATTTTTCAACAGTCTGCATACCATCAAAGCTATTTGGGGTTCGGTGAGGGTCCGTGAATCACATTTCAGGCTTAGAAAGATCTGAATTAGGATCTCAGATTACACCTGGGTCCATTTTTAGACTAAAAGGTGAGAACTAAGTAAATCCTGAGTTTTAAAAATTCTGAAATGAATTTCGTATATATTCTGAGTCATGGCCAGAAGGTATAGAAGGCAGCAGGTCCTTAGAGAGGCCAGACAGAAGGGAGAACGAAGCTTTTGATTGAACAATTAGGTAACGGCATTCTGACGGGCGTTGGGGAAGGCTGATGCTAGCTATGGTTGAACCCCACATGCACCTAATCTCAGGGAACGGTTTTGGTGTCCCCTGCGCAGGATAGTTCAGATTTCCAGGTTGGGGGTCACTCTCAGTGCTTTTCCATGGCAGTCAGGTATCAGAGCTCCATCCGCTTCTCCGGCTCTCTTGAGCTGACAGAGAAAGAAGTGCACTGGATGCTCTCCAAGGACAGTGACCTTGGAAGGGGGTAAAGAGACCATTCAGGGAATGAGGAGAGGAGGAGACTGTTAGGACCGGAATGCAAGATCTCCACAACTTCCATCTAGCAAAACTGCAGAGCTGGATGCACGGGAAAGCAAAGATGACTTCTGTTGCTCCTCCACTTGGCGCCTTCTGGTCACCTCTGTCAGATCGCAGAGATCGTGATGCTAATGAGCAGTCTTTTTAAAATCCAATAAATAAATAAATAAATAAATAAATAAATAAGAAAGACCAAACTCTTAGCCTTCCAAACACACTGACTGCCAGCCTTATCCAACATATCCATCCAACATGGCAACATATCCAAAGGTGAAATTTTACTTTTGTGTTTTCTCTGTCTGTTTCTCATTAATGGCATCGTGCCCTTGAAAGGCTTTTTATTTTGGTCATTATTATGGCTAAAAGAACAAATCAGTGTCTCTGAACATTTTGACGAAAGGACTCTGTGGAATCTCACCATTTGCTGTTAAGAAGCTTTGCTTCTTTAAACAAGATTAAAATTATCCCTATGTTTCAGCAATTAAACTTAAAAAGGAAGCTACATCTGCCTCTTCATAATCCCTGTCTGTTTTGATTTGCAAAGCTGTAGTCAATAATAGAATCCAATGGCATACATGCCGCGCCATTATAAACCCCAGATTACGCAGAGAGGTCCGAGTTGCAACTCAACAAGCAAAGTCATGTTCCAAAGTCACTGATTCACTGAGACCAACTTGCAGCAGGTGACAACATGGCTTGACATGGTATGGGGCATACAATGAGCTCTCAACGGATTCAGTTCGACACCATCCATGGCAGAGTTTTACTCTCAGCAGCTGCCCAGGGATGTGGGCGAACCTGAAGCTCACGGATGAAATAAGACACCTCACTGGGTCCCAGGCCAACCCAGTTCAATGGGGACCCCTTCCCCTTCCTCCACACCCTGTCCCCTCCCTGCCAGTACCTTGGAGGATGCCCAGCTTGTTTGCAGTTCCTTCCCCCATTCTAGAAGACTTGAAAAGCCTCCCTGGAGGCACATAGGCTAAAATGTACTGCTCTTTCTGGTGTGTTGGCAATGCATTTTGCCTTTGGCCACACGTACTAATGGACCGTCACCTTGAAACTTCTCCACAACTGAATGTGGGCCTCACAGGGAAGAAGGAGACCCCCCCCCCGATCTTCGGAAGACCTTTGAAGGGGGTTATGGCTTGTTTAGCTTTAGGTGTCCCCTCTTTTCAATGGAACTTTAGTCCTATATTAAGGTTAGGGGTGAGCACCAGGGTAAGGTTAGGGTTAGAAAAACGAGGTGTCCTAGCATGATTTTGATGGTTGGGATGCATTTAGAATGGGCAGAAATGATGAGCTGTGCAGGAAAATCAACTCATGGAAGACTTTTTCAAAATTGTCCAATTTTCAATGGAACTTAACCCTATTTATGGTTAGGGGTGTGCACCAGGGTAGGGTTCGGGTTAGAAAAACAAGGTGTCCAGGAATGATTTTGAAGGGGGCCGCTGCAGGAGAGGCGAGGGCCAGGGCACAGCCACCCACCAGCACCGGGAAGGTATGGCAGTGGGTGATTGTTGTTGGGGACTCCCTGCTGAGGGGCACACCGCCGCCCCAACCTGGAGACAAGGGAGGTTTGCTGCCTGCCAGGAACACGCATCCGGCATGTGAAGGACAGAGTGGAGCGTCTTGTTCACTCCGGGGGTCACCAGCCGCTCCTGGTGATCCATGTGGGCACAAAGGATGTGGCCAGGCAGGGTGTGGTTGGGACCACCAGGGAAATTGAGGCCTTGGGGAAGACACTCAGGGAGCTGAAGGCCCGAGTGGCCTTCTCGTCAATCTTACCTGTCTGGGGATTTGGGCCAGGAAGGGACAGGAGGGCCTCCGAGGTGAACGACTGGCTTAGGGTGTGGTGCCAGAAGGAATGCTTTGGGTTCCTCGACCACGGCACTTGTTTTCTTGCCAATGGACTTCTGGCAAGGGACGGGTTACACCTCACGAGGATGGGGAAAAGGTCCTTTGGAGATGCTCTAGCAAGCTTCATCCGGAAGACTTTAAACTGAGCCGGGGGGGCGGGTTCAGGCCCCCCAGTAATGTATCTGCACTGGACAAGTGTGGGGGGAGGATCAGGGCTCTGGGAGCAGCGTTTTAGGGATACTGCAGGGACTGACAGGACTCCTACAGAGAGGGGCCAGGTATCAGGGAGAATGGGAGAAAGGAGGAGGCTGGGAACTCCAAGGAAAGGAAGTGGTGGGAAGGAGTTGAGGTGCATGTACACCAATGCTAGGAGCATGGGTAATAAGCAGGAAGAGCTTGAAGCTCTCCTGGGAATAGGAAGGTATGATCTGGTGGGAATCACAGAAACTTGGTGGGATGAAAGGCAAGTCTAGAATGTGAACATAGAAGGGTATCACCTTTTTAGAAAGGACAGGAAGGGAAAGAGAGGTGGGGGCATAGCTTTATACGTCAGGGAAGGGATAGGATGCAGTGAGACAGAATGCAGCACAGATGGGGATTCGGTAGAGGCAGTCTGGGTTAAACTTAGGGGTTTTGACAGGGAAAGAGACCTGACAGTGGGGGTATGTTATCGCCCTCCAGGTCAACTTGACACACTGGATGATGTCCTGACAGGCCAGATTCTAAGGATATCTCGGGGGAGAGACACAGTAATTATGGGAGATTTCAATCTCCCGGATATTACTTGGGAGACTCACTCGGCGGTGACAGCCAGGTCACGTCGCTTCCTAGAAGCTATAGAGGGAGGGTTTTTCACACAGAGGGTCCGAGAGGTGACGAGGGGGGGAAACATCCTTGACTTGGTCTTGACCAATAGGGAGGAGCTGATAGGTGAAGTACAGATTAGGGGAGCTCTGGATGTGAGTAATCACTCCATCCTTTGCTTTGAGATCAGGGGACTGGGGATGTGCAGCAGGTCGAGCACTAGAAGCTGGGATTTAAAGAGGGCCAACTTTGGCCAACTGAAGGCCAGACTGGGGAAAGTCTCCTGGGATAGGTTACTGGAAGGTAAGCGAGTTGAGGAGGGGTGGATAGCACTCAAGGGGGAAGTTTTGGAGGCGCAAGCCTTGACGATACCTCTAGTCAGTAAGGTGGGGAGGAGAGTGCTGCCATGGATGCGAAAGGAGGTGGTTAGAGGGATTAGGCGGAAGAGAAACCTCCGTAGGAAATGGGTACTGGGGCAAATAGACAAAAGGGTATACCGGGAGGAGGAGGCCCGTTGCAGAAGGATTCTTCACAAGGCTAAGGCTGATTACGAGCTGAGACTTGCCAAGAATATCAAGAGCAACAAAAAGGGCTTCTTTCAGCATGTAAATAGGAAGAGGAAGGGGAGACAAGTGGTGGGACCACTAAATAAGGAGGAAGGAGATCCAGTGACTGATATGAGGGAACAGGCACAGATGCTAAATGACTATTTTGCCTCTGTGTTCTCCCCAGAGCAGGACGGGGGATATCCGCATAGGAGATTAGATGAGGCTGGGGACTTAGGGGCACAGATTAGAGTCACCCCCCTTGAAGTCGAGGGGCTCCTCAGGGCATTGGACATTACAAAGGCACCAGGCCCTGACGGGTTACACCCGAGAGTACTTAGAGAGTTGGCAGGGGTTCTCTCACGCCCGCTGGCCTCCATTTTTGAGACCTCGTGGAGACAGGTTAAGTTCCAGAGGACTGGAGGGTGGCATCAGTGGTCCCAATTTTCAAAAAGGGTAGTAGAAGGGACATGGGGAATTATAGACCGGTTAGCCTTACGTCCATTGTAGGAAAAACAATGGAAAGGCTCATAATAGAGAGAGATCTAGTGATGCTAGATAGGGAAGGGAGGCTGACAGCCACACAACACGGCTTCCGCGAAAACAGGTCCTGCCAGACAAAACTTGTGGAATTCTATGACAAGGTTTTGAGATGGCTAGATGGAGGGGATGCAATGGATGTGGTATACCTGGATTTCAGCAAGGCCTTTGACAAAGTGCCCCATGATATCCTGGTGGAGAAACTGAGGAGTTTTGGGATACACCAAAGCACTGTCTGGTGGATTAGAGCATGGTTGACTGACCGAAAGCAGAGGGTAACCATTAGCGGAGAATCATCGGAATGGTGGCCAGTGACAAGCGGGGTCCCCCAGGGCTCTGTCCTGGGGCTGATCCTGTTTAATCTTTTCATCAGTGACATGGAAGAAGGGGTGAACAGTCTGCTGATCAAATTCGCAGGCAACACTAAAATGGGGCAGTGGCCACAACTGAGGAGCAGGTACTCCAGATCCAAAAGGATCTGGACAGACTATGCAAGTGGGCAGGAGAGAACAGGATGGCGTTCAATGTGGATAAGTGCAAGGTCTTGCACTTGGGGCATAGGAATAGCTGTCATAAGTACAGGTTAGGTGACAAGTGGCTGGAGAGCAGCACTTGTGAAAGGGACCTCGGGGTGCTGGTTGACTGCAGGCTAAACATGAGCCAGCAGTGTGATGTGGTGGTCAAGAGGACGAGCGCTGTCCTTGGTTGCATAGCCAGAAGCGTGGCTTCTAGATCGAGAGAGGTATTACTACCACTCTGCATGACTCTGGTGCTCCCGCAACTGGAGTATTGTGTTCAGTTTTGGGCCCCTCATTACAGAAAGGATATAGCCAGTCAGTGCAGCGTGGGGCCACAAGGTTGGGGGCCGGTTTGCAGGGGATGCCGTATGAGGCGAGGCTGAGGGAACAGGGTCTCTTCAGCCTGGAGAAGAGGAGACTCAGAGGGGATCTGTTGGTGACATACAGGTATGTGAGGGGGTGTCACATGGAGGTGGGTAGGGACCTGTTCTCCCCTGCAGAGGAAGGCAGGACGCACTCCAACGGAGCAAAGCTCAGGGAACCCAGGTTCCATTTAGATGCCAGGAAGCACTTCCTGACAGTCAGGACCCCCAGGGTGTGGAATGGGCTTTCACGAGAGGTGGTAGAGGCCCCGTCGGTGCGGGTGTTCAAGGATAGGCTGGACTTCCACATGGTGGGCATGTCGTGAGCAGAGCCAGCTGGAGCCGGGGGTCAGACTAGATGGCCCGGGAGGCTCCTTCTGACTCGCTCTGTTTCTATGTTTCTGTGATGGTTGGAACTTCTTTAGAATGGGCAGGAATTATGAGCTGTGCAGAAAATGCCCGATGCTATGGAGAGGGTTTGAATTCCCAGCAGAGAGGCCTTTCACTGAGCAGAAAAGGCAGAAGGGGCTCTGTTGAGGGCAGGAGACATAACCACCATTCTAGACATGCAATAGCTATTTGGGCAGGAAGATAAGCTGCCCTTGAGGCTTCCTCCCTGGGACAAATACTAATGTCAACGGTGGGGTGGGGGGTTGTATTAGGTTGAAATTTTTTTAGGTTGAAATTTTTTATTTAAATAAAAACATTGGGGCCATGGTGCTGGGAAGAGTTGACCTTCCATTGCTCAGATTTCATGACTCCAATCTCCATCACAGTACTTATTAAAATGTTTTAAATTTGGACATCTTAATTGCAACCACACCATTCACATGCTAGACAGTTTGGTTCTAAGATAACCGGGTCAAGACAGAGGTCATGTTTCTCTCCCGGGTGAGCTTTCTTCTAAATCTGGGGTGAAAGTCATATCATTCTGCTCAAAGAGATTGCAAAGAAAAGAGGAGAGCAAGCAATAATGGAGGGGCTTATTAAAATTGATGTGTATCTCTAGGAAATTACACCCAGGACGGCTGTTTGCCTTATCAGATGGGCTGCTAGTTTGATGGATCTGTATTGATACCATGCATAGAGATAGCAAAAGCAAAAATGCTGAGATGGCACTCTGCATACCGAAACAAAAGGAGGTGGGATCAGAGACCTTGCCTGCAAATATCTCAGGACCCCAGCTAGCTTTGCCGCATAACTAAGCAGTGCATTCAATTTATCCGGAGGCGCTTCTGCATTTGATATAAGGGGTTCTGCAGTGAAATAATTCTGCCAAAACTGCTCCTCCCAGTCTCAAGCAGAGCTGCCTGGGAAGTTCTGAATCCATCAAGCTGGATGCTTGAGTTCCTCTTCCTCAGTAGGGGAAGTAGGTGCTCCCATCTCCCCAGAGCCCGTTAGAACCATCAGCAATAAGTCTTAATGCTTGAAATAGTCAGAGGATAGATGATCACAACAGGGATACAAGAAACATTTGCAGCAAGCGTCCATCTCCTGTACTAATAAACACCGGAGCAGAACTGGGCACCCACATTCAAACTTTTCCAAATGTTGCCTGCTCTGCAGTGAAAAATCCAATCTTCGCAATGATGGCACTTTAAGAAAAAGGGCAAATAAAATGTGTACATGATGGAACAGTGCCACAAATGTATGCAATGCTAAAATCATGCACAGAAATGCATTATAATAGGAGGGAAAAGCATGCCAAATTTGCGAACTTGAGCAAAAAGTGTACACAGCAATATGTATTTGGGAGAAAGTGTGCACAAAATTGTGTATATTGGGAAAAGTGCACTTGAAAATCCAGAGGGATTTTGTGGGTACTTACAAAACAGAGGTCGAACGGGGCCAAAATGAACTCCATTTCAGGGATGGGGAAGAGCATGAGAAAGAGAGAGAAAATGCGTAGAACTGAAATTGATAGCTTCATTTCCTGATATTGCCCAACTAGTCTTCTCCATAATGTTTACAGTGACCTTGTATTTGGGCTGTTCTAAATATCCTCTGGTAGAATTTGCTCTGAAATTAGTCAAAACTGGGTTTGAGTGTTGCGAGAGGGAGAAAAAGCTCTCCCTTTCTACTGTCTTTACACAATGAATTATTTTAAACACATCTGCGATGTCTCCCCTTCCTCGCCTTCTTTCTAAGAAGACCAGTCCATGCTGCTGTAGCTGTGCCCCATGGGGAGCTGTTCCAGCCCCTGATCATTTTTGTTGCCCTTCTCTGTACCTTTTCCAACTCAATAATTGTTATTTTTGTATTTTATTGTATTTTATTGTGTTGTAAGCCGCCCCGAGGCTTTGGCAAGGGGCGGCATAGAAATGTTTTAATAAATAAATAAATAAATAAATAAATAAATAAAAATAATGTCTTTTTTCTAGAAATGTGACCAGAACTTAACACAGTATTTCAAATGTGGTCACTCCAAGGATTTGTATAAGGGAAGTAAGAGTTTGATAGTTCTATTTTCTGTTCTGTTCCTAATTATTCCCAGCACGGAGTCTGACTTCTCTGCAGCAGCTGAGCCCTGGACTGGCCTTTTCATCAAGTTGCCAACTACTACCGCAAGTTCCCTTTCTTGTTCATTTACTGCTAGTTCAGATCCCATCCGCATCTATTTGAAGTTGGGTTTTTGCCCCAAAAGGCATTGCTCTACACTTGCTTGTATGAAATGCACTTGCCATTTTGCTTCCCCTTCTGGAGAGATCCCCTTGGAACCCCTCTTGGTTTTAACCACCCTAAAAAGCTTAGTGGCATCAGCCAGCTTGGCCACTTCCCTACCTACTCCTGGTTCCAGATCATTTATGACTAAGTTGACGAGCACTAGTCCTAACACAGAAGAGAGAAATCTGAGAAATCTTCCAAGAATAACATCTGAGAAATTTTGGCTCACCTCTAAATTAGAGTCTATCAGCTGATAAGAGATTAGAAGCAGGGTTGGGAAGAACCTTTTAAGATCCTTCTGGCTCTCGGCAAGCTTCCCTCATGCCTGGCCAAGTCCTCAAAGCGAGATGAGCCAGGAAAAAGTCTGAATGCTCGCAGACACCTGTTGTTCCCTGTCCAGATGTGGAAAGGGGGCACTGAGACCAGGCACAGTGGTCTCCCTTCCCCGTGATGACCCATCTTCTCCACTCCACTTCTGCAAGGGGTGCACGCCAGAAAGGGGCATGACTTGAGCAGTGCATGGGATTTGATTCCTACCAAGCACCCCACAAATGCTGGAACTCTGATTCTGGGCCGCCACAAACAGACCCGAGTCCAGAAAGCCAAGCCCAGAGAATCCAGTGGAGTCTCACTGTTGAAAATGGATTAGGCAGTTATTCTCGATGTGCTTTCCAAGGTCAGGGTTGTGCCAACTCTTTGGGTGAGGATAGCTGGGAAATTGGGTGTGGGAATCCAGAAGGCAGAGGAGGGTGTAGTTGTCCAAGGCCATCATCCCCAGGTGCGCAGACAGGCCATGAGACCAAGCAGGGTTCGGAAGATAAGGGAGGGGACAAAGGAGAAGAGGGGGATGCGGTGTCGGGATAGAAGAATCATCCAGTTAGAGTGCTTGTGGCGTTCTCAGAGGTTAGCTTTTCTTTGGAGGGACCACCCAGAGGGGTGGAGCCCAGCCTTACCAAAAATGAAGGTTTTTATAAGTAGTTGGGGTCAACAAACCACTCTGCCTATGCTTAGAGGCTAGTATTCTGGAGGCTGTTGCTTGCTAGTTGTGAACTGGCAATAAAGAGCTACATTGCAAAGAGACCATCTACTGTTTTGGAAGCTTGAAACAAACAGGGGGAAAACCAGCTCCCAACCCCAACCCCAAGCCCAACCCCAAATGGACTCCTTGCAGGCCTCTGACTGAAAGCACAAAGGCTGTGTTCAGAGTACATCATATTGAACTGGGAATCCTGCAGCAGACCTCTTCTCACATTACCCTGTTTTCCGGGTTAGCTGGATATCCCTGAAGAGGGTATACGTGTGAGTCCCCAGGAAGATGTAGGGCTCCACAGCCACCCCTCGGATGGAGGCATATTCCTTTTCTGTCAGTCCAAAGGCCTCCATCATGTCAAAACCTAGGAAAAAACAGAAAAAGTTGGTGTAAAAGCAGCCTGTGGGATGTGTGTGGAATCTTTCTTCCTGGGAAGCAGCCGGTTTCTGTCTGCAATGCATTCAGGTTTGAATGAATCCAACCTGCAGTAGCCCATCTTGTTTAAGTCATGAGAACTTGTAGATCAGTCGGGGAAAAAACTTTCTGGACTTGTACACAAATTTACTCATGGAAAATATGAAGAAGATGATTAAAAAGAAAACACTGATGGAAAATGTATATATTTTCCCAAAGGGTACAGTGTGAAAATGTTAGTGGGGAAATTCTCAATGCACTTGTGAACATGCATTTTCTGATTTGTGTGTGTGCAAGTTTTCAATGAGAAAGCAAGCTCAGAAAAAGGGAAAAATTACTATCAGTGAGTATTCAACTGAATGAAATATGCCTGAAAATTAATAAAATGCAGACGGAATGGAGTTAAGAATATCCATACATCTTTACAACCAACTTAAAAGTCACTATGCAAAGAAAGTATATAATATGCTTACTCTCAGCATATTATAATATAATTATAATGTTATAATTGGCACCCTGTTTCTACATATTGCCTCCCAGAACGGAGGACAGGATTTCCGTTCCAACAGTTCCTAATTCACATGGAATAGGGGTACATTCTTATGCTTGCTTAAACAAGAAAAGTCCTGCAGTCCTATGCATGTCAGAAAAAACATCCAAGAATCTTTTGCATGTTTAGGGCACTGCCCTATGCATGCTGAGATAAGGAAATTCTGCAGCCTTTAGCATGTTTAGGGTGCAAACCTATGCATGTTTAGATAGAAAAAAAGTCCTGTAGTCCCACAAGACTTTGTTCCGTCTAAGCATGCATTGGCTGGTGCTTTAATTGAATCACTATGTAAATGAGAGCTCCTTGTAGCCAAACAGCAATAGAATCCACTCCCACCCCTGCTGAGATGCCCCAGCCCTGAATTGCATAGCACACTGGTTTGATCTCACTTTAGGAGACTGAAAAACAGGTGCTCAATCCAGGACAAACTCAGAGCTCCTACGTAAATCCTCAGTGCACAGACCTGCACCAGCTCTTGCAGCAGAGAGACCATTTCATACAAAAAAGATGGTGTGAATCAGCCATAAAAGATGTACGGAGTTGCTCCAAAATTGCATCAGTCCTCCTACCGTAATGAACGAGCTGGGAGTACATTTAAATGTCCTTTTTTCCATTTTTGTATTTCTTCTCCACCCCCCTCTGCCACCCCCACTTCTTTAAACTGCTCAACATGGGCTGACCTGAGTTATACTGAAAAGACATATCCTTCATCTCTCCCACATCTCTGTGTCCTTGGAGTTCACCCCCTTTTCTTCTCCTGTTCCTCATTAAAACTCTATGAGTCACTTTCTAAAGGCTTTAATGCGAGTAGAGTCTGCAATCACCAATTCCCCTCCCTTTGCTTATCTGAATTTATGGAAAGCTGAGGCTGGGGCAAGGGCAGGAAAAAGAATCAACTGAGAGTGAAATAACTGTATAATTACTAAAGGGGGCATGTTAAAATTTTAATCCATTTCCCGACTCAACCAGTTTCATCTTCCCAACATGTCTATTTTCTATAGCTCGGTTGTGATTATTATCTTGAAGACTTTGTATGTGTGTGTGGAGGGGGACGTCTAATTCTGAAGACTCAGAAGTCTTGCTGGATTAAATTTTAGCCAAAGACCCTGGACTTGAAAACTATTCATCTCAATTAAGGTTTGCAGCAAACGCTAAGAATGTTATCGTGCGAAAGTAGGAGCTGCAGCTGGTAACTGGATATATATTTGAGGCTGTATCAAATGGAAGAGGTCAGAGGGGGTGCAGCTGAGGCACCAGGCAATTCTGCTTGTGCAGTTCCTTTCTATCTTTCCACTCAGAGAAAAAATGGTTGCAGAAGAATATTCAGAAAAAGCGTGTTTCTTTGGGTGGAAATCACTTGCTCAGGCATATGCGTTGGTGCAAGCCCTGAGCCAAATGTTTTCAAGCAAACATTTTTGGGGCAATCAAGGGGACTGCTCAAAGAACCCCCAGAGTCATTCATTTCCTCAAAGAACCCCCAGAGTCTGTCTTTGTCAGGCTTGTTCGTTGCTTTCGCTGCCCAGTCCGCTGCAGCATAGAGACCCAACACGGGGGCACCTGCCATCTTGATTGTGCTTCATTCCTTTTCTATTTTGTTTTACTTTTTCATTACTGTTTCTACATTCTAGCGATTAGACGCAGACTTTAACGAAAGTGTGGCAAAAACCCAGAAAGGTAGACCAAATATCTCTATAGTCATTCAGTTACAGGGGGCTTCTGAATGCCACCCAATACCCCAATCCATTGTGTTATAGGAAGGGGCCCTTTATCTGTCAGTGTTGCAATGCCAGCCTTTCAGCTGCCACAGGGCCATGGAAAATCCATTCACGTTGACCTTGCATTAACTTGCTAGCAGGTAAATAATTTAAGAGGGTGGCTTCAGCAGGTTTTCCTCTCCTGCTTTGCTTCCAACACTCCTTCCCACCACTGGGGATGTTCAAAGAGGGCATATACCAGGTACACAGAAGGAAAAAGGATGGCCCTTTATTTTAAAAAAGTATGTATGACTAACTGGTAATGGTGGGCCCCTGCAAAGTATCCGGGTCAGCCCAGGGACGGTGGCTTCCCTCCATGTGCCACTGCATCAGCTCCATCCCTGCAGATGGCCGGAAGGGGCTGCAGCCAACCAGTAGGGACCAAATAGCCAGTGGTATCTTGAAGGGATGCTGGCTTGGGTCCAGACCCTCGGTCACATGGCTCCATGGCAGACACAGACCTCACCATGCTCTCTTGGGGGTGCTGGGAGCTGCCATGCGACACATCTGGAGGCCCCTAGGCTAGAGGGGGCTGCCTCAGATCTTGCTGGGTGTTCCCGGCATCTGCGAGCAGAGCCGGTTTCTTTGGAGCGTGGTGAAAATGCAGAAGACCATTGCAAGGCTGAGCAGTTCCTGGTGAATGAAAAAGTCTCCTCTCCATGTCTGGATTTCCACTTGGAGTAGGTGCTTTAAGTTGCCGTCTGTGCTTCTTCCTTTTTGATCGTTTCTCAGAGCAAGCAGCCTGTGGGAGATGCTATAACCTGAGAAGCTGCTCCTTATCTTTAGAAAGTCCTTGGCTGGGCGTCAAGGTCTACCACAGAGCACAGGAGGTGTGTCTGGGATGTTCTTCCAGCTGTCTATGGCTGACTGGCTGCTGCCCGCTGGAGATAACCCCTTCATAGGCTCACAGAACTGAGGAGCTGGAAGGGGCCAGAAGGCCATCAGGTCCAACCCCCAGCTCAGTGCAGGACTCCAAGCTAAACCATCCCTCTCAGGTGGCTGTCCAGGTGCATCTCGAATGCCTCCAGGGTGGGAGAGCCCACCACCTCCCTGGGTCAGGGGTCCCATTGTCATTTGGCTCTAACAGGCAGGAAGCCCTTCCTGATGTTCAACCGAAATCTGGGCTCCTGTAACGTGAGCCTGTTTTTCATGTTCTCCACCCTGGGATGATTGAGGAGAGATCTCATCCTTCCTCTTTGTGGCAGCCTTCCAAGTCCCCTCAGCCTTCACTTCTCAGGCTAAACACACCCAGTTCTTTCAACCTCTCCTCAGAGGCTTTTCTTCCAATCCCTGGATCATCCTTGTTGCCCTCCTCTGAATTCTTCCCCGCTTGTCTGCATCTTTCTTAAACTGTGGTGCCCAGAACTGGACACAGGACTCTGGGTGAGGCCTAACCAGAGCTGAGCAAAGGGGAACCTTCACATTTCAAGAATGGGGAAATCACAGGGCAGAACGTAGCTGGGACTGCATGAAGTATAGCTGTGTTCTGCTTAGTTTGCATCTCTTAAACTCCCCAGAGAACTTCAGCTGTTGGGCAATATAAACCTGAAATGAAATGGAATGGAATGAGCAGGAGCCATAAGGGCAAGCAGGAGGAGGCCATGGCTACTAGCCTTGCTGGCTATGTGTTACCTCCTTAGCAGAGGTGGCCCACCTGCATATACCAGATGCTGGGCAGGAGGAGGTCTTGCACCCATCCTGCTGGAGGGATCCCGTGGGCAGCTGGTTTGCCACTGTGTGTGCAGAGTGCTGGACTGGATGGACCTTAATTCTGATCCAGTAAGTCTTCTCTTATGTTCTCATGAGTCCGTGAGACACTCCCAGGAGGGACTGTCAATGCAAGCTGACCCAGGAAAGGCGCTGGATGGCAGGCCATGACTGAAGTCCATCCATTTCCATTCTGAGAGGTTTCTGTGCTAACAACTGCAGGAATATAAGGTTCATGATGCCACTCTGTAGTCCCTTGCTCTGATGATTGCTTGGTAGCGTTCAACTTTCTTGCTCTACATGACATTTGCCCCTGCTTAATAAAACCGTTGACCTTCGCCCATTGGCCTGTTCACTGATTCTGAGTCCCAGAGAGAACCATTGCCCCTAAGTAACACAGAAGTGTGTGCCTGCTCTCAGTTTGTGTAATTTCTTGTGTTTCATTTCCAAATGTGCAGGTTGAGTCGATGTGAAGGGAGCATCCCTCCAAGCAGCAGGAACTGAGAAGCATTTTTAATTAGAGGGGGCCTCGGTGCGATCCAATACTAAATTAAAAATGGAATGCGAATTCTTAAAGCTCATAATTGTAATAACTAGATCCTGCATGTACTTAGAAAAACCCTCCAACAGTTCTTGAATGTGGCAAAGAATCTTCTTCACTCTGAACTTCCATCCTGTCTCACTCAGTATCTCCGTGGCTTCCCTCCCCTCTCAGCTCAGCTCCTTCCTCCACAGCAAAGTTCAGCTCCAAAAGCACAGCAAAGATGGTGCAGTCAGGGCTAGTCTCTTTATCCGCTTTGTTGTTAGTCACACATTCACGCCCGACCCATCATGACTCCATGGACAACATTCCTCCAGGCTCTCCTGTCCTCCACCATCCCTTGGAAGACACACAAGCTCACACCCACAGCCTCAGTGACTCCATCCAGCCACCTCATCCTCTGCCGTCCCCTTCTTCTTTTGCCCTCAATTGTCCCCACCATCCATTATCCACTACCCTTCGTTATAAGAGTAGTCCTTTCTGCAGGTTCTTTCTTCTGTGTGTGCGCTTGCAAACCTCTTAGGCAAACCTCTGCCTTCTCCTCCAGGTTCCTTGGATCCTTACATGCTTATCATATTCTAGGAACAGCAGTTGCCTGCTAGAATCCTAGTGCAAGCCTCCTGCAGCAGAATTGAACCCTGGCTGTTGCTCTACTTCCTCCTCCTCCTCTATCTGCTTAAATTTATCCTGCAGCCAGGCAGGTGACGTGGCCTGGAGATGCAGGACTTTAGTCTCCATTATAAGAAGGCCAACCAGTCTAGCTTTCAGACACCCCCTAATCCTGGAGGGACCTAAAAGAGGAAGGGTTCTGCTTTTCACCATCAAAAAGAAGCCTGAAAAGCCTACCTTGCAGGGAGCCTTCCATGGAGTCAAGCACAGGACAATCTGCAGAAGGACATCAGAGAGACAATGGGAAAGCAGTATGAGAACAAGCATATGCATATCTGAAGTCCGGTGCAAATGAGAGCAACCAAGAATCTTAAAGATTCCATCTTACTTGGGAAAAAGGCAATGCCACAGTTTCTCACCCCCACCTCCAAAATTTTGAGATGTTTTCTCCTCCCAACATTTTCCCCCAGGTTCTGCACTGATTATTATGAATCTACCTCATGGCAGTGCATCCAGGGGTCGGCTCACGTAGCTCAGCAGTGTAAAACATCTGGCCAGAGAGCCGAACTGGGGCCTCCTGGATTCCTCAAAGGGCCCTGCCCTATTCCCCTCCTTCCCCTCTTTTCCCCAACCACCATTTCTTTGTTGATTCCCCAACGTCTGTGCAGTCCCCCCAATCCCATTCCTTCTCCAACCAGATGTTTTGGACTACAACTTCCAGAATTCCTGGCTGTGGGGCAGGCACCAACAGCTCTAAGCTAAAATATGCAGGGATTTTTGTCCCTGCCCGTGTTTGGAATCTGCCCCCCCCTTCCAAATGTTTCTCCCAAACAGAATCCAGTGCTCAGGCTGAAAAGGGCTCTGCACCCCGATGCAGCCCCCGCCTGTGGTCTGGGAGCTTTAACAGGAGATGTCAGGAGTTGCAGCTGGGAGCAACTAGTCACTAGTTCTGCAGAAGAGCCCCCAAAGTTTATGGGAATAGGTTAATTCAGTGAAGGACAGAATAAATAGAGGTAAGAAAGGGAGGAGGAGAAAGAGCTGCTATTGCTAAACCAGTGGGAAACTAGATCCTTTCTGAAGAGACTAAAATGATTAATCTAAGGGGTCTAAGATGACAGATCTAAGAGTGAGGCCTCAGCTAAGGAGGGGAGACCAATGACAAACTGCGAGATGTTCTAATTAATTGACTCTGTGAATTCTAGAACTGTGTAAAGGGTTCAGCTTGGGGAATTGCAGTTTTGGGGAGGGGGGCATTAGCTGGTAAGCTCCCGCTTGGATTGCTCTAATGCACTTTTCAAGCAGCCGCCTTTGAAAACAGTCCGGACCTTACTGACCAGGACTGGCATCCAAGACGTGACCCAGCAGTCCCAGAAGGGTTACTCTGACTGCTGGTTGCTGTCCAGGCCCAGTTCAAAGCGCTCAGGAGGTCATGCAAAACCCTAAACGGTTTGGGGCAGGTTATCTGAGGGAGCGCCTTGCAGGCGTCATCTGAACCCCCCTCTGTGGTCCTCCCCTGACAGGGTGAGGGGGGATTTTGCAACAAGGAGGGGCTTCTCCTGCATAGCACCCCAACTTTGGAATTCAAGCCTGCTCGAGGTCCAACTGTGACACCAACTCTTTTGGCTTTTAGGCACCAACTAAAGACTTATCTGTTTAGCAGTTAGTTTAACAGGTGGATTTTTAGGTATTAATTCAGTTGCTTTTATGCTCCTGCCAACAGGGAATGGTTTTAAAGGAGAGGTGTTTATTTTTTATTTTAATGGTTTATGCTTTATTTTTGGGTTTTATATATACATATAATATCTACTATTTATTAATTCTATTCTTTTCCTATTTTGGTTTTAATTCTGTTAATTTATTTACTGATTTTATTGTTATTATTATTGGTTTTTGTAGCAAATGTTATATTGCATTTGTATTGTTTTGTGTTGTTGGATTTTAATATGTTGTAAGCCACCTAGAGAGCCTATGCCTAGCGGGGTGGCATATAAATTGAATAAACAAACAAATAAATAATAAGTTAGTTAATTGCAATTAGTCTGAACTCAACTTTCAATGAAATAATGAACTGATTCTACAGAGTGTTCTCACAGCTTGTTTCCTTCGCTACTGTAAAACTGAGGTCAGCTTTTCTTGTTTGCAGGTTTGGAGGCTGAAGCCTGTTGCTTGGAATAAGCAAATCATTACACTCAATGCTGAAGGTCAGAGGGTGAGGCGACCAAGACACAATGAACATGCTGAGTCTTGGCCCCCCCCTCTGGACCCTCTGAGTCAGAGCATGCCTTCACTGGCGATCCATGCGCCTATAAGACTTCCATGCTTGTAAACCCATTCCCAGTTTTAACTTAAAACAAAACTTAGGTGTGCACTTAAAGGCATAATTGGTGAAGCAGCCCCTGGGAGTTTTTTGTCAAAGACAAAAGCTGAAGGGTGTCAAACATCTTTGTGTTAAGCTTTAAAATGGTTCTGGCTCATTGTACTTTTCCACTGAAATGCTACATAAGCACAATATGTGCCTGAGGGCACATTTCTCTTTCACAATACAATTTATCTGAACGATGGCATTCTGAGGATTTGCAGGGCCAAGGGCGAATGCAGGAAATGGGACAACCTTCTCCAGTAGGGCGGCCATTTGCAAAAGAGGGCAGCGTTGCCCTGTCATCCAGAAGTCCCGCATCAAAACCCAGCGCTCTTGCTGCGAGAGCCAATATATATACACCTTATATATATATATATTTTTTTTTCCGATTTCTATCCTGCCTTTTTCCTACAAAGGGCTCAAGGCAGCTTACATCATTCTCCTCCTCCATCTTATCCCCACAACAACAACCCTGTGAGGTAGGTTGGGCTGAGAGTCTGTGACTGGCCCAAAGTCACCCAGTTGGCTCCGTGGCTGAGCGGGGACTCGAACCCAGATCGTCTGAGTCCCAGTCCCATGCTCTTAACCACTACACCACACTGGCTCTCTTATATTGTTTTGGGAGCATGCCTCACATTTTGTCTAATGTCATGTGTGAATGAGGCAAACTCATGCATAAGTTTCCGAACTCATGTATCAGTTTCACAAAGCTAGGATCAGGCTGAATGCAAAACTGCCTTGACTTTCAGCTGCCTCCAAGAAGGCTGCAGATTTTAGTTCCTGTTATCCTCCTCCTACTGCTTTCTCTACCAAGCATGCTTCTTCTTTCCTCCTTCCCTCCTTCGCAGGAAACTTCTGATTTTTGTGAAAAGTTCTTGAAATCACAGTAAGTGTGATAATCAGTTTCAACGTTCTGCACATGAATTGGTGCTTGACTATTTTGATCCCCTATATATCTCTTTAATACTACCCTCCCTATTTTTCAGACTGCATGCTGTAAAATTGAAACGCGAGGTAAATCCAGATGCAGCCATAACAAAGACGCATGGATGATTGTGCCAGTCCCTTTGGTTAATTATAGCTGCATTATATATTTTTCATGCCAGTTCTCTCCAGTCCATTATGGAAGGGAAAGTGAGTTGTTTTGCACAAAATACAACTGCAGTTCACCTTTTACAGGAATTCCCCTGCTAGATCCTTTCTCATCCTTTGAGCTGGAGGATCAAACATCGGGAACTGCCACTCATACAAATCAGCGATAAGAAGGGAAGCGTCAAAGACTCCTTGGTGAAGATTTATCAAGTGCTCTCCATTTAAATGGGTTGAATCCAAACAAGACTCCTTCAAGAACCAAAGCACTGCAGTTCTTTGCTTCTGAATCAGTCTAAGTGGAGGGGGAGAGTTGAAAGCTGATGGAACGAGGGAGCCTGTGATGGTGGACCCTGAAAAGCAAGGGCACAGGAAAGGCTGTCCTGTTGCTGTCCTGTAAATGTTTTCTGAGTGTCTGCTTACGGGTGGCAGTGCAGAGCGGGAGGAGAAAGGCTTTTGGAATATATCCGGAGCTTTGCAGAGTAGCAAGGGGCCTGAGGACCCAAGATCCTGACTGCATGTACGAAAAAAGTGCCTCCTTCAGATTTTTTGAGTGGGGGGAGGCTTGGACAAGAAGCACACGATGCTCCCCTCCCTCACTGAGTCTGTCTTGCCCCTGTCTTTGCCAGCAGTATTTTTCTCCCCGCCTTGCAGGTGGAGGCCTGAGAAAGCATGGCTTGTCTAGGGCATTTAGCAA
This sequence comes from Varanus komodoensis, assembly GCF_004798865.1. Taxonomy (NCBI): domain Eukaryota; kingdom Metazoa; phylum Chordata; class Lepidosauria; order Squamata; family Varanidae; genus Varanus; species Varanus komodoensis. The sequence goes on from NW_025336481.1 coordinate 5,482,239, forward strand.
GCATGTCTTTGGGGAGAGTCACACCATGGGCTTCCTATGGACTACCTGCTTTGCGCCCTTCACAGAATCACAGAATAGCAGAGTTGGAAGGGGCCAGAGGCCATTGGGTCCAGCTCTGCTCAGTGCACCGCTCCTAATTAAACCATCCCTCTGTCAAGCTGCATCTTGAATGTCTCTATCTCGGGGGGGGGGGGCACCACCTCCCAAGGTTCCACTGACTGTAACTTATACTCACTGAGCCATTTTGGGTGGGTTCTAGCTCAATCCCCCCGATCACTGGTGAGAAAATCCCCCACCAGCACTAGCACATTGTCAGTTGGTTGTGTGTTGCCAGGAAGCTGGGAAAGAGAACCTGGGAAGTTTTCTTTTGGTTTCAGAATTGTATTGTTTTCTAATCTAAAGCCCTAAACAGCTTGGGTCCTGGCTACCTGAACGAGCGCTTACGTCCGTATATGCCCGACCGCCCTTTGAGATCTGCGGGAGAGTCCCTTCTCCGGGAACCCTCCATGAAAGAAATTAGGAGAGTAAGTACTCAGAGGAGGGCTTTCTCTGCGGTGGCGCCCAACCTATGGAATTCGCTCCCCAAAGAGGTCCGCCTGGTACCGTCGTTACTGGTTTTTCGGCGCCAGGTAAAGACCTTTTTATTTAAACATCATTTTAATTGTTAAAATATATGATCTGGCCAGGGCAACTTCTTCTTCCTTCTCTTTTCTCCTCCTATATTCTTTATTTACTTATTTTATACTGTTAATTTTAATTTTATATTATTATGTTTGTATCTCAGTGTATTTTTTGTGTTTAGTGGTAATTTATTATGTTCTATTGTATTTCAATGTATTTTATTGTGTTGTAAGCCACCCCGAGGCTTCGGCAAGGGGCGGCATAGAAATGTTATAATAATAATAATAATAATAATAATAATAATAATAATCACTAAACAAATAATTATTCCAAAGACTTCAAACATACTGTGTACAAAGTCTGATTTCTCTCTACAAATGCTATGTATTTCAGCCCAAATCAGAGTTCCGATTCTGTAGCCATTGATAGAAAAAGTCCCATGTTTGGTAGTAAACCACATCTTTTTCCTAAGGAGATAAAGTCAGTCTATCCATTTCTGCACAGTCCAATATCTTGTTCAAGATCAAGTGTTCTCATCGTCTGCGGAATCCCCCTCTGCTTAGTATCTCATCCATGTTCTCCAAGATAAGTTAAAGTAACCAGTGGTGGAAAAAAGGAGAGCTGCTTTTTTTTCAACTTTTCAGCTGAAAGCTGAAAGCTTCCATGTAGCCTGAAGTGCCTGATCCTGCCTAATTTTGGAAGCTAAGCAGGGTCCGGCCTGGGCAGAAGTGGGATGGGTGGTCTGATTGTATGATTCTATGATTATTGCTGTCAACTGCCTAGACAGCTTTGGCTATGGGCAGTATAAAAATGTAATAATAATAATAATAACTTTAGGAGGTGGGCTTGCCTGTAACTGGCTGGGACTGTTTTGCTCTGCTCAGAGGAAATTCGCCAAGGCCCCTCAGATGCCCCTGCTTGGATTGCTGACGTACCCTTATCCCCTGTCCCATGGCTGAGTCCCGTAACCACTGCACAGCGCCAGCAAGGAGAACTTGCACCCAGAATGAGGGTGACCTTGACACTGGGACCCTTTTTGTTTCTGAATCACCACTGCTCTGGTATTCCATACCCCACGCACACGCACACATTCCGTTGTAACTCTGTGGTCGCACGCTGACAAACGCAGCACAGAATCTCAGAATCGACAAGGTGTACAGATGCTCACGAACCAGAGACAAATGCCTCGTGTTGTAATTGTGGAGGAAATAAAAGATGGTCCACAGGCCCTGTTTGCATTTATATCACAAGGCTCAGTAAGCTACTGGGACTGCAACAGGTCCATGGCCACTTTTATTGAAAGCTTGCAAAATGTGTACACACCTCACAGCCGTGCAGATGTTAAAATACAAGATGTGTGGTTATTCGCAGCTGCCCAGCTGCACCCACGAACTCAGACTGAAAAATACGGCCTTCAATATAAGGAGAGAAAATGAAGGAAAGCCACAGCTTTCCTTCTTATAAGTTTATTTATTTATTTATTTATTTATTTATTTATTTATTAAAACATTTCTATGCCGCCCCATTCGCCGAAGCCTCGGGGCGGCTCACAACATTAGGTTAAAATACAAGAAATAACAATATAAAATAAGTCACCCTGGCCAGATAAAATAATCAATAATATTAACAATTAAAATGATGCTTAAATAAAAAGGTCTTCGCCTGGCGCTGAAAAACAAATAACGATGGCGCCAGGCGGACCTCTCTGGGGAGCACATTCCATAGATTAGGCGCCACCGCAGAGAAAGCCCTCCTCCAAGTACCTGCCCTTCTAATTTCCTTCACGGAGGGTTCCCGGAGAAGGGCCTCTCCCACAGATCTCAGGGGGCGGACAGGCAGGCATATATTCCCCCACCATCCAAAGTCAAAGGTGAAGACTGGAGGAAAGTGGCAAAATAGGTTCCATTGCTATGAAGCTACTACCACCAGAAAGAATTATGACACAAGTAGATTGGAACCCACGTAACTCGGAGTGGAAATAAATGAGATCACTGGGAGGTTGGTTATAGGAGGGGTCTGGAAAAATGGAATATTGCAGGGTAAACATATTTGTGGCATATGCCCTGCAGGTGTGCCAAGAGCTGCAATGCTGATTAGTATGTTGCGCCCAGGTCTTGCACAGGCACCTCCCTGCTGCCCCAGCTTCTGAGCAAGCCGCTTCCAAGGAACGGCAGAAATCTTGATGACCTCGCTTGGCTCGCTTTGTTCCGTTAATTGCTACTAAATCTTGTTTCCTTTCTTTTCTGCACTTCTTTGTAAACACCCATCTGAAGCTGATGCCATCTCTGAGAGAGTCACAACCCACCCCCCTTTCCACAACATTTGTATTTTACAATTTAATCCTTGACAGGTTTTTTACAGCCCAGATTGCTCAACATTTGCTACAGATTCTCTCCATAATGTGTTTTATAGCCAGTCATTTGAGGAGCCACCCGTGACAAACTCACTCACATTAATAACACAATTTGCAAGGGGGTGGAGAAGGATTTAATTGAAAGGGTTTGAAATACATGCATGGCTTTCTCTTCTGCCAACGGCGTTGAAATATATAGATCTGCTCACTGTAAAACATGACATTTGCCACAAATAACTCCACACTTTGTGAATTTGCATGACTTGGAGACTGGGTGAAAGAAACCATTGCGTCTCAAAAGCTTCTGTTAAATTGTGATGATGCTAAGAAAGAAAGGCAGTAATACCTGAGTGAAATTGTCACAAGCTGGTCCCTTCCTTCCTTCCTTCCTTCCTTCCTTCCTTCCTTCCTTCCTTCCTTCCTTCCAGGTTCAAGCTCAAGAAAGTCATTAGAAAAGCTGTTCTTTTATTGAAACTCAACAGTATGAACTCTAAATAGCCTTCTACAAAGTTGCAGGAGAAGCATCAGTCCATGTGAAGAGTTGAATCCAAACTGGATACTTCCCTTCTGTCCCTCCCTTTCAGTAAAGCTTCTGGCTTCACCCTCAGGTTGGCTCTTGTTGCTTGAGGTCAAGATGGTGGGAATGCTGGAGATCATCTAACTGGGCCAAGTTAGACCTTCTAACTCCTTGCTGGGTCAGGAACTGGGTCTCACGTATGGACCCTCTGGTCCTGAGAACACTTCCACCCCTTCCAAAGCAGGCCTATTCTCACACTCTGCCTGAGAGCCTTCACTAGGTAACGCTGAAACCTCAAAATCTTCCATCCCACTTCCCTCCTCTTCCTTTTCCTCCTCAGAATCATGTAAACCTATCTGAACAGTCTGCATTGAGCGAGAAACTTTCTACAAAAATCTAGCAATCATACCATCACTCCTGGATTTGAGAAGACGAGTTTCCATTTCCTGAGAAAGGTCTTGGATGTATGTGAGTGCCCAAGCAATGAGGCCACCATGAAGCAGAGGGAGAAAAATCAGCACAGGATCTTACCCTCACTCTTGAAGGGGACCAATTCTCTTGTCACAGGCAGTCTGGCCAAGACAGAAGCTACCAAAAGAGAAAAAAGGGGGGTGAATGTAGATGATACATAAAAATGGCACATCTATAGGTCCTCAGAGACTGATCAAAGGAGGAGGATTCACACCCTGCACTTGGTTCCTTACGACCACCATGTTTCATTGATGGAGGGCTTTGTGTGTACACTGAATTTCCCAGCAGAAATGTGCTCTCAATAGTCTGACAAGAGCTTTGCAAAGGAACAAGGCAAGCAAGCCTTTCATGCACAGTTAATTCGCAGAAGTGCTGAGTCTCCGGGGAAGCAGGGCACACGGGGAGCACAGATTTCTGGGAATACAACTGCACTGCTACGTCTGGCAGGGGTGGCTGAGAAGAGGGCTGACCCACGATGGGCTCTGGGAAGGCCAGTGTGCCCTCACAACCCTCCAAAGCTGCCTGGTCCTGTAGGAAATGGAATCAAGCCTATAAAGCGATTCTAAGAGTGTTTGCTCAGAAGGAGCTCCCCCTGTGCCCAGTGGAGTTTACTCTCCAGTATGAGAGTTTGGGGGTGCGGGTGGCACTGTGGTTTAAACCGCTGTGCTGCTGGGCTGGTTGATCGAAAGGTCGCCGGTTCGAAACTGCACAATGGGGTGAGTTCCTGTTGCTCCGTCCCAGCTCCTGCCAACCTTGCAGTTCGAAAGCGTGCAAATGCAAGGAGATAAAAAGGTACCACTTCAGTGGGCAGGTAACAGTGTTCTGTGCACTTTGGTGTTTAGCCATGCCGGCCACATGACCACGGAGACTGTCTGCGGACAAACGCTGGCTTCCTTGGCCAGGAAACGGAGATGAGCACCGCCCCCTAGAGTCAGGCATGGCTGGACTTCACGTCAAGGGGAAACCTTTACCTTTACCTTTATAAGAGTTTAGGCTTGCACCTAACATCCATTTTAATCCCATACCCAGAAGGAAAACCAGGCAGGAAGGCTGAAGATGCCCTTACCTGACAATCCTATGAGGTGGGAGATCCAGGGCAGGGTGGAAGGGGATGATAGGATGTGTGCATGAGAGGGGATCCCCTGTTTCCTGACTGGGGAGCTTCTTTTTTATTGCAAGATGCACTCCTTTTCCTGGGCAGTTCCTCCCTGTTTTCCAGAGTATGGGAGGACTTTGGGGCTTGGGGACCCTGAGAATCACAGCATGCCGCTTTTGTCCTCTTGGGTGCTAGAGGCAGTGCCAAGAAGCCCAGCTCTGGACATTTCTGCAGCCTCGTTTAGGGGTCTTCTGCAGCTGGAGTCCCGAGGACAACCCTTCTCTCCCTACCCCAGGAGGGAATCCAGAAGAATCCTCCATCCCTTGGCCTGTTGACCCAGGAACTGTGAGAGTCCAGAACTAAGAACATATATGAAGACTTCCTTCCGCCAGTCTGTGCTAAAACCAAGGTGGTGGTTTCGCCATATGCCCCACATTTAATTTTGACATCTCTTTGCAACAACTGTTTTAGTTGAATTATTACAGAGGACAAAAGTGGTCTTTACTCTTCACCAGGCCTGCTCTGCTGCAAGGAATGATGGGTGAAATTGTCCGTAACTGGTATCTCTTGTCCTCGCATCCTTTTTTAATCTATAATTCCATTCTGTCCCATTTTTGCATTCATCTGTATTTTATAAAAGCTATATTTAAATGCATATTTTCCCTACATTTTAAGAGTGTTGAGAACTGTGCTGCAGCATTTGGAAAAGTGCAAAATCTGGCAGGGGCTGCCACCCAGTCCTGTGTGTGGATCAGGTTGTTTCATAAAGGGGTTTTGCAAAGGATGAATTCATTAAGCACCGTGAGCGGCGCTTTTAGACGATTTGTTTATTGTACATATCATTACATTCTCACAGGATTGTAGTGAGGATAAGACTGAGAGGAAGAAGGGCATTGTATCAGCTGAGTTCCTTGAAAGAAAAGAAGTTAGGATATAAATATAATAAATATATCAACAAAGGTAACTTATTTGTCTCTATTTTATTTGCAGTACAATAAACTTGTCAACTTAGTTAAGCTGAGAGCCCGTGAATGGCCAGCAGTGACCCAATGAGCTCCGTGGCTGAGCAGGGATTAGAACCTGGATGAGGGCCAATAAACTGAAGCTCAATCCAGACAAGACGGAGGTCCTGTTGGTTGGCGGATCGGGCTTCGGAGAAGGTGAATTGAACCTTGTCCTGAACGGGGTTGCACTTCCTCCTCGGGACAAGGTCCGCAGCCTGGGAGTGCTCCTCGACCCGGAGCTTTCACTGGAAGTTCAGGTAACAGCAGCGGCGAGGAGCGCTTTCCTCCAGCTTCGGCTGATTCATCAGCTGCGCCCCTACCTGGAGTACGACTGCCTGGCAACAGTGACACATGCACTGGTGACTTCCTGCCTTGACTTCTGTAACGCGCTCTACGTGGGGCTACCCTTGAAGACGGTCTGGATACTTCAGTTGGTTCAAAACAGAGCTGCCAGGCTGCTGACGGGGACTGGACATTATGGTCACATGACTCCAGTTCTCTGACAGCTTCACTGGCTTCCCATTGAAGTCCGGGCCCAATTCAAGGTGTTGGTGATGACCTATAAAGCCCTAAACGGCTTGGGTCCTGGCTACCTGAAGGAGCACTTACGTCCATATCTGCCCACCTGCCCCTTGAGATCTGCGGGAGAGGCCCTTCTCCGGGAGCCCCCCGTGAGAGAAATTAGGAGGGTGGCTACTCGGAGGAGGGCTTTCTCAGCGGTGGCGCCTAAGTTATGGAATGCGCTCCCTAGAGAGGTCCGCCTGGCGCCGTTGTTATTTGCTTTTCGGCGCCAGGCGAAGACCTTTTTATTTAAGCGGCATTTTAACTGTTAATATTATTTGATCTTATCTGGCCAGGGCGGCTTATTTTATATTGTATTTTTTGGATTTTTAATGTTTATATGTGTTGTGATTTATTTTATAATTGCTTTTATTTATTGTTTGTAAGCCGCCCCGAGGCTTCGGCGAATGGGGCGGCATAAAAATGTTTTAATAATAATAATAACAACAACAACAACAACAACAACAACAACTGAGGTCACCTGAATCCCAGTCTGATCCTCTGACCACTGGCCCATACTATCTCTCACAATGTCTAGTTTGTTCCCAGCTTCACACAAAGAGTCACTTTGGTCCGAACTGCCTTGGTGTTTAACTGTTGACATTTTGTGTCGCTCACGGTCTGAGAATGGACAAGATCTTCAAAAAAGGGAGAGATCACCATAGATAAGAAGGAGCTACAAAAGGCAAGCAGTTCATTGGTGGTTTACCTGTACGTCCAGTAGCAGATATGGGGTCACTTTCTCCCGTAACATAGACTGCAGAAATCGTCACAGTGTATAACCTATTTGGTAGGAGCGCGTGAAGGATGACGGATCTGCTTCTGCCAGAAACAGTGATCTGCAAAAGGAAGATAAAACTTTTAGGATGTAGCAAGATACCTGCTTTTAAGGCTTCTCTGAAGGATGCAAAATGGTGCCAAGAGATGCTCTCCCATAAACACTCACACACAGAGATGATCCACCCATCAAATATTAGTTCCCCAATTATCGCTAGCAGCTCTAAAGACTAACAAACAGGTTTATTTGTATTACTGCAAAGAAACCCGCTCTTTAGCCTTTATATTTCTCTGCTGCTCCATGTGCCGGGGACACTGGGCTACGTAATGACCCAGTGACTTAGTTCAAGGTGTGAGGGAAGGTGTGGCCCAGAGTCAGGCAATGCGGCTCACAGCTTGGCCGGAATTTGAATCCAGGTCTCCTCGGCTGAGGCTTAATTCTCCATTCGGCGTGAGCCAGCATGGAGGGCAGAACCTCAATCCAGGAACAGAGCAGCGGAAACCCAAACTTCCCTAAGCCATGAAGTTTACTTCAGCCACTCCTCTCCTCACTTAGCCTACCTTATAGGGTTGTTGTGTGGAGAAATGACTTGTGCTTCTTGGACAAAGAGGAGAAATTTAAAAAATTATGCACTGGTTTGCAATTGAGCATATAAGAAGGAAAGTCCCTTTGTGTTCACAGCTTTTAGAAAGTATTGTAAAATGTTTCCTTAACTCCAGCCTTCAGTAGTTTCGTTCATGTTAGATTTCTGGCTCTCAAGTAATGTGTATGAATTTGTTTTATTTTAGTTTGATTAAGTGCTGAACTGTTCGTGAGCTTTATTAGCATAAGCTTCCCTGTGTCTGGTGGGATTGAGAGAGATAAAATTTTAATTTTTAAAAAATCAAACATTCTGTGTAGAAAAGGCACCTTGCCCATGGCCATGAAGGGCCAAGGAAGCCATGCCAAGTCCGCTGAAGTTTTATTCCTGCAGAAATAGTAAGAAAATCCATGCTGGATCAAACCAAAGGCCTATCAAGCCCACATTGTGTTCCCACAGCAGCAACCGGCTGCCTCTGGGAAACCCACTGATGTGAGTGCAATAGCATTCTCCTGCCCATGTTCCCCAGCAACTGGGGCACATAGGCTCTTTGCCGTGGATGCTGCAGGGGCATGCAGGCCTCAGCATCAGAGGACCCTGAGAGCCTTCTCCTCTGTGGATTCCTCCAGTCCCCGAGCCGAGCTATCCAAGTGGGTGGCCAGCTTGTAGCAGCAAGCTCTTTCTTTGATCTGTCCCGACCCTCCCACCAAATCGTACCATTTCTTGGTGCTTGTTGCCACTTTCTGGCGCGTAGGTGAGTCTGTAGTGCTGGACGGCTCCCTCGGGTGGATTCCAGCGGACCTGAAGGCTGCTGGGGGTTTCGGAGTCGACAAAGAAATTTGTGGGTGCGTTCTTGGCAGCTGGAAGGAAAGCAGAGAGGGGAGGGAGGGAATAAAGGACCGTTGCTTTGCAGAAGTGAGACCTGGGCCTCCCTTTGGCGTCCCACAAAGCTGAACAAGGAGGCAGGAGGATCCAGCTGGAGGCTGCCCTACCTGACCACTTGGGGCTGCCAAGTTTCTTAGAGATCTGAACGCCATAGCCTTCAGCTCTCCTGCTTTCGGGACCACATGCCTAGGCTGCAAGATGCTAGCCCTGCCGCCATGCCTCTTCTCCCCTGGGAGATGCTGGGACGGTGGTACTCCTCCCAGACATCTCATCATGGCTGGCCCTGGAAATCAAGCCTTCCAGAGTCCAGAGAATTACTCAGCGACATCCCAGGGAAGGACCACCAGCCGCACAGCCCCTAACACGGCCCCACTGGGAAGCCCATTACACACAGGGCTTGCTAGGTGGGTCTTACTCAACACAGATGTGTGGGGCATAGGCATGTCCACACAAGCAAGCAACTTGTGCCTCAAACCACAGGCGGGCACTGACTGCCCCCTGTTTCAGGCCTGGGGAGACTGTGGTGTGTCCGGTGTTTTTGGACTTCAGCCCTCATCCGCCCCAGCTAGCTTGGCCAAGGGCAAATCATGGTGGGAACAGCAGCTGACAGAATCATAGAACAGAGCCATGAAGGCCATTGAGTCCAACGCCTTGCTCTAGCAGGACACCAGGTCACACCATCCCTCTCAGATGGCTGTCCAGCCTCTTTTTGAATGTCTCCAGTGTGGGAGAGCCACCACCTCTCTAGGCAACTGGTTCCACTGTCCTATTGCTCTGACAGTGAGGAAGCTCTTCCTGATGTCCAGCCTGAATCTGGCTTGCCGCAACTTGAATTGATTATTCCACACCCTACACTCTGGCATCAGCAAGAAGAGATCTTGACCTTCCTCTTTGTGATAGCCTTTGAGGTACTTATAGAGGGATACCACGTCCCCCCTCAGTCTTCTCTTCTCAAGGCTGAACATGCCCAGTTCTCTCAGTCTCTCCTCCCAGGGCAGTGTTTCTAAACCCTGGATCATTCTTGTTGCCCTCCTCTGCACCCTTTCTAATTTACCTGTATCTTTCTTAAAACTTGGTGCCCAGACCTGGACACAGAATTGCAGGTGAGGTTTGACCAGTGAGGAGTATAGAGGAATTACTCATAAATTGGATGTAATACTTCTATTATGGCATCCCGAAATAGCATTTGCCCTTTTTGGATTGAATTGTTGGCTCATATTTAGCCAGCTGTTCACAATAACTCCAAGGTCTTTTTCTTTTTCAGTCCTGTTGAGCCACATATTCCCCATCTTGTATCAATGCATTTGGTTTCTTTTTCCTAGGAGGAGGACTTGGCATTTGTCCCTCGTTTTGTTGCTGTCAGCCCAGCTTTCAAGCTTATCAAGTTCGTCAACACACATGGAGCAACTGTATGTGAGGATGACCTCTTTTTCAGACTTGGTCTAGAACAAGTCCAGTTCACCGGGCCATGAACTTCCCCACTGCAATCTGGTTGCTATTTAAAATAGAGCCATTATTTCTAAAAGTGTGTCTATGCATTTAAATTAGCCTGTGCATATCTCAGCCACCTAATGTTCTCTTCTTGCTGATGCATTTTGTTTTGCCTGCTTGTATGTGAACACAGCAGCTACTAGGATAAAAAACTAGGTTAGCTTTCCATCAAAGCATCACCTCTGGAGATGGAGAAGGGAAGGCATTTCACACAGACCTTTTATTTGTGTAGGGTCCCAAGAGTGAGGCTTTCAAATTAAATTCAGAAGGAGAAGAACGGCTTTGGTTCAGCTGAGGCAAGCTCACTGCGATGATGAATTTGCACAGCACTTTAAGGATAAAGTCGCTCAGATTTGTCACGAATTGGACTCCTTGGTTAATAGTGTTCCTGCAGGAGAGCTGTCTGGAAAACTGTCTAGTCCATCATTGTTGGATAAGTTTCAAGTATTGTGACCTGAGGATGTGGACAAGGTGCTTGGACAAGTTCAACCCACCACTTGTATTCTCAACCTTTGCCCTTCAGGGCTGATCACCAAAACCAAGGTTGGGATGCATACCTGGGTCCAAGAAATCCTAAAAACCTCTCTAAGGGAAGGGCTGGTCCCCACCCCTTTGAAGGAGGCACTCATCAGACCTCTCTTGAAGAAGGTAAACTTGGACCCAGAAGTCACCACAATTACAGACCGGTGACGAATATCCCATTCTTGGGCAAGGTGCTCAAGCGGGTGGTAGCCAGGAAACTCCAAGCACTCTTGGAGGAAACTGACTGTGTGGGTCCATTTCAGTTTGTTTTCAAGCCTGATTTTGGGATGGAAACTGTCTTGGTCACCGTGTGGGATGACCTTTACTGGGTGAAGGACAGGGAGAGGGCAACCTTGTTGGTTCTTCTGGACCTCTCAGAAGCTCTCACTACCATTGACTATGAGATCCTTCTGGATTGGCTTGTAGAGTTGGGGGTTGTAGGCACTGCTTCCCAGTGGTGCCACTCCTACTGGACTGGCCTCTTCCAGAAGGTGGTGCTGGGGATTATGGCTCTGCACCAGGGCAAGTATTCCATGAAGCGCAGCAGGGTTCCATTTTATCCACCATGCTGTTCAACCTCTAGATGAAACCGCTGGGAGAGGTCATCCAGAAGTTTGGACGGGGGTGTCACCAGTACGCGGACGACACCCAACTCTGCCTCTCTTTTCCATCTAGCCCAGGTGAGGCAGTGATGGTCCTGAATCAGTGCCTGGATGGTGGGATGGGCTGGACAAGGGCCAACACATTGAGGCTTAATCGAGATAAGACACAGGGCCTGTTGGTGGCTGGGCCAGCTGTCCCGGCACGAGATATTCACTCTTTTCTGAGCTAAGGGGCAGGATGCGTAGCTGGGAAGTTCTCCTTGACCAGAGCTATCTCTAGAATCTGTAGCAAGGAACACTTTCCATCAGCTTCGGCTGATCCATCAACTGTGTCCTTACTCAGAGCCTGGTCACAGTAATCCATGCTCTGGTAGCCCCTGACTGGACTACTGTAATGCACTCTGTGTGGGGCTACCCTTGAAGACAGTCCAGATACTTTGGCTGGTGCAGAAGAGAGCTTACTGGGACTGGCAGACAGGACCAGATAATGCCACTGCCCAAATCCTGAGATCTTCCACGGAGGTCTTCCTTCGGGAGCCCTCTCTGAAAGAGGTTAGAAGAGTGGCCATTGTGGAAGGGCCTTTTCTGTGGTAGCACCCCAGCTGTGAAATCAGCTCCCTGCCACTGATGCTTTATTCATTTGGCCACCAGGCATTTCAATTGTTGAATGGTTTTAGCATATAATGGAATTATTTTACTGTATATTTTTATATGTTCCAATTATATTTTAATGTGCTGATATGCGTTTGCTTCTGTAAGCTGAATTGAGATCCATCCAGATATAGAAGGGATAAAAATGCTTAAAATGATAAATAAAGTCTGCTGCTAGCAGATGCAAATTCTCGAAGTGACTTCTGACTCCCGTGTTGAACAGGAGCAACGCACCCTGGAAAAGTTGCATGCAGTCCTGCTGGCCAAGTCAAATCGCACACATCCTCTTCCATATGCATCTGTATACATTGTCATGCATATTTTTCAAAATGGATGCCCTTTTCTGTGCTTTTTTCAAATGAACACATCCTTCAAGCTTTTTTCCTCATGAATATAGCATTTTGTGTGTATTTTCTAAATATCTGCAAGTTTACGCACGATTTCAATGTGCACATTTCTGTGTACACCTTTTGCAAGTGTATCTATTTAAAATAACCCTCCAAATTACATTGACAACTTTGTGAAAGCCCAGATTTCAATGTATCCGTTATGGTCACTGTTACGGTTTGGAAAGTATTCATTTGGTAAGTTTCCAATGAAATGCAGCCTCCACAGCCCCAAAAAGGAAATTCTGTCTCTAAGATTCAGCTGCTAGGCTAATGACTTCTGTGAAGGGAATGGAAAGCAAAGCTTTTTATTCTTCATCTTGGGCATCATAAACTCATGATTCAGTCCCAGCTCTTTCTGCAAATACAAGCTTCTAATGGGGAAGTCCATTCCCCAGTCCTAGGAAGCTGCCTCCCTGAGTGAGATCATTGGTCCATTTTTGACCAAGTTTCTTTTCCCGTTAGCTGCAGACCCAATCTGTCAACCTGAGAATGCCAGTTCCATCCTAGCTGGTCTTCTCCTTCCTCTTCCCCTTCTGCTTTGACTTTCATTACTGTCTTCTCCAGTGAACCTTGCCTTCCCATGATGTGCCCAAAGTGTGAGTTTTGTCATTTTTGTTTCCAGGGAAAGTTTTGGCTTGATCTGATCAAGGACCCCCTTGATAGTCTTTCTGACAGTCCAGGACTTTTGCAAAGCTCTCCTCCAGCTCCATGTTTGAGATGCTCTCATTTCCTTCCTGCCAGCTTCCTTCCCTGTCCACCTATCACACCCATTAGTAGTCATGGGGAATACAATAATGTGGAAGCTACATGCTAACAATTGATTGCTGCATTTCCCCCGCTCTGAAAATAGACACAGAAGACACAGAAGTGCAACTGTAGGGTCACTATGCCCTTTAAAGAACCCATAAACAACCGTAAGTAGAGAATGATGAGCACATGAGAAGCCCCAAAGTACAAGACACAAACATCAGCTGATATTTATCTTTCTTGGCATCCCAAATAGTCATCGCAATAGCTCTGTGTACAGTGTGACTCTGAGCCTCCAAACCGAGTGCAATTCACTAGTTTGTCATCTTTGCAACTCGGCAACATATGCACATTTTTAAGCTGATCAAGAAATATGTGCTACGCAGACAAGGCCATGGAGAATATTTCTCAGGGCCTACCCAGCAGAAAGAACAGGAGGGACCCAAAACACCGAAAGCCTGGCGTAATACATCCATGAATCAACATAGAATTCAACTAAATTCATCTATGAATTTAGACACTCTTTTACTGTTGAAACGAGCTTCCGCACCATGTCCAGAGTGTAAGATTACGACCTGAATCGAGAGCATACAAGTGGTGAGCTGCCTCAAGTGGGCCAGTGCTTTTGGAGGGCTGCTTTTGGAAAAGGAGGCCCTAAGACTTGCAGGGCAGGCAAGGACATAGCCATGCCCCGGGACAGCATTCCTCTTGCTGAACTTCTGTCTGCAGTAAAAATATAAGCGTTTCCCCTGCTTCCAGCAAGGCCAGAAGTAACCTTAGAATGATCCGTTGAAGAGCTGTGCAGCTCACGTGGCAACTCATTGATTCCAGTCCTTTTGTTTGTGAAGGCTCTGTTTTGTTGAAGCCAAGCCAGCATTATAGACTATATTTTGCTCTAGGCTATGACTGCGCTCTCTTTTTTCCACCAAGGAGAGGCAGGAGAGCTCCTTCACTCTGAGCGATTGACCTATATTTTATTGCTGTTGTGCCGCAATAGGGCAAAGGGGATAGGTCAGCACAGGGGCCCCGCTGGAGCAACCAATGTAAAGAAACGGATTTTAGAACAACATTTGAGACACGATCTTCTGGAAAGGGCTTCCATTTCAGACCTGCCTATTTCAGAAGATCCCAGATTTGTCCACCTGTTCTGGACTAACAACAGACCATGCTGTTTGCCAGTTCGTACCGACTGGAGCTCTCCTGCCTCCTCCTTTTAAGGGGACCGTAGTGGAAAGCAATCCATGGAAAGCAATCTGAGTTGAAGCCCTGCTGTTGTGATGTGCAGTCAAGGCATTCCCAATTTATGATGAGTCTTTGAGTGAGTGTCCTTCACAGCCCAGCTCAGCTGCCGTAAATTCAAGGCCGCGGCTTCCTTGATGGAGTCCATCCATCTCAGCGTTGATCTTCCTTTTCTTCTGCTGCCTTTGACTTTTCCCAGCATGATTGTCTTCTCCAGGGAGCCTCGCCTTCTCAAGATGTGCCCAGAGTAGCACAGCATCAGCTTTGTCATTCAGCAGCAGCCATGAAGTTGCAGAATTTATAACAGAATGATGGTTGCCCGGTGGAAGGTTGCTGGTTGTGCTGGTTAGACTTCTGGCAGTAACGATGCCAAACAACCAGAGGTTGCTTACCCTGGTGTATGGGGCTTTCCTATGATCTCTGACCAGTTTTTTAACTTTGCATTTATATCCCATCTTCTTTCCTGTTATGCGCAAGGCAGCTTGCATAGCTCCATTTTATTCTTCCAACAGCCAACTTTGACTTACCCAAAGTCACCTAAGGAGCCTTATCGTCAAGTGGCCATTCAAACCAGGATTTCCCAAGTCCCGATCCAACAGTCCAACACCACCCCACACTGGCTTTCCAGCTGGATTGTCAGCCTTAACTTTCATAGGATAGACCCAGTGAACATAAATTGGGTATTTTTTATTATATGTGGTGGAGGAAGTGGTACAAAAATCCTTAGTTTTTTAAACCTGAAATTTCTTTTTCATTAGGCATCATACTGGGACATTAGTAAAAAAGAAATGTATCTGATTTTATATGTAATCACTGCGGTGAGGATTGTATTCGCTTAACACTGGAAAAGTGAAGAACTACCCACCAATGAACTGATTAAAAGATCCTGGATTGTGCAGAAATGGATAGACTGAATTTATCATTGGAGGAGAAAGAAGATACTGACTTCTATCAAACCTGGGAATCTTTTTATTATTGGCTAGAGAAACGGGACTTCGCATAGGCTTAAATATGTCTTTTAGTTATTATAGATGGAAAGAGAAAGGTGTGGGGGCTGACCCAGCGGGCTCGATGTTTTTTGATTATGGATGTTTTTTGTAGTTCTGTTTTTGTTTTTGTATAATTTCTGAAATAAAACTTATTATAAAAAACATTTATAAGATAGACCCTGAAACTTGCCAGCGAGGTCAGAGGACTCTTTGGGATCCATGAGGTTCTACCTGTGCCCCAGCCTTGTGGGGACAGGTAACCACATTCTGAACATCCCCAAACTGGTAGAGGTGCTAAACCCAAGGATGTAAAAATGCAAACATGCACATAGCAGGGCCTGACGATTTCAACCCTTCTTGTGAATAAGTCAAGTAAATGGAAAGCTCTCTTGGGAGCATATCAGAATATGAACCAGTCCATCACTTGGCAGTATGATGCACTGCAGTTCTGCAGCTGCCTGGAAACCCATCCCAGGACAAACGAACAAGCCGAAGGAAAGTGTGCAGAGATCTGAGGAAGGGTTGGCTCTGAAAGCTCCCAGGGGCCCTGCAGCATCTTGACAACATGATTTTGACAGGTGGAAGAAAGGTCAGGGGGTTTGAGGCTGCCCAGGAGGGGAAAAATGTTCCCTGACACAAGGGTGCCGTCTGTGTCGGCAGTCCTAAATCTGCTCCCACTCTTCCCCCACCCTCTCCCTTCAGGAAGGCTGAGCAGCTTCTGGACGCTCTTGGGTGCACAGGCAAGTCAGCCTGCCATAAAGACATATGAGAAATTCAGCGGATTCCGTTTTCAACAGAATGTATTCAGATCACACCTTCTGTTCCTAAATGCAATCTGCAGTTGAAGTCTGTACATTTCCAAGCTTGTGATACAATGCACGGAACAAAAATCATGAATTTGAACAAGGCATACTTTTTTAAAAAATTGAGCATGATTGATATGCATATGTAGGAAAGTGTTCATAAAAGCATGCGGGGATATTTATTCAGGAAACAAAACAAAGCTCACATTTTGATGCACATGAGAGTTGGAATGAGCTTCCAAGTGGAATTTGCAGAGGCCTGGGTTTTGCTGATTCACAGCCCCTTACATAATAACTCATGAAGAACCAGTCAGCTGGCCATGACTGAACTGGTCTAGCAGAACTACTGTGTTTTGCTGGATGAGTAGTATTGCAGGTTTGGAAATGTATGGACTTCAGCTGCAGTTTGTGCCAAGTACAGGTCTGAAGTTGCAAACTGGGTCAATTCTAATACAAAATAAATAAGCTGAAACAAATTTCTCATGGATCCCCGAAGGTGTTTCCCTGACTCTAGAGTTCCCTTCCATCTGGGACTTGTATTTGTTTTTCGAATTGCCATCTGCGTTAGGCCATGCTTCAGATCCTGTGTGAGGTTAACTCTTTTTATTAATTACTATTTTCATCTGATGTGACTTGTTTTGGGAACCCGAGATGAAAAACAGAATGCAAATAAATATAATTCAAAACAAGGACTGTCAATTTCATGAGAGAGCCTGAAAAACTCTAAAAATGTAAAATCTGGCTAAATGAGAGGATCTGGAAGTGGATTTTAAATGAATCATTTCCCACTCACTGCCAGAAACAGCATTAGTCAGGAACAATTAATTAAGTGGGAACCTTCTGGGAGGGCCCTTTCTAACCTCATATCCTTTTTTTGTGCCATGTCAGAATCAGTCTCTGAGTTGATACAGTGTCTGGCTGGCACCTTCTCTTCCATTTCTGAAAGTGCCCCTTTATGAAGAATGACTTAGCATTTTATAGGCACTCCTCTGCCTGCTTACCCTTCGTTGTAAGCACAACGTTTCTGTAAGTGAATCGTCTGCTCCATCAAGACATGTAGCATCTTGCAATAGCTTAAATATGGACACACTTAATGGGCAGCATGATTCAAAATAATTCTACCAGAAATGCAAGAATTTTGCTTCTTGGATGAAAGATTGTGCTCATGGATAGGAAAGAGGGAATCTTTCCATTTGGTTCCTCATTTTTCCAGCCTTAAATTTGGACTGTCTCCAACTCTGAACATTTCTCTAAACTTAGATTTCTCTCATCCTAAACGTTGAGGGTTTTTTTTTAAGTTTTCATAAAAATTCAAACTCCTAGAGAACTCCAAAGCCATGCATTTTTCAATGTGTATAACGTGAAGTACACACTTTGTTTTACAAGCCACTTGCT
This sequence comes from Varanus komodoensis, assembly GCF_004798865.1. NCBI lineage: Eukaryota > Metazoa > Chordata > Lepidosauria > Squamata > Varanidae > Varanus > Varanus komodoensis. The sequence goes on from NW_025336481.1 coordinate 5,499,933, forward strand.
TTATTTTATGCATTTAGATGTTATTTTCCCACTGATACTTGACTGGAAAACTCCACTATAAAATTCAGAGAAGTGTATATTTCAAAGGCAGTCCCCATAGAGGTTTAGAAGTATAAACTTAGTTAAATTTGCAGTATAATCTGGACAGAAGGAATATCTTCCCCCACCACTACCCATGGAAGGATCTGTTTTGCTCCTGTTACATGTAACACATTGTGGTATGACGTGTTTTGACTAGAGGCATACAAGATGGCCCACAACTCCCAGCTTTGCAGACTGGAGCATGCTGGGAGCGGAAACCTGCATAGAACTGTGCCCTAAAAGCTCATTTTGAACGTTCTAATTGTGAACTTATAGTGGAAGGTGAATCCCACCGCCACGATTCTCCTTACTCCTTGCACATGAGCCTAGGAATCCCAATCTTCCACAGTTAGAGGTGGGCCAATAAGGACACAATTCTATGCAGGTTTAGGCAGGAAAATGTAAGAACAATGAAAACGATGCATACTTAAAAGCTCAGCAACAAAGCAATCCTAAGTGAAGGAGAAATAGTCAGGAAAATTTAGGAAACCTGTGGAAAACTCTGCAACTATGTTTTCAAGAGGCACATAGAGATCACCATCACTTCTGCCTCTCGAATGAGACACGGAAGGGAGTCCCAGTGGCTGGACGGCACTACTAGAAGGGAGGGTCACCTGCTGGTGCTTGACAACCCTCTATCGGTCATGGAGTGACCCACAAGGCCGCCTCAGAAGATCTGAGGCGTCAGGTGGATGCGCAGAGGGGAAGGTGGTGAGCTAGGCACCCCAGTTCCTGGGCTGTTTCAGCTTGTACACCAGCAGCAAAACCTTGACCGTGGCTCGCTAGCCAATAAACAGCCGGTGTTGTTCTTCTAGCACTGGGGCGAGGTGTGGATGGCTCTCTACTCTTCTGAGCATCCCAACTACAACATTCTGTGCTTGCAGTGGCTTCTAAATCAAGGTAAGGGAAGGCCCATACAGAGTGCATTACTGTGAGGTTACTGGATTTTACTATCTCTATTAGATTGTGACCCTGTGGGCAGGGGTGTCTTCCTTTTACCTGTATAGTGTTTGGAAAATGATAAGTGCTTTAAAAAGATTATATTCTCATCCTCCACCTCCTCCTCATCATCAAACTAATCCACCTGCATTATGTTTCTTTAGGGTAAAACAGTTCCATGCCTCAAATGCATTGTGTGAATCAATTGAGTGTGTCTTTTGTTTGGAGGGTAATGGAGTTACATTAAAATCAGACAGAAAGTTATCTTAAATAACTAGTTGGACAAGTTACAGAGGGACCTGTTGGGATTTCCGATTGACTGCTTTGAGGAGTTCAGAGTCAAGTTCGCTTATGCAGAGGATGACACAGTATAGCCCTCTTGGGACTGCACCAATTCCAGATATAGGCAGAGATTCACACAATGAAAAATGCACAAATGGTTTGCTCATACCAGGCCCTGGATGAAAATTTCACTCCCTGTCAGGCCAGGGAAATGATCTTCTAGGGATTCTTGAAAAATAAACACCCTTCCCCTCAACCCTGAGAAATAAGAACATCGGAATAGCCCTGATGGCGGGCCCAAGGTCCATCCAGTGCACAACACTGCAATGGCAGACAAACTGCCCATAGGATCCCTCCAGCAGGATGGGGGCAAGACCTCCTCCTGCCCAGCTCCTCAGCATCTGGCGTGTGCAGGCAGGCAGCCTCTGGTGGAGGAGGAAGCACATGGCCAGCAAGGCTAGTAGCCACGGAGATCCTCCTCTTCCATGAATAAGTCCAGTCCCCATTTAAAGCCATCCAGATTGGTGGCCATCACCCTTCCCATGGCAGTGATACTGTTCTAGCTCTTACTAAGCCTGGGCAAGCACCTACTGAAACCAGGTAAGTAAGTCTCAGAATTCCTCAAGTGCTGGACTGGACACGAAGCTTCAAACTCATGTTTATTGCATCGAGTCTACCGAAAGTCCAGCTACTTTAATCAATCAGAATCTTCCTCATGTGATTAATTCAGGTGACTTCCTCTGCTACTTCCATGCTGCCCAAGAAGGACAAAAATGGATGCTTAGTTCTATAAGCTTTGCATAGGTTAAGGCATATGTATAGATGCAAATGTATAAATTAAAACTCTTTTAAATAGAAATACAGCATGTTTCACCAAAGTGGGTAAGACTGACCAGGTGGTTTATGGGACTGGTTAGTTCTGCTGGCCAAGTACTAACTGTTGACAGACAACTTCAAGGCTTTCAGCCAGACCTTCAGATGATTCTTTAAACTGGACTTGGGCTGAGCTTGGATGGACTTGGGCCTTCAGATGAAGCTGGCCTTCAAACTGTCCTCTCAAGAATCCCTATTCTGAAGTTGATGTGGAACAGGCTTCTCTTCGGGCACTGAGGTCCCCAGCTAGGTAGGGATTGAGCAGCTGAATCCAAACCTCGAACTGCGCTCAGAAAGAGGCAGCAACCTGCCTTCTAAGCACTGGCTGGGTGTAATCCCAGTCTCTGGTCATACTTCATAGCCTGCAAACCAGATTGTGGACTAACTGTTGGTCCCAGCTGTCTCCAAATGGAGCCTCCATCACAACCTTCCCCAGCTGTGGATGTTTGGGATCACAGTCTTCCTCAGCCATTGTGGTCCAGAAAGATGGCAACTGAAGTCCAGACATCTAGAGAACGCCAGAAGCGCATTGCCCTAACATATAAGAATCAGCCCCTGTTGCTGCCACAAAGAATTGCTTTTCAGAGGAGCAGTCTTTCCTCAGTGAGAGCAACTGCTGAAGAGGAGTTGTCGAGCAGGTCAAAAGGCATGTATGAATGGCCCAGAGAGGTGGGAGCCCAGGCTGCAATGCAGCGGTGGTGACAGGGACCAGTTCACTGGAGGGAAACCCTAAACAGTTCAGTGGAGCCTCAGATCCCTGGAAGGTCATTCGGTCAGCCACCCAGCTGTCTGGACTCTGATGGTCTCTGCGTCACCTAATCCCACTGGATAAACCGGCATTTTGTCCACATGGGCTTCTTCTCCTGCTTTCCCCTGGCAGGATTCCTCCTGGCTGACGTTTTGCTTTCCCCTGCCCATAATCCCAGTCTACCAATAAGACTGTCCTTAGAAGACGGGGCACCTTAGGAGCACACACAGAACACACCATACAGAACATATGTAAATTTAGCTTATGAGAAGTTGTGCTTTTTTGTATGGGTTTGGTTTGGGTCCTGTGAACCTAACCCACCACCCTGCCTTCCTGTGCACCACACGCTCCTTGGAACACAACTGGGCATGTTCCTGATTAGACCTACATGGGATTACATGGCTAACCTGCTTCCATGCTGCTCAGGGGGCCAGGCTGCCCCCATTGCCCTGGCTCCCCAGCCTCCCATAGCCACAGAAACAGACCTCCCCAGCCCTCCACCTGCAGGCTCTTTCCTACATGCCCAGCTTCCAATTATTAGCATTGCCTCCCGTTTCAGCCACCTTTGCATGGCTCACTTGTGTCCCATGCCTGGCACTGCATCCCCAGATCCTGAAATTAAAGAGACCGCTCACTCACTCATTCTGTGCCGTATGGAGACAGTGTCACTCCGAGCCCCATCTTTGAAGTATGCCCAAATTGAGATCTGGTATTCGGTGTTCTTTTTCAGCCCAGACAAAATAGAAGAGGCCAGGTTTCCAGCAACAGACAGCTACGGGGGAATGGAATATGATCAGCTGAATCTCTAGGCATCTGTATGATCAGGATTATTCAGACAAGCAAACAAATAAACAAACAAGAACAGACTGAGAAAACAGAGGTTTCCATTCTGGAATAGGAAGACCAAATTACCCTAGAATAGGAATGGGTAAACTTTTTGTTTCTGTTCGCTTCTGTTAAAAATGTTCACAATTCATAATATTTGGGATGGAACGAACTTGATTTTTTTTAAAAGGAATGTGGGAAAGACCAAAACTAACAGATTACTCCTTCGTGGCGCAGAACTGGGATCAAATAACATCAATCACACTGGTGCTGAATTAGAGTTGCAACCTTTTCTTTTTATGAGCTGCTCTTCGACTTGAATATCTAAATGGCAGGCAGGTACAGCGGGAGCAGCAACAGTGCCAGCAGGAACCTATGTTTGAATAGCGCAAAAGCTCCACCTCAGAATGCTTCACGTTCCAGTAATGGCCCATCTTTAAAAGGCTGTTATTACCAGCCCTGAAACCTTCCAGATGGTGAGGTGAAACATTCCAAATGTATATATAAACAAAACTAGTTCTATCTAAGTCCCTTGACACACTCCATAGTTCCTCAAGCTTCCCCAGAATGACCAGCTATGCGTTGCTATGGATTATTTCTGGACCACCTTTTGGCCAAAAAGGGTCCCCAAAGTAAGTCACAAAAGTTCAGAAACACAACAGTCAAGCAGTCCAATGCCTTAGCTATTAGGCGGTATAAAAATTAATTAATTAATTAATTAATTAATTAATTAATTAATATTCAGGTTCATTGCATACCTCCTGTGCTCTTTCTTCCCCAAGAACGTTCCATTTGATTTGGTAGACGACTACATCGGGGGCAGCCAACGCTTCCCATTCCAGCCGGACCTCACTCCCTGAGAGCTCGGTGACCTTCAGGTGGCTCGGCGGTGGCACCTTTACTGAAAGCCAAAGAGAAGGAGCAGACCAACGTTCAGCCTTTCCTCATTGTGTGCCTGATGCTGGGAGCCAAAACCATCTTGCAGCCGCGCCACGGAGCAGATGGTGAGGGAGTTGAAAGGCCACCGGGCAGCTGTCCTTAATCAGCACATCTTTTACTCCTCCACACCTCGAATGACAAAAGTCTACCCTGAAGGACCAGCATGTTGTAATTTGCAGCTATTAATTAAAGCATGATTATTTCAGTTGAATGTGAGACATACTCACTTTGGCATTTTCAACTGCAGAGGAACCCAAGAAGGGTGTTCAAGGAGAAAGTAAGGGGAGAAAGATTGCCTTTCTCATCTGTGCATGAGGACAGCCTCCCCTAACCTAGGACTACAATTCCCATCTGACTGTGAAAGATAGAACTTGTGCATCTGAAGGACTGCAGTTTGGAGCATTTCCCTGGACAGTTAAGAATTTTTGGAGATCCAAACAGATTTGCTTATGCAGATCAGCCACTGACTCCACAACAGGATGGCTCCTTGTTTAGATGAAGGTCCCAATATAGGTCACTATAATCTTCCCTGGTTCACTTCTGATTTTTCCCACCTCTTGGCCCCTACCCTTGGGCTGCCAATGGTTCAGGCCTAACAGTCCTTGAACCTTAAAGTGGCCTTCCAGATGTTTTGGACCAAGTTTTGCATGAGACCTAACCAACATGGTCAATGATTAGAGATGGTGAAAGTTGTAGATCAAACATCTGTTGTGTGCCCAGCTGAAGCAAGGCAACACTAAAGGCACAGAAAACTCCGAGGCAGGGTGGGCATTTGCAAGTGGAGACTCTTTCAGCCATGTTTGGTAAAACTCCAGTTAACACTGGAAAAAGAAGACGGGGAGAAGTCCCCTCTACCAAGCCAAGTGGAGACAATAATCTTCCATCTAGCAGGAACTTGGAAGAACAGAATCACATCGATGGCATTCAGCTGGCAATGTTCCAATAATGATTGGAAATTAAATGCCGTCACTCCTCCGCATGATCTGAGCTTGAGCGTGCAACTTGAAGCTCTTGTATCAACCAGCGCTTGGTCGGCCACCTGGATCTCCAAGGGCTGGCAGCACTCAGCGCTCATCGATCTGCCCCATCCCCTTACTTACATGTTGTAACATTGCCTGTTACTGGAAAGGAGTCGCCTTCGTCATAAACAGAAATCACACTGACGAAATACTGTGTCAGTGAGGACAGAGGCTTCAGCACAGCAAACGAGACGTTGCCGAGCACTTCCACCTGCAATGTAAGGAAGCGGTAAGAGACTGTGGAGCATCTGCTGGGAAGCTAACCATGTCTCCCCAGAGGTAGGAGTAGAGGGAAGGGAGCAGCACACAGATGAAGGCCATGGGCCTTGTCACCCTTGGTGTGGGTACAGAAGTGCATTTGTCATAAGGGTAAGGTGGTAAACTCAGGGGAGAGAGCGAGAGCACACATGTAGATTCTTATTGCCATCTTGCAAGCAAAGCAACTCACGGACTGGAGAGGCAAACAGGCTAAATAACCCTTTCATCTTCCCTTTCTGTGACCTTCTCTGTGGCCACCAGGTGGGAACCTCTCTTTCTCTAGCTGCCTCCACCAAACCAGCCTTACGCTCTCTGATTCTCGGGCATCTTCTTTAGGGAGCATGGCAGTTCTTGTTGGATGTGATGTGGGTACTTCACCACCGCCCCAGAAGATCATAAATAACATAGAAACAGCAACAGAGCGAGTCAGAAGGGGTCACCCGGGCCATCTAGTCTGACCTCCGGCACCAGCCGGCTCCGCTCACGACATGCCCACCATGTGGATGTCCAGCCTATCCTTCAACACCCGCACCGATGGGGCCTCAACCACCTCCCGTGGAAGCCCATTCCACACCCTTGGGGTCCTGACTGTCAGGAAGTGCTTCCTGGCCTCCAAATGGAACCTTGGCTCCCTGAGCTTTGCTCCATTGGAGCATGTCCTGCCTATAGGCGTGTCCTGCCTATAAATATGTTTCAAAAATGATTGACTCCTAAACTATTAGCCATTTGGTTGAAATTGACACTCATACCAAGAGAGAGAGAAAAAATTAACTCCACGGTATTCTAACACCAAGGGATGTGGTGGCACAGTGGTTTAAACTGCTGTGCTGCTGGGCTGGTTGATCGAAAGGTTAACAGTTCGAATCTGCAGACGGGGTGAGTTCCTGCTGCTCCGTCCCAGCTCCTGCCAACCTTGCAGCTCGAAAGCATGCAAATGCAAGTAGATGAAAAGGTGCCACTGCGGTGGGCAGGTAACAGCGTTCCGTGCACCTCGGTGTTGAGCCATGCCGGCCACATGACCACGGAGACTGTCTGCGGACAAGCGCTGGCTCCCTCGGCCAGGAAACGGAGATGAGCACCGCCCCCGAGAGTCAGGCACGGCTGGACTTTAATGTCAAGGGGAAACCTTTACCTTTTTCTTCTAACATCAAATTACATGCAAAAGTGCAGTTCTGCTTCCTCCCGCCCCCCAAAATGCACATCTTGCTAATAACCCCATGGTGTAACATCCAACACTTTCAATTGTGAACTCAGTGATCCACGTCCAAATCTGCATGGGAACTGTCATTCTGCCAAGGAAGTACCTCTTTTTCTGGGAAACGGAACAGGCCGATCCGGGTGGGTGGGGAAGGGTTCTCCTTCCCACTAACCTTCCATTGCTGTGAGGCATGGAAAGGAGGACAGCAAAACACCTGGTGAACACGGCCCTCCTTGCACCTGGGAGGGGAAGGTGGCTCTGAATGTTTCCAACCCTCTAAACCAAGTTCAATGTCAGACTGCCATCTCCACTGCTCTATACAAACTGCATTGCTTTCAAACCAATTTGCATTTCAACTGCTGTGCTTACCTTTGGGGTTTTGAAATGTTATTTTATTTTTCACTTTATGTCATAGACGCCCCTGCATTACATGTAATGACAACAGGATTAGGGCAGCCCCAAACTTCCTGGATCAGAAATGAATGTTGCAATCCATTTTTGAAAACTGTCTGCAAATTCCTGCTCCTGAGCTGTTGGAGAATCACAGTCTCCCCCCAAGGCATATTAGCAAAAGATCTACCCAAATTTTACAGAGTGGAGAATTTCAGGCGCAATGTAGAGCCACTTTGACTATGTTTCATATTATTTCATAATTATCGAAGGAAGCAATGAACGCGGCTCTTACGTCGTTGGTTTCTCCTCTCTTGCCCCAAGCATCCAACTAACAGAGCAGAGTTCTATTCAACATTCAAGGAGTCCCAATTTCTCCAAAGAGATGCTTCTTTTCTGCCCTGTCCTAACAATGGGAGAACATTTATGCTCCCCCGCAAAATATTCAACAAAATACAAATAGCATGGGGAATCTGGGGAGACATTTTTGCTCACTGGGCCTGCCCAAGAGATTTGCCTGCCTGAGTTATAGAAGAGGGGTGACTCACTTCTGTTTCTGCCTGCCTCCTTCCAGGCACATACAGAAGCCGATCTGGTTGGCAGCCCCAATGCTGGGGCTCTCAGCCACATCTCTGGGCAGCAGGCTATTCGGGGGTGAGAGTTAGGGTTGGGGTTAGGAGCAGGTTTTAGCACTACTGCAGCCTGTGCCAAGCATCTGTCACTTTCTCACTCTGCCTTATGGTAGGGCCGGCCCTGTTTGCTCATCTCTGAATTAAAATACCATTCCACTAACTAGTGCAGGTGGCTTTAAAACAGGAAGGGTCAAATTCATGATGGACTGGCCCAGTGCTGGCTGGAACCCATGACAGAGAAATGGAGCCTCCATTTACAAAGGCAGTGTACCTTTGATCTCGGGTGTGGGTGCTCTGCTCGGGAGGTTCCGGTGGCCTCTGGCTAGCTGCTGTTGTTGGAAACACAACTCTGGACAGGGGTCTGCTTCCATTCTTAGGGCCACTCACCTCTCCGGTGTTGCTTCCCCTGTTTGAGATGTATGTCACACGGTGCATTTTCACAGCATGGAAAGCAGCCTCCCAGTTGACCCTCACTGAGGCGTGGCTGATGTTGGAGAAATGCAGATGTTTGGGAGGACTCAAGGCCACTGGAAGGTACAGGATAAAGACACCAGAGTCTGAAGCCAGTTTACCTTCCATGCAGACGCGCCCAATAAGACCCAGGAATGCAGATCAGCAAATAGTCTAGAAGGGTCTTTCCACACAATTCCCAGAAGCCTGACAAGGTTTTTAAAATTCCCAGAATTCCACCAGGGGAGGCCATGACAGTAAGCAAAGCAGTTATGTTAATTTTCCGGACTGATGCTAATATCACTCCAGAAAGGGACTACTGGGCTCAGATTAGCTGAGCCAGATTCGGCACAGCATTCTAGCTCGCGAAGAGCCCATCGAAGTCATGTAGCTTTCCCTACACTCTCGTGGGATGCCCAGCTTGAAACGGAAGTGGCACGACTTACAGGTGGTTTCCTGAACACTGGCTGGATCGCTGGCATCTTCTCCGTGCATCGCATACACCGCTAGCGAGTACTCGGTGCTGGGAGACAAACCTCCGAGCAGCACTTCAGGCTGCTCTACTTTCACCTGGAAGAATGCAAAGAAGCAGGAGGGCTGAGGAGCAGAAAAGAGACTCCAGGAAAGCCAAGCTAAGCCCACGTTTATCAGGACTGAAACAAACGTTAAGCTTGTCTTTAATAGTAATGATCCACACACTTGTAGTCTAGATGTCCATCTCAAAAAAATGCATTACTAACCAGAAGATAGTTTCCCGACCCTTGTGCAATCCCACCATACTACCATCTCTACTTTGGTATCAGCCTCATTTCCTCTTACAAGGGACCCAAGGCAGCTTGCACGGTCTTCTTCCACTCCATTTTCCACTCACAACAGCCCTGTGAGGTAGGATATGCTGAAAGCCAGGGATCAGTCCAGAGACACTGCGTGAGGTTCATAGCTAGGTGGGAACCTGAACGTGGCTCTCTCAAGCCCCAGTTCAGCACTCTAACCACTACACTCTTGTAGTAGAATATTACTGCTCGGCTTTGCATGAGTACCTGTGTAACTTGTATCACCCCCACCCTCCTCGCCAACCTATTTGCATGGCCAACTACCTAGTTGCAGCATAGACGAGAAAAGCAGAAAAACGGTGTGTAGGCAGATTGGAAGGAAGCAGCGGGGCTTGACCCAGGGTGCAGAACCTCAGTGTGAGGGCCAGATCCAGGTCTCCCAGTTCTCCTAAACTCCCCAGAAAGCCATGTCCCATGACCCTGTCCCCAACCCCTTTCAGCTAACCCGCAATTGTTTGGCAGTTTCTTGGCCTTTGAGGACTCCCTGCCTCATTCTACAAGATTAAATTGCCTCCCTAATTCTTTGTGACTGGCAAGAAAAGCTCTGAATGAAAAAAGATGCTGGTGCCAGCCTTTTTCACATTGTCCCTTTCACCTTTAGCTTCCATCTAAATGGGCATGCAGCTGCAGCAAGTTAAAATGGTCAACAGGCCCACGCAGGTCTTGAACCCCTGTGCATATTCATGGTTTGCTAACCCAAGATTGGAAGAGAAACCCGTCTCCACAGAGGTTCCTCACATGCTCACTCCTGGCTGCTTTTTCTTGCCAGCTGTTGGCACGTGCTGTTTCATCGTGAAGACCTTTTCACGATGACTTTTTCACTTTTCGTAGCCGGCAGAGCATTGGAGACTGCTCCCAGTTTGCTACATCTCAAAGCTGAAGTACTCATTCAGACATTTCATGTGGTAGAGCCCCTCTGAGAGCTGCATCATTTTGGATAATTAGGAGAGGACCATACCATCAAATACCCCTCAGCATAAAGAAGCATAGAAAAGTGGATTATTCTAGTGCTGTTTTCTGGATTGTTGTTGTTGCTGTTAGTTGCGAAGTCGTGTCCGACCCATCGCGACCCCATGGACAACGTTCCTCCAGGCCTTCCTGTCCTCCACCATCCCCCAGAGTCCACTCAAGCTCACACCAACTGCTTCAGTGACTCCATCCAGCCACCTCATCCTCTGCCATCCTCTTCTTCTTTTGCCATCAATTGTTCCCAGCATCAGGCTCTTCTCCAGGGAGTCCTTCCTTCTCATTAGGTGGCCAAAGTATTTGAGTTTCATCTTCAGGATCTGGCCTTCTAAAGAGCAGTCAGGGTTGATCTCTAGGACTGACCGGTTTGATCGCCTTGCAGTCCAAGGGACTCGCAGGGGTCTCCTCCAGCACCACAATTCAAAGGCCTCAATCCTTTTGCGCTCAGCCTTCCTTATGGTCCGGCTTTCACAGCCATACATTGCAACTGGGAAAACCATAGCCTTGACTATACGCACTTTTGTTGGCAGGGTGATGTCTCTGCTTTTTAGTATGCTGCCTAGATTTGCCATAACTTTCCTCCCAAGGAGCAAGCGTCTTTTAATTTCTTGACTGCAGTCCCCATCTGCAGTAATCTTGGAGTTCAGGAAAATAAAATCTGTCACTACCTCCATTTCTTCCCCATCTATTTGCCAGGAAGTGAGAGGACCAGATGCCATGATCTTAGTTTTCTTAATGTTGAGTTTCAAGCCAGCTTTTGCGCTCTCCTCCTTCACCCAAATCAAGAGGCTCTTTAGTTCCTCTTCATTTTCTGCCATTAGAGTGGTATCATCTACATATCTGAGGTTGTTGATATTTCTCCCAGCAATATCTTTTTCTGGATACCCACCTTTAAATTGGGATGCCATCCATGCCCCTTGCATTTGGAAATAGTATAATCCTAAAAGGGCTTACCGTGTGTTTTATTCTGAGTGTGAAGATCAGTTCTAGGATGCTCCAGAGCTTCATAGTGCCTTTCAAGACCCAAAGTTCCCATGCTAAAAGGGCCCTTCAGAGCACCCACTGAAGGACAAAGATCCAAAGAAATGGGCAAAGGGGCTATATCAGTCCCTTTTGGCAGTGGGATGCTTTGTGATGCAAAAGGTTTCATACTATACACTACAAAGAGGGTTGCTGGATTGTGTGTGCGCTTTGGCAACATTAATAAATCTGAGGTTGTAGGGGCCCCACTTCCACCTGGACACATTGCTTTGAACCAGAGACCAGAGCTTGCCGGAACACCTTAATCTGCAGTTATGTTTTGCCTAATCTGAAAACTATTTATTCATTGAAGCTTGTTTGCTGCCATCTTCTGGAAGGAAGCAGAACTGCATGGATTGTGGAATATTTTCCACATTTGGATTTCAAAGCTTTGGGTGCTGCTTGCTTGCTTGCTTGCTTGCTAAACCGCTGTGATTTTTGCAGGATCTCCCCTTTATCTTTACATAGTCCATAGTGCTGGTTCGCCAGTTTCCTCTCTGGAGAGATCTGTGACTGAGAGATGCTAATTTATTCTTTTATTTTTTTTCTATTGTATCAATATTGTTGTAAATGTCCAGAGATGTTTGTGATGGGATGGTATTGAAAAGTTTTTAAAAAATAAAATAAATGATTTAGATACCAGTTTGGGGAACAGATCATTTTTGAGGTCCAGTTCACACATGCTTGTTTAGCTCCAGGCAATAACTTGCTGAATGTACTTTCACTGATCGAAGAACCCAGATGCAACTTTGGACCACCTCAGATGCAAGATGCAAGCGCTTCTTAAAAGAGTACCTTCTGGGTCCCATCAGGTTGTGAGCAATTAACCTATGAGAAATGCAGTGCTGCATTTCATGTGTGAACCAACCCGAGAAATGCCAACTTCCACTTTTTTCCCTCTCTCTCCCTTGTATAATTGTTATTGAGCAATTCACTGTTGCCGCTTGGCCGGCACCTCAGAATATTTCTTCATATTGTCATGTATTTGATGGATTGAGTGCATATTTTACTCTAAAGCTCAAGGGAGCAACTTTTCTAGCTTTATTGCTGCCACTCTTAGAGCTGTACAATGAATATACATCTGGAGAAGCAATTTCCCCATAATTATGAACCAGGGAGAAATTAGTTCTGTTCATATTTTAATGAAATTTTGCTCTTTCTAAATGTATGTAAACCACAGTGCAGTTATCTTTCTAAATTTTGTCTCCTCCAATGTTTGTAATGGAGTTTTCCAATTAAATAATATGCATAAAAGTGTTGTAGAAACACAGGAAAAAAGCAAATCAGAAGGGGTCTTCTGGGTCATCTAGTCTCACCCTTGGATCCAGCTGGCTCCGTTCATGTAATCCCCAATATGTGGTTTTCCGATCTTTCCTTGAACACCCTCACTGAGGAGGGCTCCACCACCTCCCTTGGAAGCCCAATCCATACCCTAGGGGTTCTAACTGGTAGGAAGTACTTCCTGGCATCCAAATTGAACCTTGGGTCCCTGAGCTTGGCTCTGTTGGAGCACATCCTGCCTTCCTCTGCAGGGAAGAACAGGTCACTGCCCTCCTCCACCTGACATACCTATAAGTTGCTAAATGTTCCCCTTGGAGTCTCCTCCTTCAGGCTGAAAAGACCCAGTTCCCTCAATCTCTCCTCATACATCATCCCTCCCAACCCAGTTACTATTCTTACGACCCTGCACTGAACTGATTCTAACCTCGCTGTGACTCTCCTCCCAGAACTGGCCACAGCGTTCCAGAGTCACGTAGAGTTGTATCAACACCTCCCTGGATCTGGAAGCCACGCTTCTGGCTATTACCTTCAAGGGTGGCGTTTGCCTTCTTAACCTCTACTTCACACTGTGGTAGACAAATAGCCCAAGATCCCTCTCCAGCCACTTGCCCCCCATCCTGTACCTGCGGCACCTATTTCTGTGTCCCACGTGCAAGATCTTGCACTTACCCACAATGAATGCCATCTTGCTTTCCCCTGCCCAAAGCCTGTCCAGATCCTTCTGGGTCTGGATCACCTGCTCCTCAGTTGTAGCCACCACCCTCACTTTGGTGTCATCCACAAATTTAGTCAGTGAATATGAAAACAATTGCTTTTAGAAGGATTCTATTAAAGGAAACTGTTTTTAACAATTCACATATTAGGCAAAAGTGTGCAGGAAAATGTGTCCATTTGGAACTAGAACATATCTTTTATCAGTGCTTTTGTTGTAAAAAAAAAAAAAAAGAAAAAGGTGCCAGAATTCATGTCTTGGGGTCACACTTTTACACTAAAAAAGATTTTCAATTCACCAACTTTTTTTGAAATAAAGGACTTCTTTACCTTTTGCACGTAGCCAGTCACTCTACACACACATAAACATAATGGTCGCCGCCGGCAGTAAGCACTCAGCGTGCAACCACATGACTGATCCCAAGCCAAGCAGCGCCCTCACAATCAGCGCCGACACACAAGCAGCCCACAGGCACTATGTTAATGATTTTTGCTGCCGACCTGCTACGCCCAACAGGGCGATTCACAATCACGTGGAAAAATCCGTTGGAAAAATCCGTCAAAAAAAGGTGCTGGAACACCATTCCGGTGCATTCTGTGGCAAAAAAGTCCCTGCCTTTTATAAGCAAACTTAAAAACTACAACAAAAACAACATTGAACTTTTGATTCCAAAATGGGAAACTGAGAGAAGCTAAAATGGAAAGATTCATCTCTCCCAAACCACAACATCATGCTGTGGAGACAAGTTTCTCACTGTATTTCTCACATTTTAAAATTTATTTCCCATGCTAACAGCCAAAGGAATAGACCGAAGGGACATACAAAAGTTCATATAGTACAGCCCTCTCATGGGACTATACCATGACTATACTCTGAATGCATATGGGGAAAGAAATCATTAGTTTAAAATCATCCCTGCATCAGAATGACCTCCTATTTGTTACAGCTTCTTACTGAGCCTTTCAAGAACAGACGAAATGGGCAACTGTGAAAAGGGTAACACAATATCCTTGTTTACCTCTTTGGTGTCATCTTCTGCACCATTTGGGGCTGAGGAGCAGAGAATGAGATACTGAGTAGCGCCATCTGCTGGTTCCCAGATTAGTTTTATGCTGTTGTGACTGACTTCGGAAGCTCTGAGGGAACGGGGTGCAGAGAGAGGCACTACAAATAGATGAAACAGTAAAGGAAAACATTCAAGAAGATGCATTTTTCTAATGCTTAACACACCAGAAAAGCTCAACAAACACACATACATAATACATACGCAGCAGACAAACCGATGTGTACTCAGCTCTAAAAAAATTACGCACACTTGAAAAACAGGTTCTTGTGATCTGTACAAACCATGCAAATACGCACTGGCTGAGTTCACACATCACAACAAGTAACCCTGTGTTTTTCCCATGTTTTCTGTTTTTTTCCATGGATATGCCTGGCAGACAATCAGACCCATCATGGTAACTCTGCTCTCTCCTGTCTTCCCCCTCCCTCTCAGTCCTCCGGGTGGTATCCCAGGAGGCACAGCGGAGAGGAACGAGGCTCCTCGCTTCGTCAGCTGCAATTGCGAGCAGAGTTTGGCTCCGCACAGTTGTCTCTGCTGTACAAAGAGGGCTCAAGCTTTGTGGGTCTGCAGAGAAGACAGGGAGCTGGTCTAGCGCCCCCTTGAGGGGCCCACACAAGCAGAAAAGGCATGCCTGATACACGCTGCAGCAAAACGGGGGGATCAGTTGGGCAATGCTGTGCCCCCCCATGAGGGAAGCCCCTGATGTATGCACAGCAGGGGTGGGAATCCCTGTGCTCCACTGGGGGCTTCCTGCCGCAACATACCCCCCTGTGCCTCCCTTCTCGCTCACCGGAGGGAAGTCCCTTATGTATGCACAGCAGGGGTGGGAATCCCTGTGTCTCTTAAAGTCTCTTAAAGCCCACTTTTTTAAAAAAAATATGAAGTTTAAGTACAAGCTGACAGCAGATATCAATGCAGCTCAGTTAATCCAGCCTCTGAGCTCACACAGCTTGACAGTTGGAGATAAGTTGCAATCTGATCCGTAAGCACTATAAACATTAGCAGAATCCTTGGGGATTTGGGTCTGCATTTATTTGGATCATGAGAATAGCTTATGAGCTATTACAGTGTGTAATCGATTGTTTAAATGGACGGTTTTGAAAGAGCTGGCGTGGGCCTGACCTGAGTTTATTAAGGAGTAGCTCTGCTCTGTTTTGGACAAGGAGGCCCTGGTCTCCCGGATTGTAAATGGCAGGAGATCAGGACTGGGCCTCAAACTCAGACAGTTGCTTCCCTTCAGTGCATAAGAAGGCACTGCAATCTTGACTACAGAATTCCTCCCTGCAGTGATGGTGTGGGATTAGATAAGACCTACTTGGACTTGGAGAGCGAGAAGGGAGACGCTTGGGCTCACAGCCTCAGGAAACTGGAATCTGGGAAGCAGCATTTTCTCACCCCCCAAACAGATTCCTCACTGGGCTCTCATGTTATCTGCACCTAGCTGAGAAGACCAACCATAGTGAACAATCCACAGTTCCCAAACCAGCAGCAAACCATGGATTCTCTTTATGGTTCATGGTTCATGGTTCGTGGTTAAAAGCCATAGCTTATTATCACAGCTTAGTACAGACAGCACAATAGCTCCGCAACCACCCATGATTCAACAACAACCACACTAAACCCTTGGACATGGGTGAGCTTGTTGTCTGAACCCAGTCCCTGTCACTTAAACACTGGATTCATTTGTCCAGCACAAGCAGTTCTGTTTTTGTGCAATATAGACAGGCAAGGAGCTGCACGGGGGCCCTTAGCTGCCATTACGCCTTGTTCAGGAACTGATTGGCTTCTGAAATTCCATGACACATCATCCTGTCTTCATCGTCCATTTCAGGGGAGGGAAGGAAACTGGAGAGATGAGCATAGGAGCTCTCCTGGTGCTACTCCAGTCACCATTCTTCCTACTCCAAGATGCCCCAGATACGTAGACAGGCAAAAGTGTCCCTCTAGCAGAAAATCTCTATTGCTTCTCCTCCCTGTCTTCCCTGAACCTCCAGGTTTGGGGGTTTGTGGTCATCACCATGGGATGGTGCCCTGCCATTGCCAGCAGAAGTCCACTTCCAGATGACTCTGGCCTTTGAAAGTTAGGCAGATGGTGACCACGAGGAGGGGTACTCTGGTGGCACCTGATTGCAGAATGCAGAAATGTTCATTCAGCATCCTGTCTTCTGAGTTTTAGCAGGCAATTAGAACAGCTGGAGGGTTTGGCTTGCCCAAGCCTTTGGAAAATGAAAGGATTCTCTGCTGTAATGCTAGCTGTAGTTTTATGGAATATTATTGTAGATGATTTAATATTTTTGTGAACTGCCTTGAGGGCCTGTTGGAAGGGGTAGAAATCTGTAAATAAATGAAGGTTGGGAGTCATACTGGTAGTGATGAAGAGCTAGAAAATGGCTTTGTTTGAATGAAAGCAAAGATTCTCAGTGAGCAGACTTCTGTGCATGATGCACATTCGTATGGAACTGAGAAATACGGAGCAGTCAGACAGTGTTCTGAATGACCCAGTGGTTTCTCCAGGCCTGTGTTCGCAAAGGCCTTGTACCAGGTAGAACCTAGTAGCGTCTTTCCCATTTTCATTCTTTTAGCAGTTTTTTTTAACCTTCCAGAGTTTGGGCCTTTTCACAGGTATGCCCTGTTTACCATACACCATGAATGAGTGACTTATGGCTTTCCAGATCTCTTGGTCTACATTTCCAGCTTTCTTCATCATTGGCTCTCCTGGCCATGACTGATGGGAGCTGTAAGCCAAAAACATCTGGGAGGTCCCAAATTGCCCGTGCCTGCTGTAGAAACCACAACATTATTGGACAACCAACAGGCACAAGGATAGCGGAGTTCAAAAAAGATTCCTTAGGCCACACTTCCAGTGGAACACCTTGTGGTGGATCTAAGCAGCGCTACTTTAAGGCTCATGCTGGACCTGACTACACCAAATGCTGGTGCTCGGTTCTTGACTTACACGTCGAGGTGATGCCTCTGAGTCCATCTCCAACAGCGTTCTCATAAATCGGAAACACTGAAACCAGATATTCTGTGTGGGACGTCAAGTTGAGGAGCTGTGCTGTGGAGGCCGCCCCATCTAAAACCACCTGGAAATATACAGGGAGGTTGCAGTGAGGGTGGCATTGCTTTAAGGCCTAATCTGAGCCGGGGGACCATGTGTCCTACTCGACAGAGGATGATCCTCCCTTTGATTTGTGTCAAGTGTGGACAACTTCTAGCTCTCTGGATGTTTTGGTCGAAGACTTTGAACATTCCTCCTTACTGGCTATTCTGGCTGGGAGGATGGGACTTGTTGGCAAAATATTTTATTTATTTATTTATTTATTTATTTTTCGGTTTATATCCTGCCTTTTTCCTACCAAGGGCTCAAGGCAGCTTGCATCTCCTCCTCCATCTTATCCCCACAACAACAACCCTGTGAGGTAGGTTGGGCTGAGAGTCTGTGACTGGCCCAAAGTCACCCAGTGGGCTCCATGGCCAAGCGGGGACTCGAACCCGGATTGCCTGAGTCCCAGTCCCAGGCTCTTAACCACCACACCACACTGGCTCTCAGTGGAAGACCACAGATTTTTGCAGAAGGGCTGCCTGAGAGCCAGCTGAAAGGAGAAGAACCATCAGAAGAGAGAACATGGGTGTATCTGAGGGAGACCACCAACAGTTGGTAGGACCTGGACAGCAGGTTGAGCGGATCACCTGATCACTGTGGTGAGCTAGACAAGGTAGTGTACAAAATCAATTACAACAACAATTAAAATAAACTTTGAAGAAAAAGTTAAAAACCCAGTGCACTAAGCTGACATGAATCCATGTTGGTCTGGGAAGATTGGAGTTGCAGCCAACTCATCTGGAGGGCAAAGCATCCCCAGAAAATTCTGCAGCAAACATACAGCAATTCCTTACTAAGACAAGGCCCTCTGGAAAGGATGCCTTGCAGGTAGACCAGAGACCATCACTCCTATGGCCATTCACTGCTCTTGCAGTCCCTGGACTATGGAGGCAACATTTTGAAAGCCAGCAAACCTTCTGGTTTGGAATGCAAATGCCCCTGACTCAAATTGTCACCTTCAACCAGAGCCAGGTATTAAAGCCACACGAGATCTTCTCTAGTTTGGGCTGCTATGTCAGTCTGGCTGATCCAGCCATGCGCAAGTTGTCAAAGACGGATCACTTACCTCTTTGGGAATGCCACCCCTGGAGGGGTAATAAACTACCCTGTATTTTTTGGGTGGTATCACAGGAGGGTTCCAGGTGAGGCGCAGACTCCTGGAAGTCACCTCCTTTAAGACAAGATTGGTGGGGCTCAGGTGTGCACCAGCATTCCCTGGGATGGCTTTTATTGGGTCACCTACAAGTTTGAACAAAAGTTACAAGTATGTTTTGGGACTGGGGAGCAATGGGTTTAAGGCCCCACATTGGCATGAAGTTAGGGGCCTATCAGGAGCTCTCAATATAATCTAGCCCAGAGGTCTCATCTGAAACTGTCAAGGGAAAGGGGATAATATGCAGGGTTGTGACCAAAGTTCTTATCCCACCACTACAAAGTTTTTATTATTTGCAGACATTCTGCTTTCATCCTTGTGCACATGTAGGACCCAAGTCGTCGCTTGAGCCAACAAACAAGGTGTTCTGCCGGCTAACGTGCTCGTTGTCCTACAAGACACGGCACAAGCTACTCCACAAGTCCTTGCAAAACTGATTTCAACCTAAGTAGGGCCACAACTGCCATTATTTTACGTCTGCAACACCTTTCCCCCCATTTCTACTCTGGAGTAGGATCATCTGGCCCAGTCTAGCTCTAAAAGCCCTGCTTCCGACTGAGCTGCCATGCTGTGTCTAGCGTGAAAACCCTAGACAGAGAAATCAAGCAATGTTTGTTTTGGCACCTCATGGTGCATTAGCAGAACAAATCTTTGACTGCACTGTTTTTGCCAGTGCAACAAGTAACACAACCCACAGTGCCCTGATCGGCTTGGAGGAGCGAAACAGATAATTGCATCTTTTTATCGATATACGTAGTTACGACACCTACTTAAAGCTAGACAACCAAAAACTATTTCCTAATTTTTTAACCTAATAAACTTTCAAAATGTAAAGCAAGCTAATTTTGATTTGATAGGTTTTAAAAAATAACTGTGGGATTCCTACGATAAGTGGGTTTTGTGCCTCTTAAGTTTGCTTTTTCTAGCAAAACTAAGTTCTCTCTCTGAAAGAAACCATGAAGTCAGATAGCCACCTCCACATCTTCACGCCTTGTTCAAAATTAAAATGTAGGGATTTGTACATTGAGTTTTGAGCAATAACAAAAATAGGACATCATCAAATGTATAAGCTAAAGTTAAACATTCATTTCAGTTCTGATTGCTGTCATAGTCGGTTCATAATTTGAATCAGGGGAGATACTATGGATGTGTGAGGAATCCGTTTTGGGGTGGGAATCCATTGGATTCCCTGGGCTCAGCTCTGTGGATTCGAGTCTGCTCTCTCGTGGCCCTCCGTCTGAGTTCGTTGTGAGCATGATGAGCACTGGGAATCAAGCAGCGCCCCTCTTCCTCGCCCATGTGCAGCACTCTTTGTTAGTACTGCTGCAACCGGCGTGCAAAAGGGTTTCTGGGTGCACAAACTTTATTCCGAGAGCATCCATGGACATCCTCTCTGCTTGGCTCCCTTTCTAAGACTGAGCTGAGCAGGAGAGGAGGCCTGAAAATGCAGTGGGATGGATTCCACTGAGTTTCCTCCCAGCCCTGAGGAATACCATCCTGGGACTCTGGGGAGGATAGCATAGAAATGCTTTTAATAAATAAATAAGAAATAAATAAATTCAGGGGGAGCAGTTTTCCAGGAACACATTGCAAGCTCTTGGTGGACACACAGCTAAGTAAGGATGTGGAGTTCTCCTCACCTCTGTTCTTGTCTTTGTTCTTCTCCTTGATCCAGCTACACAAGACCCTGGTAAGGCGACTGACCAGAGAACTAAGAAGAGGGAAATCCAGCACATTGTAAACAGTCATCTCTAATGGTTCGGAAGCCACCTGGCGCAACTCTGCTTCATCGGCATTTTTCACTCCTAAAAAATGAATATCGGCATTGAGGACATTGTTATGAAATAACAGCGCATAGGACAGTCAAATCATTTGACATCTGATGCATCACTGTGGCTAGTAATCCTATGGCTTCCCAGCATCATCTGGGAAGCCATAGGATTCTTTGGAGACACAGGTCTGAGCTCTGACAGCCTCCAAGCTGGGACTCCAAAGGCCAAGACCCTGTCTTGATCCCCTCATAGCAGGCAGGGAAAGAACTGTGCCAGCTGCTCCCGCTCCAATGTCTTAACGAGGGAAAAGGAGTTGGATGAGGAAGGTGGGGCTGCAGACCCATGTCAGTTCCAAGCAGTGCCCCAGTCTCCTTCCCTCCTGCTCCCTGGCATCACACCCAGACTGCCAAAAATAAATGGGCAACTAGACAAAATACCCAGTGGTGGAAGAGAGTGTGCTGTTATCATTCATGGTGGACACAGGATGCCCAGAGGCTCTTGAGTTTAGAGGTTGCCTGCAGCTGCAGCAGGGGCTACACAACTGTGCCCTCAGAGCCGGGGCTTTCAAGATGTTTCCATTTGCTTTATTTTATCTCCCACAAACTTGCCAAGTAAACTGAGTTAAGCCAGTCTCCTTGAGCCTTTTCTGCCCCCCCCCCCACTCCACATCTGCAAAAATCACTCATCTGTTCTTCTGAACACTTTCTAACTTTGCACGTGGGCCTCAGTTATACAATGATATCCTCAGAAAAAGGCATTATACAAAGAGAATCGCTTGGGAAGCATGCATATAAAATGCACACAGTTTGAGAAAGGCACACAAAAATATGGACAAACTGACACAGAAGTAGGGCAAAAGTGGAGAGCTAGATGGAGATAAATGGAAACGGAATAATATTTCTAGCCTATTTTGCTCATTACTATCTCATCAAAAACATACCATTAATTAAAACAATTCATATAGGTTACATAGCTGCAAAAAGATCGAAAAATCAGCTAAGGGCGTAGTCCTATGGTTGTTTAGACAGAAGAAGTAATGAAGCCCTACAACTCCCTGTATTTCCATGCTTAAGGAAATCCTGAGGTTTTCAGAAGTAACCTGTGAAGGAGAAGGTCTGAACTCACCAACAGCAAATATCTTTATTCCCATCTTCTTCAAGGTCTCTGCAGATGGGCCGGCATTGTCCTGAGATTTGCCATCCGTCAAGAGGATGATCATTTTGGGGGCCTCTGATCTGGCACCAGCTTCAGCCTGCAGATTTTGTTCTAAAACATGGGTCAGTGCTAGCCCTTTATAGAGAAAGAACGGAAGGCACACAGTTACATGGGAAGTGGAAAGCGGAGGGGCTGGCAGTGAATCAGTCCCCCAGAAATGCCTGATTTCTCCCTTTCCATGTTGCACTAGAAGCTCAAAATTCAGGTGCACCTGAGGTCTTACTTTTTAACGCTTCTTTTCATGTGTGAAGCTATTGTACAATACTTGCAAAATCACTTTTGTTATGGTCCAGTAGAGCCATCTTCATTGTCTCGTGGGTGGCATTTAGGAAGGCAATCAATTCACATTTCATAATTATCCTACTAATAAAGGGCATGCCTTGCTTACTCTGAAGTTCATTCCAGTTGAGTTCCTTCATTTGGCACTCATCCTCATCCTCCAAAATTGCAGAATCAAGAAGGTGTTCAGGGGAGAGAATGTGAGATCTACCTGCCATCAGGACTCATTGGACTATGCTGTGTTTCTAGTCTGTGGCAGGAAAAAAGAGTCCTGTGCTATCTTAAAGGCAAAGAAAATTCGTATAGTGGAAGCTTTGCTCTCAAAAGCCAATGCCATAAGAATGCTGCAGGCTTTAAGTTTCCATTGGACTCTCCGTTGTTTGCTGATCAAAGAGTACCATGTCCCTTAGCAACACACTTCAAGGTTTAGCTACCACAGGGGCTTAGATTCTGACTGACGGTTGGACATGCCTCTGAAAGAGCTTCCAAAGTAAAGTCCAAGCAGGAAGCCCAGAGAGAGAGAGAGAGAGAGAGAGAGAGAGAGAGAGAGAGAGAGAGAGCGCTTTACCTGTAAAGGTATTGCCCCCCTTGTAGCGCAAGCTCCTAAGAGCCTCTAACACCTCATTCCGGGTGGAGTAGGTATTCAGGTCCCATTCCGTGCGTGGGTCACTGCTGTACTGGGATAAGCCTGGAAGAAAGCAAGGGAAGCCAACCAGAACTGATCAGGAAGGAAGGCTACAGAGCTCTGGGGGTGCCACAGACTGAAGAGAATTCAGCATCCTGAATGATGGTCATTCACAATTGTGCTCCAACCTTGCCAAAGCCCAGCTCTGCCTGAAAATCGGCAGTGCTGGAAAAAGACTGACCTTTCCTGCAGGGTTGCTTACAGCGTTGCATCCAATAAAGTCTGCCTGCTTGGTGGAAAAAGGACTGGGTATAAACACAATGGAAGGATAATTGGATGAGCTATGCATTTATGAATTCAAATTGGTATAAAAGAGGCCGTAGATGTTTCTGTAGTCTCCTGATCTTGGGGAATGGTGGAAAAAGCAGAGTCTCACCTACTCTGATCTTGTCCTGGGAAATGCTGAAAGGTGCAACCAGAGCAGCCAGGAATTCTCTGATGAGCCCAAAATTGTTGCGGCCGATACTCCAGGATCCATCCACAAGCAGGATGATATCAGTCGCAGTGGAAGCATCACACTGGAAGTGAGAAACTGTGCAAAGAGGGTGGGTTCAGGAAGAGGTAGTGAAGGTGGAGGAGAAGAACAAATGGATATGAAACTCCTTGCCATTAAAATGAGAGCAATAGAATTCTTCTGCCCACTCCTGGGGACCACTGTAATGACAGAATTAAGCTTAACACACTTTTATTATTCGTGGATGGATGGATTTACATAGGTAGGAGCAGGGCATGACTCCCAGCACCAGATCAGAGTTCTGTCTCCAGCTTTGGAGCTGGGAAACCAAAACCTGTGGGCTCCTAGGCACAGCCCAGAGGGCCATAGGATCATTCCCTCCACAAATCAAGAAACCATTTATCTTAAACTGGCATTGGAGCAGAGCAGAGGTGCAGAATCTGAGCTGTGGCAGCCATCCCCAGGTCTCCAAGGATCCCAAATGGTGATGCCCCCTTCTCCTAGCCTCACCTTCTTTCCTCTTGCTCCCAATCATTCAGCATTTTCTCAACTTTGTGCAATTTTTTCTCATCATAAAAGCTTGAAATGCCCCTTCCATGGCCTAGTTTCTGACTGGAAGAGATTTTGAATAAAATTGACTGCTACTTGAGGAATTTTTCTTTGGGGGGGTGTTGCCACTGAACCCTGAATTAGGGTTCTAGGAATTGAACCCAAGAGATTCCCCAGAATTGAATTGAGTGCTCCAGAAGAAAGAGGGTCAACACTTCCTGTTTTCAAATAGAGGACTGTCCTATATAAAGAAGGAACATGGCCACTCTACACCTGATAACTTTTGGCTGAGCTGGGATAGTCCTGACAGATCCACCTCCAATCTCTGGCCGTTAGCCAGAAGCTCTCAAAAGACCTCCTACATGCTCACAGCGGACACTTCAATCCCACAGCGTTCTTGATTAAATGCAGGTACTCATGTATGTCGACATATTCACCCCTTTCTGACCCTTTTTTGGGCAGCCCCACTGAAGTGGAGGCAACTTCTGAAAGCTGCACTCAGTTGTCTTTGTGGCATCTACAGGAGCATCTGGTATGTCTCCTTTGAAACTGAAGTGGGTCGGTCCTGACATAGGTTTGCTTTTTATTTGTATGAGTTGAACCAGGACTGGGCTTTCTAAGCAAACCTGGGGAAGTGAAGCCTTGAGGTATGCTTCAATTCCAGCTAAAAAAGCTGCAAAAACTAGGAGCTCCCCCCACATTCCCAAAGGCATATTGCTGGGAAAAAGGAGACGGTGGATGGAAATGTATGTGCATGCATTTCTTCCATTCCAAGTTTAATCCTGCTTGCTCTGTTTCCTGTTTCTTTCTTCAAACTTTCACATCTCTAGGCATGTCAAATTTAACACATGTTGCTGTTGTTGCTAGTCATGAAGTTGCGTCTGACCCATCGCGACCCCTGGACAACTTTCCTCCAGGCCTTCCTGTCCTCCACCATCCCCCGGAGTCCACTCAAGCTCACACGGACTGCTTCTGTGACTCCATCTGGCCACCTCATCCTCTGCCATCCCCTTTTCCTTTTGCCGTCAATTGTTCCCAGCATTAGGCTCTTCTCCAGGGAGTCCCTCCTTCTCATTAGGTGGCCAAAGTATTTGAGTTTCATCTTCAGGATCTGGCCTTCTAAAGAGCAGTCAGGGTTGATCTCCTCTAGGACTGACCGGTTTGATTGCCTTGCGGTCCACGGGACTCGCAGGAGTCTCCTCCAGCACCACAATTCAAAGGCCTCAATTCTTCAAATGCATAGAAGTGCCTTTTGCTTATTAACCCAAGTACAAGAGCTACAGTGAGAGTTTTGCACACAATGAACTCAAAAGCTATCCACTTGACAGAGGTATTCCATGGAAGACCACTGCGGATGTAGTCTCTAGGCCACCATCATTGCCATGAGATGTAGGGAGCAGACGGGGGGAAGACCGTGGGGTACCCTGGGTGCTTCATGGGACAGCTCACTCCCTGCAACAAGCCAGCAGCTCCACTCCTCCACATCCATGAGAAGGACGAGGGCAGATTCCTCTCGATCAAGCACTCGCTTGTGCTGTGCATGGACTGCAGGTGCGTGCAGGTGATGCGGCAGGCTCCAGGAGCGAAAGCAATCAGCCTCTGAGGGGATATGCTCCAGCGTGAGTTTACGTGTGCTGTCAGCTCAATTCCATCACTGCCTTAATCTCATTCTTTGCTTCTTTATCATGGCAAGCCTTCTGTGATGGCTTAGCGCGATGTTAACATTCGTGGACTGCCCTTTGGGCTAAAATTATTCAGGTAATTTCCCTTTATCAGATCCAGCCTCTTTCCAAATTGTGCTTTCCAAACCAATGCACAATTCCCCCTCCCTCACATCCCATAATGCAATTCCTTAGTCTTTTTCCAGATGTCTCATGTAATATCATTTAAGTAAGTGCATGCACCTGAGAACTCAGGTGTTTTTAGTGGAAGAGCTATGAAAAGACTTCATGGCTCCCAATTTTCAAACAAAGAGTATATCTTGATGTCAGATTTTTTGGGGTGCAGATTTGCGGGGAGCAGTTAAGCAGTCAATTCGTCTTTTGGGCAAAGATGCACCATACACTGCTATTACCCCCAAAACTCTACATCAGCCTCCCCACATGCGACACTCTCCAAATATGTGGGACTACAATGCCCATTGTAGGACTACAATGCCCAAAAAGAGCTTTATTCTGAGCCTCAGTTATGGGTTTAGCAGTATGCCTGACTTCGAAACAATTTACTATCTCCTCTCAGAGATATTGCCCTTTCTAAAACAATTTTTCCCTTTTGCATTAGCTGCCCATAAAAAACTGAGGTATTCTCTTTGCCAAGATAGCCACCAACACTAAACAAAGTCTGGGTGCATGGTTCACTTATTTATTTGCTTTTGCTTCTGTATGTGTGATGCAGTGGTTAAAAGCATGGGACCAGGACTCAGGAGATCCGGGCTCTAGTTCCCACTCAGCCATGGAGCCGACTGGGTGACTTTGTTGAAGCATTCAAGCCAAACATGGAAAGTCCATCACGTGAAGGCAATTTGATTTGGTTCCCCACTTTCCCTGCAGTACTGCTATAAGGCTAAATCTTGTCCTGCCACCCCGAGTTTTCAGGAACACACTTATGAGCACTCAGAGAATCGGCTGAAAGGATCGTTGCAGGGCTACCACGGACACAACAAGTGAGCTGCTGCATCCTGGGATTTGGTGGTGATGTTGCCATTCCTCTGCGCAACACGCTAGCACACACGTTTCAGCACAGCGCTCAGCCAGGCAGTCGGCCGCGTGGACCCTGCTCAGGACCATCCCTGCTGAGGATTGTACCCTCGGCCTTCAGATCATGTTCTGCGGGGATTCCTGCCATAAGCCCTGCCCTTCTTGCATGAAGGTCACATTAAATGCAGTCCCCTGTGATGTGCGTGGGAGGGGATGGAAGAAGAGAGTCAGAAGAATCTGAATCAGCACCTGGGCACTGTAAATGCTGATTATTCTCTGGACATGTTAGGAGTTCCACTGGGTGGGGGAGGGCAGTCATGCCAATGTGCCCGTAGAAACGGGCCTCGCCTCTCCTGAAGCTGTCTCTGGTTGTTCCCTCTTGGGCCAGATAGTCTATTTCAAATTCCCCTGGCCTTGGCAAAGTCATTTTCATGGTCGTTGGGGTTGCTGACACCAACGTGAACTCAACGTTTGGCATATATTCAGTGGGACCTTTTGAGATGGTGGTTTTTTGCCTTTTCTTATCTGGGTCATCCCTTCCTCTGTGTCAAAGCACAGCAAGAAAAAAGAATGAATCCATGGCACTGAGGGCCACTTTGTTTAAGGCCCCTAATCAAAATCCCATGTTTGGGCTTTAAAGTCCTGAATGGCCTGGACCAGGTTACCTGAATGAGCAGCTCCTTCTATGTCTATCTGCTCAGACCCTAAGATCAGCCTCTGATACTCTGCTCCAAGTGTCCCCACCAGATGAGACAAGGCAAGGGGGCCACAAGACACAGGGCCTTCTCGTGGTGGCACCTGCTCTGTTCAATGCCATCTCCAGTGATGCTTGCCTGAGTCCTTCCGGGGCCTTTCGGCACCTTTTTATTCCCTTGAGCACTTAAAGAAGTGCGCCCATACTCTCGTCCACACAGGAGATGGCTGGACTCCAAAAAGCCACAGCCTTGCATTTACAAGAGCTGAACGGGGCTGCCAAGGATGGGGCTTTTCGGAGGGCTTTCCGGAGGGCTTTCACTCACAGGGTTACCATATACTGTATCAGAGATGACTTGATAGCTTGTCAAAGGAACAGTGTTTTATGTTGCTGATGGTTTTCCATTGTTTCTAGATATTGCACTGCTTTGACAATTTTATATGCTGTTTTTACTTGCACACCAGAAAAGACCTGCCCTTTATATATTTATTCTACCTCTTCCTCTTCCTGTTGCATTACCTGCCTGTTTGATTGATGGATTTGCTTACAGGCTGCTCAGAGAATGCTGGTTATTGGGTAGTCTAAAAGCTTGATAAATACATATATTTCCAGGAGCAGCTTCCCCTGCATACAAACTAACATTTCTATCTCATGGCCTGACATTTCCATTTGTGGGTCTGCATGTTTTTTCATAAGAGGGAATTCCTGAGAGGACACAGGTTGGCCTTGCAACAGCTCTGGGCAAAGAGAACAAACCAAATACCAACATCCAGCCCCTTTGAAGCATAGTCAGCATAATCAATGGGCATTAATGAACACTGGTTTGAATTATGCATGTTGGGGGTGGTCCTATGGCCCCCAAATGGTATCTAGGGGCCATAGGAAGCTTTGGATTCCCAGATACCAGGCTGGAGACTATACCCTGACCTTGGAGCTGGGAATCTGCAGTCCCAACCGCCTTCCAACCCCACAATCCACATGGAAAGAAGCATGCCAACAACTTCTCCACTTCGCTGCCCCTTCCTCTAAACTGTTGCCCAGCATTGCAATTTTTAAAGGTTTCATCCCAGGTTTAGCTCACATCTACATCCTCTCTTCACCTTCATTCCTTCACGTACTTGTCAGGGTTGACGCTTCGCCAGTGGCTGCTGATGTGGCTTCAGTTGACTGGATGTCTCCAGCTGCTGTGCTCCCAAGTGACGCCTCCACCTTTTCTGGGGCACCTGTTGGGTTCCTTCTGCTACTTCTAGCTTGGGAGAGGTTTTTCAGCTCTTCAACTGGAACAGCCAATAAGCCAACGGATCTGAATCAGTCACGAAGTTGAGCGATGACAGCCCATGTGGTGTGTGGTGAGAGTCCTGGGCACTGGAGTTTTTTTTTTTTAATTTATCTATTAAATTTCTATCCCACCTTTTTCCTTTTTAAAGAACTCAGAGCAGCTGACATCATTTGCCTCCTGCTACTCTCAGTCCTATTCCTACAACGACCCTGTGAGGTAGGTTGGTTATGACCTATAAAGCCCTAAACGGCTTGGGACCTGGTTACCTGAAGGAGCGCTTACATCCATATATGCCCAACTGCCCCTTGAGATCTGCGGGAGAGGCCCTTCTCCGGGAACCCTCCGTGAAAGAAATTAGGAGGGTAGGTACTCGGAGGAGGGCTTTCTCTGCGGTGGCGCCCAATCTATGGAATGTGCTCCCCAGAGAGGTCTGCCTGGCGCCGTCGTTATTTGTTTTTCGGCGCCAGGTGAAGACCTTTTTATTTAAACATCATTTTAATTGTTAACAATATTTACTTATTTATCTGGCCAGGGCGACTTCTTTTCTTTTATAACTTTTCTTTTATATCTTTTATATTTTTTATTTATTTTATTTTATTAATTTTAATTTTATATTGTTATTTTTGTATTGTATTGTATTTTATTGTGTTGTAAGCCGCCCCGAGGCTTCGGCAAGGGGCGGCATAGAAATGTAATAATAATAATAATAATAATAATAATAATAATAATAATAATAGGTCAGGCTGAGTGTGTGTGACTGGCCCAAAGCAACCCAGTTGTCTCCACGGCCAAGCAGGGACTAGAACCCAGATCGCCTGAGTCCCAGTCCCACACTCTTAACCACTACGACACACTGGCTCTCTAGTCCACTTGGCAATGAAACTTACTGGGTGACTTTGGGCCAGTCACTCATTCTCAGCCTAAGCAAGGGTTCTGAAGAGAAAACGGAGTATGGGAGACTATGTAAGCTACCTCGGAAGAAGAAAAAGGGTGGTATAGAAATGTCATGGCAGAAGGGGAAGGGAAAGGGGAAGATCTGCAACACTGTATGCACATTTCAGGCATGTTTGAAGACTGGGTCACCCAATATTGAGAGACTGGTTTATGTCTGTACAGTATTTACTTTAAATGATACCCTTCTGCTGGCTTGCAGGCTTCCTGGAAGGACCTGATTTTCTTGGCTCAGAACTAGATCCAAGCACCATAGTCCAGGTTCTTGTCACCCAAGAACCTCCCTGCAGCAGGTAGTTCTGCTCCCATCCAGGGTAGTTAAGCCTCCCCCGAAGCTGTTTGGACTATACCAAATCCAACCAGGTACAATATTAGTACTTGCAGTTTGGAGGAGTCTGCCTGCCTGCCTGCCTGCCTGCCTGCCTGCCTGCCTGCCTGCCTGCCTGCCTGCCTGCCTGCCTTCCTTCCTTCCCCTCATTAATTCCTGGCCCTTTTTCCTGCCCCAGGTAGATAGGCCTGTTCTCATGCAGGCTAGAGCTATTGATGGTCATTACTGGCAGTATCAGAGGCACTTGCCCCTCAGTATCAGTTGCTGTGGAACATGAGCTAAAGCATACTCAGGTCCTGCCCAGAGGCACCTAGTTGGATATACTATACTGGACTAGGAAGGCCTCTCATGTTCTTGACCAACCTTCTCCAACCTGGTATCCTCCAGATGATTTGACTACAAGTCTCATCACTCCTAACCAGCTGAGCTGATGGGAGCTGAATTCTAAAATATCTGAGGGCGCCAGGACGATTCTTGGTCATAACATGCATCTGGATTCTGCGCTCACTCTTCTTATTATGGTGTTGTCTCTGTTGGCCATTCTCCAGGGACGACCTCCTTGCTTGGCCAAGAGCGTCGCTCTGTGTTTGAGCTGCACGGCCACCCGTGCTATTGACCTGGCTCTGGTCTGAGCCTAGCAAAGGCTTTTAACGATATAAGCCCAGCTTTGGCAGATGATGAGATGAACGAGACCGCAAGGGAGCGAAAAGGCACACTTACTCACAAATTTCCTCTTGACAAACAGGGCCTCCTGAGAACCATTCAGAGTGTAGATTTGCAGCGTGTATTCTTTTGTGGGACTCAGGCCCCCCACTGTTGCTTTAGCTGTTCTGGTCTTTAACATGACCTCCTGCTCAGAGTCACCTGCAAGAAGCAGAAGAGAGGAACCAGGACAGCAATGCACCCCTGGGCAGGTCAGCACTAGACTGCCTTCTCTTTATCATGCAAATTGCATTCTGCACCATTGGGCACATGCCAATGTTTACAGCAAAAGCAGGACCTCAAAACATGCAGATGCAATTTGCAAGAAGCTGAAGGATTTGGAAAGGGGACATGCATGGGGAAAGTTCCACGATGGGGCTTTTGCTTTAGTGGCACGCTGGGGCACGTGTGGGACCACCTCTCTTGGTGCCAGCAATGGCAGTGGTGGGCCATTTGCCTAACCATGGTGGTAGCCAGCAAGCACGGGGATGCGTGTCTCAGACAAACTGACGAGTTCTACACTAAAACTCTCCACCCCACCATCTTAATTTTCCCTTACCCTGATGTGCATAGATGAGGGTGTCGTGTCTCCTGATCGTGAGGCCTGAAGAGGTTCATATGGGGTCACAGGGTGCCCCTCTTCATGGAGAGCCCTCAACACCCCTTTCCACACTGTCCCGGCCTGAGAATGCAGACCTTGCCAATGCTAAGCATGACGCCCCTGCAGCTCTTCCTTCCCATTCATCGTGCAAAAGGAGACCCACTAGGGGTGGAACCACTGAAGGAACAGACTCAACCGACCTCCTTACTGCCTTCGTTGACCACAGTCCTCTGCTGAGACAACACCTCCATGTGGGAGAATGTGCTGGCCAGCATGTCCTGCTGTGCACTGTCCAAGGTCCTGCCCAGTTTTCCTCTTTGGCCGTCTTGTTCAATGGGACCCAGAATGGACAGGAAGCACCAGGCTGAAGGCCACTTTCCTTGGCCCTCCCACCTGCCTGAACTTGCTGCTTCAGTCTCAGAGAAAGAGTCTGACCCAGAGCTTGGAAAAGTTGACTGAAGGCTGGTCAGGACATGCACTGGGAGGGGACTGGCGATTCACCTCCAGCTTGTTTCACAGGAGACTGCAAGGAGGGGAGGAACATGGCATGGGAAACCAGGAGGTGGAGTTTGCGGAAATGGGGCACCTGAGGCTGTCCCTTAGGAAGTGGCATCAATTGAAGAGGCAGCCAACCTGCAGTGCACATAATCAGGCCAAGTTTTCTAGCAGAATATCACAAAGGAGCAAGATGTCTAGTTGTTCCACCTCTGCTAATGCAGAGGCAAACAGCTCTGGGTGTAAAACATCCCTGAACCAGATCCATATTTGATTGGATACCTGGACTGTACCACACCTTGAATACCTTGTTTGGATTCTGATACTGGGCTTTAAGACCCTTCCTCCCACTTCTGCTTGGATTGTATGTATATATGTATTTCAATATTGCCCCACAGCTGAAGCTCTGAGTTGATTACTGAGTAAATTACTAATGAATTTGATTACTAATAACCTCTCTGATTACCTGAGTTGCTTGAAATTCAGCACATGAAAGATTTTAATTTTTAGCTCCAGTGAGGACCTTCTGTTAGTGTTAGGCTATAAGAAAAGTATACACTGATTTAAAAAAAAAAAAAAAAAAAAAAAACCTCTGTCAAGTTGCAAGGGAGCCAATCCAAATGTATTTTGAAGAAACCACTGGGATGAGCTAGTGTATTGGTTTGCTGTTTATTAAGTCTATATATTTTTACATTTGTGAGTATTGATTTGTGGAACAGATTTGGAATGGATATGTAAACAGAGTTATTGTTATAAAGAAGTACATGCTGTGAGCTGATTATATGCTTTTGTTATTGTTAAGGATTGCCAAAAAGAAAAATGAAAAAAAAAAGTTGCAAAGGAACCGGTGGTGATACTAGGGGGACACAGAGAGGGAGAACAATTCAGCAGAGGGTGAAAGCAAGGTCACCAAAATTATTGGTGGACAGCTCACTCATTTATCCAGAAAAAGCCAGTGGGATAGAGCCAATCAACAGAGGTCTGTCTCCCCTCTCTTCTGCAAAACTTACAGAGCTAGCCCTGGCTCAAATCCAAGCGCTGGCCCTGGTTCATTTCCTTATTCATTGCAAAGCAAATAGGAATGCCTACTCAGAACCTGCATCCTTCTAGAAAGAGCCATGACCAGGCAGCACAGTTCGGTACCTGCCATGGGCTTCACCCGGACCTTGTATCCACTGGTATTTCCCTCTGTTTCTTTCCATTTCATCTGCAACCTGTCTTCAGAAAGGACTGTTAGCTTCAGCCGGTTTGAGCCTGGAAGAAAAACACAGAAACGTGGAAACATAAAAACAGAAACTGAGCAAGTCAGAAGGGGCCTCCTGGGCCATCTAGTCTGAGCCCCGGGTCTAGCTGGCTCCGCTCATGATATGCCCACCATGTGCATGTCCAGCCTGTCTTTGAACACCCTCACCGGTGGGGCCTCAACGACCCCCCGTGGAAGCCCATTCCATGCCCTGGGGGTCCTAACCTTCAGGAAGTACTTCCTGGCATCCAAATTGAACCTTGGTTCCTGAGCTTGGCTCCATTGGAGCACATCCTGCCCTCCTCTGCAGGGGAGAACAGGTCTCTTCCCAACACCTTTTTCGTTTTAGACTTGCTTGGCACTCTGGTGTGGATGCAAGAGTACAACATGGTGCATAGCACTGAATTGTCAAAGCACCTGTAAATGGACACCCGTCCTGGAACTGAATTCAGCCCCATTGAAGCAGGTTTGGAGCATTGAAGGAATACATGCCAGCCCACACGATCCTTTCCTTGCTCCTCGCTTTCTCATCTTCGACTGTGAAGCAGGTGGTGGGAGGAATATTTGATTTTGTATTCCAAGAATGGTGTGCAATCAGTAAGAAAATCATGATAAAATGTAGAACAAAACCAAAATTAAAGCTGAGACAGCAGCAGCCAGTAAAATGCCCTAAAAGTAGAATCTGTCATAACACATGAAGACATCTTTGGGCAATTAAAAAACAAATTCTTGACGTGGCAGCAAGTGGATGCAAGATGTAAACTAAGCAAGCTTCTCTGATTAAGGCATTCCAGAGGCAGGAAGGGAAAGCTCCCCTCTCCATCCAAAAGTCGCCCTGCTAACGAACGATTCAGCCAACCTTCATTTCTGGAGGACAGATGCCGAAGCAGAAGGAAGGGTCATTCTACAGAGTAGAACCAGACCTGGTCAGAAAGCTGGAGTTGCCAATGGAGAGGAAGCTCTGCTCCATTTTAATCCCCAGAGTGTGTTTGTCACTCACCTGCCTTGTTGCCCTGACGCTTTTTTGCAGAATGGTGGTCTGTCCCACCTACTCATCTGATAATGATGTGGGGAAATGTACAGTGGGATCAGGTCACAATATGGGGGCAGTGGAGCTACATATTGTGCATTGTGGGAAGTTTGACCTGTGTGGCTCGTAATGGATCATTCCACAGCTGGGGTTCAGCCTTTCCTACAAAACAGGAGAATGCGCGCCATGCTGGGCATCCAAACGATCTTTCTGCACCCAAGATTTTGGAGGGGTGCAGCAGATCCAGGGAACCCGGATGCCACTCCAGCTGGCAGCTTCAAGGCTACCGGTGTGAAAAATGCAGACCCCGAGACAGGGCAAGTAATGCCCCCCACCCAGTAGTTCATAACTCAGCAAGAGCAGTCGATATTGCCTTGTGGCTCGTTTGCAGGGAGGCGGGCCACCGAATTATCAAATGGCAAAAGACAGAGGGGTTGAGGGAAGCAGCCTGGGGGGCATCTCTTGCTCTATTCAGCCTCCATTTGAGCTCCCTTGCCTTTGGAAATATTGGCTGCTGTGAGCTCCAGGGTACTAAATGCAACACCCCCGTGTTTCTCCCTGATGCCATTGCTGTCTCAGCCCCATTCATGCCTTCCTTTTCAGGCTACCCATGGAGGAGGGAGTCAGATGGCTCTGCCAGGTCCTTTCCAGTCTGTGTACATTGAGCCGGTTGTCCCCTGGGTCAGTCATGCTGGACCTCTCTCCGCCAGAGGGCCAAATTCCATTCCAGAGAAGTTCTCGGGGGCTGCACAAGAGGGGTGGGTGGAGCCAACACAGCTAGCATGCCCCATATCTTGGCTTAAAGTTCTTACTGTGAGTAAGCAAGTCACAGGGGAGGCATTTCGTTCACCTTTCGGGACAGGAGAAAGCTGTGTAAAAGCTGGGAACAATTTGCTGATGCACAAAAACCTCAAGGGGAACCAAGGAGGACTGAATCGGGAAACCCCGATCTGAACCCCAGGCCTGAGGGTCTGAAAGGCTATCTGAAATTTGAAGGAGCTGTTCATGGCGCTGAACTCTGCCCCTCCAAATTGGTTCAGCAGCCAATTATCTGAAGAGGTGCTGGGCTCTTCCACCCTGGAGGCATTCAAGATACAGCTGGACAGCCATCTTGGGGGTGGGGGGGATGGTTTAACTGGGAGTCCTGCAATGAGCAGGGGGCCCTGACCCCAGTGGCCCTGACCCCTTCTAACTCTACTATCCTATGATTCTGTGAAGCAGGATAGCTCCTTTAAGTTCAGACTGAAGGCCAGAGCAGATACAGTCCATGCTGATGGCAACTCTGATTATGCCAATTGTGCCAAGCACAGAGTAACACTTGTTTGAAGCAGCACATTTAGCGAGTCTTGTGTGGGACAGTCCTGTCCTAGATAAACAGTCCATCATATGGTAAAGCTCCTCTTGGACTCCACCAAAGAAGAGTGATGAAGGGAGTTTATTTACTCAAATGGATAACGTTGACTTGGACTACCGGACCATCTATTCTGCCATGGACTGATTTCTTTGGCTGCAGTTTTCCAGGGCTTCGGTAAGAAGTCCTTCCCATCCATGCTGTCTGGGATCCTTTTGCCAAGAGATGCCAGAGGCTGAAGTTAGAGCCTTTGGAGATGGTCACAAATTGCCAAAAAAGGGGTCTGCATCAAGAGGACAAAGGGGGCTGTGATTTACATAAATGAACACAAGCTGATTTATATGCAGGGATGCAGATTTGGAGATCATTCTTATGATTTAAGTAGAACGAGAGGGCACTGGTGTGCCTGCCTCTTCAGGCTACTGTTGATGGGTAACAGCTCTTACAGTTCATTTATCTAGGAACAGAAACTGGACAGGGAGCCCTTCTAATAGGGGACATCCTCAAATAGAGAGCCATCATCTGTAGAGAGTATCTTCAAATACAGAAGAGTCCTCTGGCAGCCTTGTAAAAGCGGACGCATGGCTAACCTAGGTCAATTGCTGGTGCAAACAGGCACATTCCCACCAAGCTGTGGGCACTCCTCTGTAGAAGACAAACTCTCCATCCACACAAGAAATGCCCAGGTGAGTCACAGGTGCAAAACGTAGCTGCCATACCTCAGAAAAGTTCTCATCCAGGAGACACCAGAACAGAACATTGGTGGCCCCATGGGGCAGAACAACTGACTCAGCCTCACATTTGTGCACTTTGACCTTTGGGAGAGGCCTTCCAGCTTCCTGTGAGGAAACCACTTCTTGGGGGAAACAAAGCTGAGATTCAGAGGCCTGGACAAAAATAAAGGGCCTTCCATCCTTCCATCCCCGTTGGAAGAAGTGCCAGAGACTTAGAGGGCCCACTTGCAGTGTCCAGTTGGAGCAAGCACAGGGAGGGCAAGTGGAAAACAATGAAGGGATTCATGTCCTCATCAATTAAGAGCTTGTTTCATCTCAACTTGCTCTGCCCTCCCTCAGCCGTCACTCGGGGAGCCCCAAAACGAGGGCACAAGAATGTTGGCATGGGCGTTGCATGACAATTCAAAGATTATCCAGCATCGTCTGATATCCAGGATGCAAATTAGTGATGGCCCTGCAAAGAGCCTCTTGTTGGGATGCCCTTGTCTACCCTGTGCAGTGGTGTTACCGTCACCTTATTCCGAGGCAGGGCTGTGCAGTGTGGGTTGTGTTGTTGTCCAAACCCAGCACTGTGGGATGAAGACTGTCCATGGTGCCAAGACCCCAAGGGGCACTGCACCCTCTTCTCCCATTTAGCCCAGACTTCCTTGTAACAGTGACAGAACAAGAAGACACTGCCCCTTTAAGGAGGACTGCTCAATGCGGTGCTCACCCAGTCCATCCTGACACCCACCAGCTCCCCTGCCCCTCCCGGCTTCCAGTTCATCCCTTAAGACTCTTTATTGTCTATTTTGAAAAGGAACTCAGAACCTCTCATGCTGCAAAGGTTTTCCTCCATTCCCATTTCTATTTGGGTTCGGTGGAGTGGATTTTACGTTCTGGAGCTCTGCTGCCCAAACTCTGCCTTGTTCTTCAAATTTTGGCCAAGTTACTCTTGCTTTCATCTCACCAGTTTGTCTTCTGGGAAACGAGTTTTGAGAACACCCACCATACTCCAAATCTGACCGCCTACCCTGAAGGAGTGGGGATCCCGGCTCTATGACCATCCCTAGAACCACCCCAGAAAGAAGGCACAAGTCCATTCCTTGGCAAGCAATGCCAAGTCGGCAATCAAACTGCGATTCTTCACAGTGCCAAGCAACTGAGTGGACAAGAGGTGAGGTTTCGCCTTACCTTGACTGCGCACCTGTACTGTGGTGTAGCTTGCAAGCATCATGCAGGAAATCCAGACAGGACAGCGAGGCAGCATGACGACCTGCAGAAAAAGAGCACCAGAGCATTTGCCTGAGTAAATCTCTCAGCAACAGAGCTTAATTTCTGAAACGGGTGTCTGGAGGTTGCGCCTGCCTCAAAGTCAAATGCTGAATGTGGCTACCTGGTTTTGAGAGGTCGTTTAGCGTGCGATCCTATGGCCCGACACAGTGTCTGGGACACCTTAGGATGCCATGGATCTCTTCTTCCTTGTCCGCAGATAGAGCTATAAGCACAGAAGAAGAGATTTGATCGTGGACCTCCCCACCCTCCCTCTGCCTCTCCTTCCAGACAGCCAGAAAGTTTCTCCTGTCAAGCTGCAACTGCAACCTTGTAAGAGAAACCAGAAATGGGGGAAAGATGTGAGCCTGTTTTTGTAGCAGCTTTTTGTATTTGACATGGAGGTGAAATCACCTTCGTCCTTTTGTTGGAAGGACACGGGGCAGGCAGAAATGTCTGGACCCAGAGCCCTCTTTCTGCTGGAAGTGTAACCCATAGGATTGACCCCTTACCAAATTAATGCTGGTCCATGTATGCACCTTTTATCACCTGATGACTGCAGCGTGGCCACTTGGAGGGGCTTTATATGGCTGGGAACGCCTCACCCCATATGTCCCTTCCCCAGGAGCCTGCTCCAAGGCGGTGAGGAGGGTGGCTAACAAGAGAAGGACCTTTTCAGCTGTGGCTCCCCGGCTATGGAATGAGCCCCCCAAAGAGGTACACTCAATGCCTACTCTTTTCAGCGCCAGGTGAAACCTTTTTTCTTTTCCCAGATTTTTAATAGTTTTCTAACTTTTTAACTTTAGCTTTATCCCGCGATGCCTCTGTGCTGATCCAGTTGCAGTTTCTGTGGTTTGCCTTATGCTAATTGCTTTTCTCTCTCTTGCTTGTTGTGTGTTTTTCATTTTTGTTAATCACCCAGAGAACCTCAGCTCTTGGGCAGTATAAAAAAGAAATAAATAATTAAGTAAATAATATTAGGACAAGAACAGCTGTTGGCACACCTCATGTGACCACAAGCTACTTAAGACATTATGCTCAACCTCTGGAGACTCGGATGTGGATGGCTTTATTCGTGGTGGCCCCCATCTATAGAACAACCTCGACAACTGCACCCCCCCTCAAATGGTGCCAACTTTGCCATCTTTCTGGCACTGAGTTCAGACAGCATTTTATGCTGAGTCTTTTAAAGATATACTTGGTCCTCCAGGGGCTTGAAGGGATATAAATATAATAAAGAAATAAGAATAAATGACTGATCTTGGATGTTTTTCCTTTGTAGGGTCATTCTTTACTGTATGTTTTAGCAGTTTTAAATGCTTTAATTAAAGCATTAATTTAACATTAAACATTTGCTGTCCTGTCTTTATACATTGTTGTGGCTTCGGGTGGTACAAATAGGAAACTGATGAGGAGGAGGAGGAGGATGACAATGACGACAACAACAGCTTCTTGCAGGGGGGCCTCCGGAGGGACCCCCCCACACCCAATCTCTCCTCTTGCTTTTTACCCCAGCAACTAGCTGGCATGCTTCACCCATCTTTCCAGGGCACAGGAATCGTTTGGCGGACTGGCCAGCCCACTTTCCAAACAAACCTTTTTGGCACAAAGGCTGAATTCCATTTTGGAGAGGATTTGGCTTGAGGGGTCCTATTCCTGTACGGGGTGGATGCAAGTGGGGTCTGAATGCAAGAGGTGCAGGTCAAAAATATGCACCTCACTTCACTTCAGGTGACTTATGTCCCAGGATGGGCCTTTCCAGCCCTTCAGAGAGCGAGGCCAGGGACAGCCAAGAACTGTGTATCTCTAATGCAACCTGTGCAAATCAGAAAAATGCATGCGATTTGAGTCCTTCTTGTTCCTGTTGTAATGTTTAACATGAGAAATATGGGAATATCCTCCTCTCCTTGCAGGTACATACCCATGCGCACTATCCTGGCTACCTTGAATTTCTGGCAGTTAATTCCTCATTTATGTAAGAATTAGGCTTCCTCTCAGCAATCTGAGCTCAGCTCCTTTGGTGTGACAAAGCCAGACTAGCTGGGCCGCTTTATTTATTTATTTATTTATTTAATTCATTCATTCATTCAAGCCCCCATCGCAACAAAGCCTCGGGGCAGCTCACAACAGGAACAAAATACATAAATAAATAACAATATAACAATAAAAAATTATTTAAAACCCCCAGTGCATCTCGGCTAAAAATTTAAAATCCAATAAATACAAATAATTTAACAATTAAAATAAGTTTAAAATAAAAAGGTCTTAGCCTGGTGCAGAAAAACAAATAATGACGGTGCCAGGCGGACCTCTCTGGGGAGCGCATTCCATAGATGGGGCGCCACCGCATAGAAAGCCCTCCTCCGGGTACTCACCCTCCTAATATCAATCACAGAGGGCTCCCGGAGAAGGGCATCTGTTGCTGATCTCAAGGGGTGGGAGGGCATATATGGGCGCAAGCTTTAACATAATAAGGATGATGGTTAGGCATCTCCTAACTTGATCTGCTTGGAAGCAGAAGGCTGGAACAGATCAGGCTGCATGAATGTTTCTGCCCATCTCTTGTTGTTGCTAGTCGCGAAGTCGTGTCCGACCCATTGCGACCCCATGGACAACACTCCTCCAGGCCTTCCTGTCCTCCACCATCCCTGGAGTCCATCCAAGCTCACACCCACTGCCCCAGTGACTCCATCCGGCCACCTCATCCTCTGCCATCCCCTTCTCCTTTTGCCATCTATTGTTCCCAGCATCAGGCCCTTCTCCAGGGAGTCCTTCCTTCTCATTAGGTGGCCAAAGTATTTGAGTTTCATCTTCAGGATCTGGCCTTCTGAAGAGCAGTCAGGGTTGATCTCCTCTAGGACTGACCGGTTTGATCGCCTTGCAGTCCAAGGGACTCGCAGGAGTCTCCTCTGGCACCACAATTCAAAGGCCTCAATCCTTTGGCACTCAGCCTTCCTTATGGTCCAGCTCTCACAGCCATACATTGCAACTGGGACAACCATCGCCTCGACTATGAGCACTTTTGTTGGCAGGGTGCTGTCTCTGCTTTTTCCATCTCTTACAGCTACGCAGTGCGTTCACCTTCCTAGCACTATGTTGGGATGGACCTCCTTGCAGGCCCCCGCGGACTTGCTGCCGTGCTCAGTCCAGTCTTGCAAGCTGAGCCAAGAGGAAGTCTGGGAACGCCGATGCAACGAAGGTTGTGGAACTAGCGCCCTTCTGCTGCATCATGCGCAGTGGCACAAGGGTTGCTGCACGTGAGCATCAGAGAGGGACCACGGCGGTGCGGCGGTGGTGCAAGTCTCCATTCCTGGTGAGCCCCCCATGGCTGCTCCCCTTGCAGCACCCCTTTTCTGCATCGGGGTGCAGAAGCGGGACATCACTGCAAAGTGGGCTGGAGTCTGGGGAGCGGGGCCCAGAGAATACAATCCCTAGCCCCCCAAATGGATCCCTCTACATCCCTAGTCTAGAAGCACTCCCAGAGAGAAAGAAATTAGCCTTTCTTATCTTTGGTTGTTTCTTTCTAACACATATGGTGTATAAAAGGTTAGGAGGGAATATCTTCCGTAGGTATGGGAGAACTAAGGATGTTTGAGTTTGCCAAAGCTCAGTTCAAAGCATCAGTTTGAAGCTCTCTGTTCAGTTAAGGCCCATTTTCCTTTGCGGCATGCTTTTTGTTGGTTCAAGCTAGGAAGGTGTACATTTCAAATAGGAAAGGTGGGCATTTCTGCGCATTTCAAAAGTGCAAATTTCCCACATTTTGACAAAAGCATGAAAACTCATATCTTGTTTAAGGTGCATTTCAAGGTATGCGTGTCCCCACAGCTATGTATAAACATTTTGCAAACACAATCACAGGTTCAGGAATCAGCAACTTTGTTTCAAAAACATGCTTCCTTTCCTATTCGAGGTTTTGCGCCAAGCAAGTTCACACTGTTTGTAAGCAACCCAAATTCTCATTCATCTCCGTGCATAGCATTTTCGTGCCTTGAGAGGCTTTGCTGGAGAGTGGCAAAACTCTGACAAAGGAGCGACTCCTCTTCTTCAGAGGAGACCAAACGTAACCCCTGGAAAGAAGAAAACCTAGAAATGTGATGTAATTTGCAGAGTCTCTTATGAGAAATTCCACCACCCAACCCTCCATGTTTTCTGCTGTAAAGCACTGGGGTTTTGTATCTCAAGGGATTTAAGGCTGCCGATACAACCCTACAAAGGAAGGAGTTCCCACTGAATTCTATGAGGTTTACTCCAAGGTAAGTGGTAATGGCAGCTTTCTTCCCAGGGCCCAGATCACCTGCAAAAGGCCAATTCTGGAATCAGACCGTAGCAAATGGGTACATTACCTTTCTTCTCTATTATGTTCTGAACTGGAACACACACACACAAACCTTGTAGTCAGCAAAACCTGGGCACACACAGGTCAGTCATGTGGTCAACCTGTGGTCTAGCATGCTCCCAAAAAGAACTGACTTCCCAGAAAGATCTTCTAAGAGCAGCAATTCTGAACAGAAGAAAAAGCTTCACTCTCCACTGCAGGTCTTCCAAAGAGTGAGTTTTCTGAGCTTCCCACTCCCCAGTCCTATTTGCAGCTCAAGCTTTATTTGAAACCACCCAGGTGTGCTTTGAGACTCTGCATGGCCTCTTGCGTTCAAGCACAGTCATAAAAGCAACAGTGCTTTGCACTTCAGCATCTTCAGCGTGCGCGAGCCGAGCTCAGCCCTTCCAGCCACTCTGTGAAGTTATGGTGCAGATTTGAGAACAGAGAACACGCGGCTTTGTATCCAGCTGCAGAGTGAATTTGTAGCCCAGGAGCAGCTGTGAGCTCTCCTTTCTTTAGAACCTGCTCATTTCACCATGCTACTAGCAAGGGCAAAGAGAAAACTATTCCTGGCTTCTAACTCAACACTTACATCAAAAGATATAATTCCAAGAGGCAGGTGACAAAACACCACTATATACCCCCTAGAACACCCTGCTCCAAAGCAACCATCCAAACGAGTGTGAAGAAAGATTTGTCACAAACCTCGAGCCTTCGAACAGTTTTCCCTTAAGTTGCCTGGGATGGTGTGAATAATCCAAGTACATTCTTGGCATATGAGGAAGGAAGCCAGCGGCTTCTCAGCTGCCTTTGAGGTTTTTTCTTTCTTTCTGGTCTTTTTTGGGGGATGGGGGATGGGGGGATTTCTTGCCCGGACGTCAGTACTGCAAAGTGAAAGTGAGTGACTTCATCTTTTTGCTAATTTATTGTTAAGCATTTTTCAGAGTCCACAGCCCATAAGGAAATCAGTGTGAAATACTGCGCAAAGAATTGCCATTGCACTGACGAATTACTGCAGTGTGCTCTACTTGGGACTGTCCTTGGAAAATGAACAGACAAATCCAGCAGCCAGACTTTTGCCAGAGGTGTGTTTTACGGATCACGTAACACCAACTCCACAGTTCATGGTGCTGGCTTAACCTCCCAATTCCAAAAGCAGCTTTTCTCAGCCAGATGTGCTAACTGGCAATTACAGGAGTTAATCTGGAGGGCTGCTGGTTGGAGAAAGACATCCAGGGGACAGCCTACACAGTCTGGGGACAGAATAACTGAAGGAGTGTTTTGTCTCACATTGACCTGCCCTTTGGTTATGACCTTCACTGGAAAGGCTAGGTTGATGCATACCTCAAGCAGGCCAAAAGAATTCAGCTGCATCGATACAAGATGCGGAATACTCGGCTCAGCTGTACAGAGAGTGACTTGTAGACAACAAGCCAAATATGAGCCAGCAGTGTGATGCAGCTGCAAAAAGGGCAAATGCTATTTTGGGTTGCATGAATAAAGGTATGACTTCCAGGAAAAGAGAAGTTCTCATTCACTCCGTTCTGCAGTAGTCGGACCTCACCTGGAATACAGCATTTAGCACTGGGCACCCAGGTTTAAACAGGATGCTGATAATCTGGAGAAGGTTCAGAGGAGGGCAACAAAGATGATCCCAGAGTGTAGGACATGGAACAACGGACTCAAACTACAGTACACCGGGGCAGACTAGGCACAAGGAAGCATTTCCTCGCTGTCAGAGCAACACGACAGTGGAACCAGCTGCCAAGAGAGGTGTGCTCTTCCACACTAGAGGCATTCAAGAGGAAACCAGACAGCTGCCTGAGTGGGCTCCTGTACCAGCAGAGGGTTGGACTCAGTGCCCTCCCTGGCCCCTTCCAGCTCTAATCTCCTGTCCTTCTGTGCTTCTGTGAGGAACTTTTCTGCAGCGCTTATGGATCTCGCTCCATCGAGTGATTATGCAGACGGTCCAGCAGTTGCAACTGGTGCAGAATCTGGCTGCTCGGCTGGTGATTGGTCCTTCATGAGCAGCTCATAGAACACCAGTTCTGAACAAACTTCAGTGGGTGCCAGTTGTGGCCCGAGCCCAATTCAAGGTGCTTCTATTGGCATATAAAGCCCTAAACGGCTTGGGGCCCAGTTATCGAAAGGGCCATCTGCTCCCATATGTGCCTACCCATCCCCGCTGAGCAGCTCAGGAGACCCTTCTACAAGAACCCTCCCTCGGGGAGACGAGAAGGGCAGCAACCAGGCGAAGAGCCTTTGCTGCTGCTGCTCCCCATCTTTGGAACTCCCTTCCTAGGGAAAGTCACCTGGTGCCATCTTTATTCTTCTTTCAGTGCCAGGCAAATACATACTAGAGTCAGTGCAGCGCAGGGCCACAAGGGTGGTGGCCGGTTTGCAGGGGATGCCGTATGAGGTGAGACTGAGGGAGCTGGGTCTCTTCAGCCTGGAGAAGAGGAGACTCCGAGGGGATCTCTTGGCGACATACAGGTATGTGAGGGGGTGTCACATGGAGGTGGGGAGAGACCTGTTCTCCCCTGCAGAGGAAGGCAGGACGCGCTGCAATGGAGCAAAGCTCAGGGAACCCAGGTTCCATTTGGATGCCAGGAAACACTTCCCGACAGTTAGGACCCTGAGGGTGTGGAATGGGCTTCCATGAGAGGTGGTAGAGGCCCCATCAGTGTGGGTGTTCAAGGATAGGCTAGACATGCACATGGTGGGCATGTCGTGAGTGGAGCCAGCTGGAGCCAGGGGTCAGACTAGATGGCCCGGGAGACCCCTTCTGACTCACTCTGTTTCTATGTTTCTACTTTTTAGGAAATTTTTTAACACTTAGTCTGAATGTTTTGGTCCTTTTTCTATTGCTTTAATAGATGTTTTAATTAGTTGTGTTTTAATTGGCTTTAATGTGTTTTACTTTGTTAATAACTTTTATGTATTGCAAGCTGCCTAGGAAGGCAGCCTATAAATACATGTATCAATAAATAAATATGCTTCAGGCAGGCAGGGAGGAATGTTCTGTCCCACTGGGCTTTAAATTGTGTGTAGCATTTTATGTTGCTGTTTACTGATGCTTCCTAGTGTAGGAATGTAAAGGTCGGTCCAGAATCCGGCCCTCTTGCGCTCACCAGACCTCTTTCCTATGCTTGGTCCTGGCCAGGAAGCAAACCGAGCCACAATCAAGTCTGTCAATGCTCAGGAACTCTAGTGGCTTCTTTGCACACAATTCTTTGTGCACAGTACGTGAAGCCCACAAGTCACGTGTGGAACTCCGCTTGAATCATCTCCTGCTGGATATCCATGAAAACTCTCAGCAAAATGGACTTAGGAAAGAGAGAAAGCAGGCCAGGGTCTTGGCAGTCAAGCCGAGGAAGCCAACAGATCCTACCCCCAAACCGGATTCCTCATACATCCCTACTCTGGTGTCATTTATACTGGGTGTTTTATCCCTGTGTTCATTTGATTTTTT
This sequence comes from Varanus komodoensis, assembly GCF_004798865.1. Taxonomy (NCBI): domain Eukaryota; kingdom Metazoa; phylum Chordata; class Lepidosauria; order Squamata; family Varanidae; genus Varanus; species Varanus komodoensis. The sequence goes on from NW_025336481.1 coordinate 5,544,803, forward strand.
TACCAGATAGTGGGAGGGTTAGCTGAAGCACCAGTCTGAGAGGCATCCACCACTTGCAGAAGTAATGGGTTCACCAGTAGAAGAGAATGATGGGGTCAGAGGAACATCTGAAGGACAGCTACATTTGGGATGCTGTTGCCAGAACTGAGGCTGACTCTGGACCTGTGCCCGGCCATGCCTACTTTGGGTGCCCACCCTGGCCAGGTGGCTCAAACTGACCCACCAAGCTTAGGCTGCTCCTGTCCAGTCTTTTCCTCCAAAATCCAGTCTGACTCACCCTGGATCTCCTTGCTGCTTCCCAACCCAGTCCTTCCCTCCTCAAATCACTATACATTCTTTAATATAAGTGGCAAGCCAGACTGGTAACAGAAATATTCACCTAATTAACTTCAATTAGCTGGTGGAACAGCTCAGGGCTTCAAGCGAAAGAGGGCCTTCATGCTGAATCAGCTCGGCCAGAAGAGAATCATTTTGATTCCACCTGGAATAAATGTAGCACTCAAGCACCAACAAGTCCCAAATGAACGGCTTTGAAAATGCGAATACAAGAAGTTTCTACAGGTAGTCATAATCCATTTTCTTGGCAGAGAGATGTATCCTGCTTCCAGTCTGGGAAATGAGAAGCAAAAAATCTCTTTATAAAATACAGTAATATCTCGGTTCACGAATGCTTCTGTTCACGAACAATTCAGTTCACAAACAGAAAGTTCGGCAAAATTTTGCTTCCGTTCGCGAACTCCACATTGGGTGGCGAACACGATCGCGACCATCTTCCCTGCACCATGACCGTGTGTCAGAGCGTGTTGGAGTGGGGTGAGGGCCACGATCATGTTTGTCCGGGGAAGATGGCCGCGCTCGTGCTCACAGGAACATGAATACGGCCATCTTCCCCGCTCTGACACGTGGTCGCGGCTTCCTCTAGTCGAGATCGTGGTCGCAGACTCTGCCTTCAAACAGCAACCTCCTCCCCGCCCACCTTCCTGTCCTCCACGCCAGAAGTCGCCTCAAGCAAGGTTAGTGTTCTCCCTCTTCACACTGTACTGTACTTCGTTTCATATTTTTGTGGTTTAAAAAATTACATATGGTTCAGAATGGAGTAACCTTATTTACATTAAACCTTTTGGGGAAATTTGACTCAGTTCGTGACCAGAATCGTGGAACGAATTAAGTTTGTGAACTGAGGTACCACTGTATAGTGATGTCTCATTTCCTTTAGAGGGCGCCATTTCTAGTCTTCATGCACTTTTCACTGGGAGATGCAGAGCAAAGTGCCAGTGAAGAAGAGGGAAGAATTAGGAGGCTCGGTGAAACCCAAAATTTGCAGGACGCTTTTTAACGGTCTAGGAGAAAACCCCTAAAGGTGTGGGAGGGACTCCAAAACAGCCCAATTGGGACCGACCATGTGCAGTGGTCACAGAAGAAAGGCTTCCTGGATCAGGCCAGGTTCCATCTAATCCATTCTTCTGTCCACACAGGATCCCACAAGCTGGACATGAGAACAACAGCACCTTCTTGCCCATGTTCCCCAGAAATGAATAGACCAAGCCAGGCTGCCTCTGATCCTGGGGACAGCTAATAGCCGTCTGGGCACCTGAGATGCCATGGATAGACTGGGACCCAGGAGATCTGGGTTCTAGTCCCCACTCAGCTATGAAGTTCATGGGTGACCTCAGGCCAGTCACTGACTCTCAACGTAGCCTACCTCATAAGGTTGTTGTTGTGGGATAAACACAGAGCCAAGGAGAACTATGTAAGCTGCCTTGACTACATCACAAGAGAGCAAAAGGTGGGATATAAATCAACGATACAAAATATATCTGATGATGTAATACATTTTTTAAAATTTAAAACAGTGACTATAATTTATTATTTTTGAAATGGAGATAAATATCAAAGCCAGTAAAACATGGGAAGGGGTTTACTTAAAATTCAGCTGACACATATGGTTAAAAATGAAGCAAGAAGCAGATGTTGGTTTGCTTGCTTGCTTGCTTGCTCTTAAAGACTTGGCTGGTCTTGGTATTAAGCACCTTGATTGTGATGGGTGAAGAGGTCTCCCCCAGGCACTTGGACACCTTGGGTGGTCCCTGTTGCTAAGAAAAGCTTTGTATGTTTCAATTTCCTCTTGTCAGGTGAGGAAGCTGCAGGTAAGAGACAAGGCAAGTAGCTTGAGCTGCATTAGATGCACCATGCATCTAAGTAAATGCATGGTGCATTTACTTAGAAGCAATTCCTGCAGAATTCAAAAGAGGTCCAACCAAAACTCTGGTTTATTGGCTCATCAAGCCAAAGACATATGAAAGTTTTCAATACGTTGCTCCCAACTCTTAGAATATGTAGGTAATCTTGCAAACTAGCACCAAACTACCTCTTTTGGCCTCAATCTACCTGGATCCTAACATCTATATCAGGGGTTTTCCTCCAGCTCTCATCTCCGACGGAGGCCCAGAAAGAGGCCACAAGAAGGAGGGCCTTTCCAGTGCCCCCCTCCCGCCAGGAGTGGAATAGTCTCCCTTCCAAGGCCTGCCTGGTGACAAGATTGTCATCTTTTTGGCATCAGGTTAAAACTGCCCTCTATTTCCAGGCATTTAATGGGTTATATCCACTCTTTTACCTATATCTAGCTTTTAATGAAAATGTTTTAGATCTTAAACTGTTTTATATTTTTATATATTGTAATTTTTATCTGTTTTAAATGTGCATACTGGAATGTTATACCGCATTTGATTGTATTTGTACTTTTCTTGTAACTTTTGTATTTAATTGTTATGAACTGCCTAGAGAACTTCAGCTACTGGGTGGTATAGAATGTAAATAAATGAATAGGAAAGATAGGCATGCAAACAGTAAAACTGGGTTTTAAAATGGTAAAACTGGCTCAAACTAAGCAGGCTTTCTACCTGAGGAACCTGTTGTCCTCAAACTAACTCGCTTCTCCCCAAACCAGCCAAGGAAGGGCTCTTGTTCCCCCACCCTTTAGCATGGTGATTAGAACATCTTGCCCCAAAGGGAAGGGATGCCAGACCATCACCCAGGAAAATAATTTTCAGGGAAGGATATTTAACAAATACTTCTTTCAAGTTTCTGAAAAGGCCCTTCATGAACATTCAGCAGGACCCAAACTCTGAGTTGCAGAGAAGGGTCACGGGGGCTGGAGCTGTTGACGAAGGGTGGCATTTTCTATTTATGGAGGGACACCAGGCGGACCAAACTAAAAGTCGCCAAGGATGTGCTGACACCAAGGCATTGAGGAAGAGAACTTTGGAAGATGCAGCAGGACGCAGAATGAAGAAGGGTGCAGCCTGGTGTCTGATGGAAAGGATTCCTGCTGAAGCACCTGAAAGCGCACACACATTTCTTGTACTGCTACTGGAAATCACGAATCCAGTGCAAATAGTGACGGAATTACTGCCCCTTTTTTCTCAACTTCTTTCTGTCTGAAAGTGTGTCTGTTTGTGCTGTTGAACATTTGAATAAAAGTGCACCAGAATGGAAAGGGGAACAATAAAGATGAGGGAGAAATCGGATGGGTTTGTTTACGTATTTCTGCCCTTTCGAACTACTCCTATGAGAACCTAAACTCAGTGAGCCTTTGAAATTCACACATCAAATTTTACAGTGGGTTGTCTGATCCCTGCTTCCAAAAAAGTATTAAAAATGTGTGCATTAAGGAAAGAAGCATTTGAAAAGATATCATATTAAGAAAATATGTGTCTTAGGTAAAATCCATGCAAATGAATGTATTAGAATAAATGTGCATTAAAATGCTTATGAATTTTCATGTAGACTTTAAGAACAATGTTTCAAAAATCTCAAAGAACCAAATGTAAGACTGGAGAAATCCTTAACATTTGAGACAAATTGAACTTAAGATGGGGAAAAAGCAAAATTGCGAAAAAGCACAATGGAGAGATGCATCCTTCTTGATTGAATAATGACTTAAATAATATAGTAACATATATTGCTAGAGAGACATTTCCCTACATTCTATTTTAATTCTTCCCTCCCCTTCAAAAATTGGCATGTGGGTTGAATTGGAGTTCGGCCTCCAAATGAAAATTATGTCATAAACACGAATGCCAAGTTTAATTGCAATCTCACAGCGCTCCAGGGAAATACCACATTAAAGATAATTTTTTATCTCTACTTGTCCGCTTGAAGCCAGTCTAGGACCAAGCTGATGTTCAGACTTGAAACACAGAACTGGGTCCTGGAGGCATACATGAATATTTTTGATATCTGAGCCACAGAGGCAAATAGCCTATTATTAACATATTTCAGAACTTTCCCTTCTCACTGGAAAACGGGTGCACGGGTTCAACGTAGGGATGTGAAGAGCAGGCTGGAAGCCAGTTCTCTTGTGCTCACCAGACTTCTTTCCCGCACTTGGCCCTGGTCAGGAAACGAGTTAAGCTGAAACCAGGTCCATAAACGCTCAGGAGGATGACAGAAAAGCACATAATTCTTTGCACAACTTATGCAAAGTCACATGTGCAGGGAGCTGGACTTGCTCGGCCTGGACTCACGTCCTGCCAAACACCCGCACAGAGTCTCGAAATGAGGCCGACGTAGGAAAGAGAGTGGCCTGGAGTCCTGGGCGCTGAGCTGAGGACATCTCATGGCTTCCCACCCCCAAACCAGATCCCTCACAGCTCCCTGTTTGAACCGGGGCAGAAAGGTATCCTGCACAATGGAGCAAATTCCAGTCTTGCTTCTTGGGGTTCAAGGGTTGCAAACAGAATGCTGAACAAGTAAGCACATGAGTCGGGGTTGCGCCAGGGGCCCCTGTAGTCTGGGGGGTGGAGAGTCATGAGGATTCCCATCTCCAAGGCTGCAGACAGCATCCCGACCTCCGAGCGGAGGGGCGCAGCTCTGGCCCCCATCCTCACAGTCCCCAGGTGGAAAGAAGCGCACTGCTGCTTCCTGGGGCTGAGAAAGCAACACTGGAGACGGGCAGGTGGAGACAGAGCAGTCACGGGGCTGCATATCTGGCTGCCTTGCCAAACTCCTCGCCTCTCTCCCTGAAGGGCTCCGACCTGAGAGGCAAGAATGGCCTCCAGGCAAAATTGCAGAGACCAGCTCTGCCACCCTTCCTGCTCTGCACAGGGCGCCCCTAGTTCTCCAACTCTGGGGGCTCCCAGGCACCCCAACTGGCAGGCCCTTTCGGGTGGCCCCTGGTTGGCCAACAAGCGTCCTTGGACAAATGTGCTGTTGTAGATGGCGCTCCAGTTGTACAGGTAGGTTTTTTTTAATGGCAGTTTTAGCAGGGAAAGCAGTGCCACAGGGCAGTCATGAAGGGAGGTCTGAGTCCTTCTATTATCTTCCATCCTAGGGAAGACATCTGTCAGGTCCAAGAGATGGCCGCAGGTGCCCCTGGCTGGAGCACTGGGACCAGGGATGGTGGAGGTCCTGCTGAAATGCAGAAGAACCAGAGGCAAAAGCAGAGCTGAGGACAGATCCCATCAAGGCAGGGCAGGCCCAGAAGCCAAGGCAGAATGAGCAACAAGGGAGGGCCAGATCTCTGGCAAGGCATGGCAGGTCCAGAGGCGAAGGTGAGGACCGGCAAGGCAAAGTCTGACTGGAGAGAGGAGCAGGCAGGAGCCAAGACACAATCGAAGGCAAGGCAAGGCTGGAGGCAGGATCAGGAAAGCAAGGCGGCGGCTGCAGTGGCCCACGGAAGGAGCCTTCCAGCGCCTGCAGCTGCCCTCTGCAGTCTCCAATCCTTGTGAGGACCTAAAAGGAAGCGCCGGATCCTGAGGAGACTCGCAGGGTGAATTGCGCGGCCTGTTACAGCTTCTGATCCTGACTGTGTCATTCTCTTCTGCACGGTAGACAGAGGATACAGGGGGATATTGCTGCATTTTGGTAGCATCTGTCTGCACTACTGACCTTTCATAACTACATTTAATTCATCTTCTTCTAAAAGGAATCAACATTCCCCTTTTCCATTGTGGAAAGATAAGTATTCTTGGTGTTTTCGCAAGCCATGGTCAACATCATCTCAAAATCTAAGAGACACGCTCCATGCCCTATTTAAACACAAAGAGCGTCCTGGGTTTAGAGGGGTCACAGATGCCCCAGTGAAGGCAAGCCAGGGGTGGGCTGCCCACGTGTCAAGAAGCAAGGCCAGTGCGTGCCTTCCCATCATTCAGCAGCTTCCATCACTTCCAGGACAAGAGTGCGAGGTCCCGTCATAATCAGGCTGCTGATGGTCTGATAGTCCAAATGCAGAACGTACACCCCATTCACAGAGTAGACAAACTGGCAGACCTAAAATGAGGGAAACAGAAGAGAAGTTACAGCTGACTCTCACTAAATTCCAAGTAAGGTGCCATGCTAGGGTAGGGGCATTCGCGGCGAGAATCAAGGGTGGCACGAAAACATTGTTCCTATTTGCAAAATCTTCACAACCCCAAACACAAGCAGAGATGCATGTCTAGAGTTTGCATGTGAATGTGCACACATGCCTGGATACATCCAGATGCATCCAAAATGTGCATTTGTTCCCCTTGTGCACATGATCCAATGTTCCCCCAAATTTGCATTTTCATGTTTTAGCCAATGGGGTGAAATAGGCATGAAACACGCACATTTCTAAATCCCTGTGTTCTTCCAATGGGAAAATAAATGTATGTATTTTAAATATTTATTTATTTTGAGCTTTTATAGATCATCACCATAGTCATACGGCTCTCTGAACAGTTTAAAAACTAATTTCCAGATCAAAAATGTGGATATTTTCCAATCAGGGAAAAAGATACTTAACTTCAGAAACACGAAAGGGCTGAAATGAGCATCAAGGAAGTACGTGGGAATTGTCAATAAGCTTGAACATCTCACGTTCACTCACCCCTGAAAGAATCTCTATCAGGTGAAACACCTGTGGAATTTCCTGGCTAGTTCGAAAGCATATTTCACCAGTGAAGTGACATTTTTCACAGAAACTGTGGCATTCGCTTCCACAAGGCAGAGTGAGGGCCGCCGGCTTGGATGCCTTCAAAGGGGAATTGGACACACTCACAGAAGGGGAGAAGGCCATAGAAACAGGGTGAGTCAGAAGGGGCCTCCCGGGCCATCTAGTCCAACCCCCGGCTCCAGCCGGCACCACTCACGACATGCCCACCATGTGCATGTCCAGCCTGTCTTTGAACACCCGCACCGATGGGGCCTCAGCGACTTCCCGTGGAAGCCATCTGTGACCACTAGTCCTGACGACTATCTGCTGGCTTCAATATCAGAAGTTACGTGCCCATATACCCCACGTGGTCAGGAGGGGACCGCTGCATCCATTAGCCGACTTATGGACCACTGTCTGACCAAAATCCCCACTGGAAGCTCCCAACAGGACACAATGCGACAGTTGCACCCACTTATATTTCCCAGAAACTGGTATTTAAAGCCATACTGCTTCCAATACTGGAGTCAATATATAGCCAGAGAGCTTCCACTCTCGGATAGAATAGGAAACTAATATTAAAGTAGCAAATATGTAGCAACGGGATGTTAAAGAATTTTGATTACAATATTGGGGTAGCTGGGAATGTGTCCTTACATTGACCATCATCACAGGAAGCCTTAAAACAATTTAGCAAGGTTGCCCACTATGGCCTTCTTTTATCTTTTAAATTAATTTTATTTTCTTAGCATAGCAAATGCAGAAAGAAAAAAGTACATATAAAATAAGGTAAATAGAATAAATGAGGTTGCCAAGGGATTTTAAATAAATAAAACCAATACATTCAAACGCACAAATTTATCTATCTTTCTGCCATGCAGCACTCTATGGGAGTTCCAAAATAAATTATTAACCTGTACACCAACAAGTTTTCCAATTGCTTTAAGTCCTCCTCACTTTTTAAAGAACTCCCTTTCACATCCCATTAACTGTGCTGGGTATAGAAAAATTTCCATTTATCATTAAATCCTTCAACCGGCCTTCTATTTACATAGTTAGTTAATTTTGCCATTACCCAGCATGACTTTTACAGGTAGTGGGACAAATTCCAAACAAATAGCTTGATCCCAAGATGGATTAGTGAAGGAAGCTCCAGGAAACACTTTCACCGATATGACAAGGCTCAATGAATTTTAAGTGTTGTACCAAGAAACTGAACAAAGCTTTCTACTAATGACCGGGATATAAGTGCTTAAACAAACAAACAAACAAATAAATAAACATAATTGATGTCTACAGAAAGGCCTAGGAAATAAGCCACCTTCTAGCAAGGCTGTTGCTCTAAACCCCATAAGGTTTATTTCTCTCTTTGCCACCTAGGGTGGCTAGACTGGTAGGTAAAAGGGTAGGGTTTCTTCAGGGGTGGCCCCACACCTCTGGAATTGGTTTCCATCAAGGGTTTGCAGGATCCTTCTTTCCAGGTCTTCACGGAAGCTCTAAAGTCCCACCTCTCTCACAGGCCTTCTCCTAATCTGAAGGCTTCACCTTTTTATTCGCATTATCAGTGTTTATAGCATTCCCTTGAATAAGCATTGACTCTTTACTGTGCTTGTGTTGTAGAGTTTTGAATTCTCTCTCTCACACACTACCTTGAGAGAGTCCTGCCCTCAAGGGCAGCCTAAAAATAACCCTAAATAAATCTGTGTTGCAAAATCATCATTCTGTGTAAAAGGAACAGCTCTTCATACAGCAGTGAGAATCCCATTAGTTCCAAAATTCATCGAAGTGATGGAAAAGATCTCGGCAGTGCACTTCCATTAACGCCCCTCTTCCCACACCCCCTCGAAAGCAGCAAAGCCACCCCCCCGTGCCCCCCTCCCTGTTCATTCCTAAGGAACTGATCCTCAGCAAAGCGCACAAAAACCACTTGCTTTTGCTTCAGTGGTCTCAGGTGGCCTTTACCGCATGCCTGAGTAGACAGCGAGAATTTGCTCACTGAATTAAGCCGTATACTTTTTCCACAATCAGCAATAACTCATTCATCGACCCCGTTTTAATGGGCCTTCCTATGCATTCTGATCAAGGCAGCGACTGGGACTCAGATCTGTCTGGCACGGGTGCAAATGATCTCAAAAGAAAACTTTCAGCCAAAGTGTCTTTCTCTGTCTTTGTGTGCGCATGTGTGCACACGTGTGTGTGCGTGTGCGTGCAGGAAAGGGTGTGATGGTAAAAGGAGAGGCGAAACACAGGCTGACGACGACCATCTTTCCTTTCCCATCATGCTCCAGGAGGAGTGCTTTTCCAAATGGAATCCAAACAGTTAGGGGAGAATGATCCCTGATACCTCCCAAGAGGGGTGCTAAGCAATGGCAGAGCATCACATTGGGGAAAGGAAATGTTTATGGTGGCAGTTTGTGTCATTCTAAGCAGCCCACAGAGTTTTCCAGGGGATTCAGTCCTCCTTTGGTCCCTCCCAATCCAAACCAAGAGAAAACGTCATCAATGGAAAAACTCTTAGCCCCCCTTTAATAAGGCTTCCCTTATTCCCATATAATAAGCACTGGGCATGTTCAGCCTTGAGAAGAGAAGACTGAGGGGGACATGATATCCCTCTAGAAGTACCTCAAAGGCTGTCACAAAGAGGAAGGTCAAGATCTCTTCTGGTTTATGCCAGAGTGTAGGACACGGAATAATCCATTCAAGTGGATTATTCAGATTCAGGCTGGACATCAGGAAAAGCTTCCTCATTGTCAGAGCAATACAACAGTGGAACCAGCTGCCTGGAGAGGGGGTGGGCTCTCCCACACTGGAGACACTCAGAAAGAAACTGGGCAGCCACTTGAGTGGGGTGGTGTGACTTGGTGTCCTGAACCAGCAGGGGCTGGACTCGATGGTCTTCATGGCGCCTTCCAACTCTACTCTTCTATGATTCTATGATTCTATGTCTTTCATCATCATTGCCATTTTGGGGCACTGCAACTCATGAAGGATGGATTATGTAAGCTGCTTTGAGTGCCTTGAAAGAAAAGAATCAGGATATAAATACAAAAATAAATCTGATACCAACATGGCTCTAAATGAGCTTTGAGGTAGGTGGTGTTTGGAGAATGTGAGCAACCTTGTTGGGTTGGTTTGCACAGTGTGTGCACACATTTTTTCAGTGTGTCCCCTCTAGTGGAAGAGAAACACTCTTATCTCCCTTCAGTAAGTGATTGGAGATAAGAGCTTTTTCCTGCCAGTGAGAGAGGATAGTGCTCTGGGATTAAGTGACTCAGTCCTGCTTGCTTCTGAAGCTGGTCCAGCTTAGGTCTGAAGAGACATCATGCTCATGAAGCAGAGTTTTGATATTAATAAGTATTGCTGACTGATTCAATCCTGCTCATTTTTGAATAGACATATAGGGAATTGCCCTACTTATTTTTGAATAGGCAAAAAAATCGGGGAGAATCACATTTTGCCCCTCCCCCCCAACAAATGGAAAGCACGCTCCAAGGCCGTTCACAGACTGGAACTCATCCCTTGGACTGGGATCGATTCCCTGCCCCTGGTGGGGGGGAAGCAACTTGCATGCATGCTCTGTCCTTGAGGCTCAGGTTAAGACTGCCACCTACCTTCATGCCAGCAGCAGCTGCGGGTCCTCCTGGATCTACAGCCTGGATGTGGCAAGGCTGGCCCCCACGCACCACAAATCCCCAGCCTACTGCATCTCCCACAATCTGTAAACCAAAGGGAGAACGACTGCCATTGTCCTGAGGGGGTCTGCAAGGCCCTCAAGCCCAGCCCCCTGCCCAGCGAGTTCCTCTTTATTGGTCCAGCCATTGTTTAAAACCATATGGAAAATGCAGGGATCAGGGAGCCCTGGGCTGAGGCCCGAGCATCTCCTGAAAGGACAAGTTTGCCGCTGGTGGAAAAGACCCCTTCTGGAGATGCAGCCCCGGCTTTCTCCCACTTGCTGCTCTCCAGATGGGCTGCCCCACCACAATCATGACGGGATGGGGGGCGGGGTCCAACCCCTCTAGAAGGGAACCAGGTTGGGAACACTGACATAAACAAGTCTGGGCAGCTTCCCATGACCTTCACAGCCCCCAGCCTCACATTTTCAGAATCCCCCCAGTTCTGAAATGGCTTGATCCAATTAAAGCAGCTGCAAGGAGCCCAAATAGTACCTTCCTTTTGCAAGCTCAGTAAAAGTGCCATCCTGGCCCAGCCATGTAGAGTTCTTGGGTTTGCTCTTCCTACATGAGACCCCTTCTTTTCAAAAGCCATTTGACACCACCCACCTGCTTGGTAGCAACTTCTGATTGGCAGGAAAATGTTGCAAAGCAAACCCTTAAATGCTTTGGCCAAGTTGGCTGGGCATCGGAGCAGTTGTAGTGTGACGCTTCAGGGAGTGACCAGGCTGGGAAAGGCCAGACTAGACGAACTGACAAACGATTTAGTTGTTTAATTTCTATGCCAGTCCACAGCCAGAGCTCTCTAGTCAGTTCACAAGAGCATTTTTTAAAGAGCAAAGTAATAGACGCCATGAAAACATCATAAAATTCAACAATAGAACATTCAAAACCAAACTTAAAACAAAACAATGACATATCTAGAAATGACAGACTGAGAAACTAAGATTGGGACAAGCTCTTTCAGAAACCACCCCTCTAGCATTCGTAGAATCCCTGCTGGGCTTGGCCCGCTCTTTCAAGGTGTGTTGAGCCAAGGGGGAGTCCAGGAATGTTTGCAGACCTCCAGTTGTGTAACCCGCAACCCTCTCCATCGGGGAGCTGCAGAATGCGGAAAAGAGGTGCTGCGAATGGGTGCGCCAGGCACCATTCCTGGCAGCCAACCTTCTTCCTTGCTTGCTTCTGCAGTCGTGTGCACGGCGGCTGTGGATCAGTTCCTGGTGCGTGTCCAGGACGCTGGTTGTGCTTGCCGGGACCTTGGTGCCTGGGCTGCAGCAGCGCAGGTGGGAATCTGGGGTGCTGAGAGTCCCACCCCAAACAGACTGCTCACACATCCCTACTCGCAACAGCTTGAAGGCACCAGTTCTTTGCTGTTTAATTATGTAAAATGTTTCTTTGCTAAGATTCTATAGTATTTTAATAGTATTTGAGCATCTTGTTTCCAAGGACTGTCATAAACCAGCCAGAGACCTTTAGTGCTGGTATAGAAATGAAATAAACTGATGATGATGAGGAGGAGGAGGAGGAGGTTCCAGAGCAATCCCTCCTGAATATCAGATGCAAGGATGGACCAAGAGGCAGGACTATTTACTATCCATCGGGGGAAGCAAAATGCCATATTCAATAGACTGCTGGTTTGATCCATCAGGGCTTGTCTTTAGCACTCAGGGAAAGATCTTTATGACTCGATTCTTCTGCTTGTGCACTCCGCCCTTAAGGGAGGCTTAAGTCTGGAAGCCGAGCAGTTGGACGGATCCATTTCAGCAATAATGCTAATGTAACATCCCAATGACCGGGGTCACTTACCGTTAGTGTTTTCTTGAGATACGGGGCCCCAGGGTTCAGGAGCTCTTCGTTGGTGACACGTCTCTTTAATACTTGTGGGGAGGAGGGAATGACAGATCTAATATGAGGGTCAAGTACACCAAAAGGTAACACAGCAGATTGAGTGGAGATATGAATTGGGAACGTGCAGTGGGAAAGACAGGCTGGGCCGGAGGGGGAAGCACACCCAAATATACCTGCTGGAAGGCCAAAGACAATTTGCAGAGGAATGAACAGATGCCTGGCCTTGACGGCATTAAAAAGGCATTCAAAGGCATGGCAAAACATTTAGCACAACTAGCTTTTTACAAAAAGTACTGAAGTGAATCTAATGCGACTGTGATTTTTACAGGCTCGGCTCTGGCATCTGCTAATCACTGGCCAAGATGACAGAAAAGGGTCTTGTTCATAAAGACAAGGGAGCGAGGAACAACGGATCAGAAAGCAAAAAAAGGGATGTCCCACTTTCTCTGCCAGCTGGCCTGCCTGCCTGCCTCTCCACTTCTCTCTGTCTAACCATCCCGGCTTCAGAATATCCCTTTGGAATTCAGTCCTTTTAAATGCAACTCGGCTTAGTCCTGAGTAAGCAAGGAGAGGGTTGGAGTTTGATTCTGATTTTGCTATGGGGCAAGGGAGGTGACTCTTTGCTCTGTCCAAGTGCCCCATGGTATGGCCTTCTAGTTCTGGGGATAAAGGTGAGCGCTTGAAACAGAAGTGGGATTTTGTGGGTACATCTGTCTCCCCACTCCCTTGCCCAATCATGCGCTAGCCAAGAAGGTCTCAGGGATGGCAGCGGACCCCCATGTGTGGGTGTGGTCCTTGGCGGATGCCCAAGGATGCTTGGTTCATACCCATGGAGAGAGTCCTCCCACTTCCTTCTCGCTAAGCACTGTGATTGGAAGTTAAAAAGGAGAACCCTACTGGAGTCCTTCCCTGGTTGGAAGCTACACTTGCCAGTCACAAACACTGTGTCCCCACTCTGACTCCCTGCTCAGCCTTTCTCTTTTAGGGAGAGTTTGAAGGAGGGGAGAAACGGAGCCCTTGTTAACAGTCTGTCCGCATCCTTCGGATCTCCAAGGGGACCCCAGGGCATTGGAGCAACCTGGTCCACAACAGGCTGCTCTGGGGAAGCCCTGCAGCAGCCTGGACAAGGACCATGTCGCTCTGAACGAGCAGCCCAGTGTGGCTGAGAAGTGGGCATCTCTCCTCTTACTCTTTGCACGAGACACAAGGCACATTTCGAGATGACTTTGGTGATTCTTTGTGCCTTTTTAACTCAAAGCAAACCGTATTTGAGCAAAAACCTGCAGGAGGGGGGTTGCCTAAACCATCCCCTGAAGCTTTCCATCTTTTTCAGCTCAAAAGCATTCTCCCCCTCTGAATATTTCGACCACATGCAGGAACCTCCGATGGGTAACATTCCCCACCAATGGTGGGGGGAAGATAAGCAAGGGGAGGACAATTTTGAATTGAAAACAACTGGCAAGCCAAGAGGTTGTAAGCCGCCCCGAGGTTTCGGCAAGGGGCGGCATAGAAATGCTATAATAATAATAATAATAATAATAATAATAATAATAATAATAATGAGTCAGCAGCATCTCCCATCCTGAGCTTCCGTTCAAAAGCAGGCAGAGGGAACAATCACCAGACTGCACAGGGTTTGTGGCTTGAGGCTTGAATTTTAAGCCCCTGCCTGTCAGTGTCACCATCTGGGGTAGTACCTTAAGTCCTTTGAACTAAGCATGGTCCCTGGCCATCTCTGCTTATACCCGAAACAGCACGCACAGCCAAGAGCTTCTCACCAGATTTAGGGTTGCACTCAATAGCTGGAAGGAAGCCCAAGCTCGGGGAGAGATTGAAATAGGAGCTGGACGAGCCGGCAAGCGAGGTGACGCTGCTCCTTCGAACGGCTGAGACTGCCCTGATTTCCTTATTGGGCTGGACTGAAAGAGACAAACGGAGCTCGGCTGAAATGAGAAGAATCAAGCTCCGACTGCCAGCATCTTTTTCAATTCTTCCAGGAGGAAATGGAGGCATGGCAAAACCCAAAGCTCATCTGTGGAACACCAGGCCGAGGTCAACCGTGAATGCATGGGCAGCACCCCGTTTTGAATGTCTGCAGTGTTTGGTTGTTGCCGTTGGCTAGAGTAAGGGTCGGGATATGCATGTTGCCTTGGCCACGGTCCCTTCAGCTGGGCGGCTGCTGCTTTGCCGGACATGGGAGGCAAAGTTTGCACTGAAGGCTCTATGGAAGGCAGGGAGGGGCATACCCTTCGCTGCTGTTGGCAGGGCCCCTTTTGCTCGAACTCAGCAGCCGCGAGACTTGAGGATAACGGCACCCCTCCTTACTGCCCCCGCAGTCTTGCATTACCTGAGAGAAAGCTGGATCCGTTCTGCTCAGGGTTGAGTTTACGCAGGCAGAAGGGGCTGTCGGGGCTGTCTGAGAGCGGCCTGGGCGAGAGCTCACTGAGCAGCTCGGTGAGGCGCCTCCTCCGGCGGAAATTGATGCAGAACTGGTAGACGAGGTCGCTGTCATGGAAATGGTACCAGGCCAAAACTGGGGGAAAGAGCATAGGTTGGGGAAGGCAGATCAGCGACAGTGTGGGGTAGTGGTTAGAATGCTGGATGGCGACTCCAGACATCCGGGTTCTAGTTCCCACTCGGGCATGAAGCTCACTGGGTGACTTTGGGTCACTCACTGACTCTCAGGCTGACCTACCTTGCAGGGTTGTTGTGAAAATAAGGAAGAAGGATTTTGTAAGCCTTGCAGGAGGGAGAAAAGAAGGAGATAAATAGGAGTGAGTGAGCGAGCAAGCAAGCAAGTAAAGGCAGCGATTGGCCACAAGCTGTCCCTTCCACAGGAAGTATTGCCAGGCAGTGGGGTTCACCAGTCCTGAAACAGCAACCTGGGTCTGGGGGACAATCTCTCTCTCTCTCTCTCTCTCTCTCTCTCTCTCTCTCTCTCTCTCTCTCACACACACACACACACACACACACACACACACACACAGCGCGCATTGGCTTCCAGTCTGTTCTGAAGCCAACTCAAAGCACTGGTGCTCATTCTGAAAGCACTGCACGGCTCGTGACCTGCAGAGCTGGCTCCCCACACCTCCCCAACATCTGAGCAGCATCAGAAGAGGCCTGCAGGATCAGGCCCAGGGGCCGTCTAGCCCAGCATTCTGTTCACACAGTGGCTAACTAGATGCCTGGAGAAAGCCCACAAGGAGGACCTCGAGGCACCCTCCAGCCCATGCTCCCCAGCCAGGAATGCTGCTTCTGCCTCAGGAGGAGGGAGAGAGCTGTCGGCAGTAGAAACCTGACAGGGGACAGACCGGGAGCACAATGGCTTCCGAGGCACCTCCCCAGTCCATCCACAGGCTCCGTCCCCTGACTGCCATTTCAAAGGACGGAGCCGGGGCAACAGGGCAGTTCCACCCAGTGGGCAGGTGGCGCCCCAGTAGTGGAACAGCCTCCTGCAGAGGCAGACCTGGCCCTGTTCCCTTTTTCTTTTTTCTTTTTTTTTTTTTGGACGCAGGTCAAAACTGCCCTCTATTCCCAGGCATCGAATGGCATAGGATGGGTTATTGGGTGGTAAGAAATGAAATAAGTAAATAATAAGGTGAGCTGTTTTAATCAGGTCTGCCTTGATCGAGGATATTTTACAAGAGTTTCCTATTTTTGTACATTAGAATTGCTAAGCTATTTTCAAATTTCTGCATTAGGATTTTACAGTGTTTTACTGTATATGTATTTCGATTGTATCTTTTCGCATATTGATTCATGCTTGTGAATTGCCCAGAGAGCATCAGCTGGGGGCAATATAGAAAATAAACATAAATAAATCTGTGAGGGCACACCTCTCTTCAGCCCCAACAGCCAGGCCAGTGCCTTGTCCTGACCCGCTGGCCTTCAATGACCCCTTTCCCACGGGCTCGCATGCTTTCCTTCCCCATACCGTGCTGAATGAGCCCATGTTCCAGGAGAGCCTGGCAGAGCTCCACGGCCTCTTTCCGGGTTGCCACTTCACCTTCCTGGACGAGCCAGTCGACCATTTCACAGCCCAGAAAGGTCCTTTGGTATTTCACAGAGTTCTCCTCTCTGACCTTCAGGATGGGATCTTCCACGCTGATCAGTCTGGAGGAAAGAAAGAGCACGGAAAAAGGGGCACGGTGGGTAGGAGCTGTTCCACAACAGGAGCAGGACCATGTGTTACAGCCCTGACCGGACTGTACCACTTCATCTGTGGGGAGGAACCAAATGCCTCGCTTTGGAAACGTCTTCAGAAAAGGGGCTGCTCTTCTTCTGTCCGAACTTTAATATGGGCACAACCACAAGAGGGCATTGCGAGTCTACCTAACACTGCTCAGGTTGTGCTTGAGCAAACCCTTCCTCCGGGCTAAAGTTTGTCCTGATGGTGTCGAGGTGGAACCTGCTCAGGCTGCATGGGTCCTAGGGTGCCATCCCAGAATAAGGTTTCCATTGGGCGAGACATCTGAAGCTCATGACGATAGTCCACTCCCAGGCATGGATGTATCAACCAGCTCAGCTCAGCTCAGCTCTTCTCTGCCCCTTTATGTGCCTGACACATTGGATCCTGTCATTTCCTCTTCTTTTTCACACTTCTGGCTCGGGGGCAAGTAAAGATGTGAAAACACAAGAGGCACCTTGCTGGGCTGGATCAGGCCACAGGGTCACGCCCTGCTGCGCACAGGTACATCTCGTGGCAGCTGATTTCATAAAGCAATACAATCTGTGAAAGGAGGTTATCGTTTCTCCTAAATCTCCTGCCAATAACCACACTGGGGGGTGGGGGGGGGGGACTCCGAGCTCCAGCATTATGAAAGGAGGAGGGGGAAATGCTCTCAGCCCACTTTTGCAATACCTTTGCATTGTTTTAGAAACGCCTCTCATGTCTGCCCTTGGCCATGTTTTTCATGTCTACGTACCACCCCAAAATGTAAAAGGTCAAAACCCTTCAGCTTATTCCCCACAGGGGAAAGTGTACTTGCCACCATTTAAAAAAAACTGGATTCACAAAGGTTAAATTTCAATGTGTGCATGAACATGTAATTTATTTTATTTTAGTAATTAATTATACTTATGGGCCAGTACTTGAAACTGCATTTCCAAAAATGCTCTATTTAAAAAGAAGCAAAATTTCAGACTTGAGCATTGAATGATGTCTGATCTTCCTTTTCGTCCTGTTTTAAAATTAAACATACAAGTAGGCCATTAGCCTGAAATCTATTCAAGCAGATGCCTGTCTGGAAACATTGCAATGAGGTCTGATAGTTGTAAATCTAAGTACCAGAAATAAGATTAATGTGTCAACACTTGCCACTAATGTGGAACAAATTTCCACTTTTTAGCTCCACCAGAGCTTGAGGAATTATCAGCTTTTGTCTTCTCCTGAATCTCTGCGAAGAATTAAAACCCCAAAGCTGAAGCCAAGTGACAGCAGTGCTAGTCTCAGGTTTTTAAGGAATAGGATTATTCTGAGCCCCAGCTCAGAGGTCCAGCAAGCTCAGTGCTGCGGCCCCGAAGGCCGAGTCTCCTCCCCAGCCCTCTTTGCAGCCAGAATGGAGAGAACTCCCTCCGTGAAGGCACAGGTCCATCAGAAAGGAGGAAAGCCTCTGTGCCAGGGAGTGGGGAGGGAGGAAAGCTGGAGCCGACGGCACACGCCCCATGCAAACAGTGGCCACGGAGATGGAAGGCAGGACATGAAAAGTAGTGGTGAGGAAGGTCAGGACTCATTCCATGCCTTGGATGCATGTCAGCTCCTGAGTTCAGAGGCTCAAGGGCTCAAGGGGAGTGGTGCACTGCACTGCCCCCGACACCCAGCCGGCACTGTGCCCCCATCCATGCCCAGGACCAGAGGGCAGCCTGGACCTGGTGGTTCAAAGATTACAGTGATGGCACCAGGGGAGCCTCAGTGGGGAGGTCATCCCATACAGGGCGGACCCCACTTTGCAGGGCCCTTCCCTTGTTGCCCCCTTCCAAGCCTCTCTCTGAGCCATTTGGAGGGATGTCTCAGGCGCTGCTCATGGCCTCCAGGCAGATTCTGTTCCAGAGAGATGCCCTGCCAGGTATTGTGTTCCCAGCACATGTAAGCCATGGGTTAAGACCAGCACCTTGAGCTGGGCTCGGACACACCCAGGCAGCCCGTGCAAGCAGGACAGAACTGGTGTGACACACTCAGGCCTTCTGGCTCTGCCTACCACGTTTCAAACAAGCTTCCAAGCAGACTTCAGGGGCAGCCCCGCAAGGTAGGAATCTACCTGGAAGCTACCAGGTGGATGCAACCAGGTCATGCTGTCCAGAGAGGAGCATCGTGGGGCTACTAGTCTTCTTCGAATGGAGCTTCCAGGGGTCCCTGCTCTCTGTGAGTGGCCCTGCGCAGCCCCACGGTCGCCAGCTGCTCCTGAGCTTCCCCCTTGCTTGCTTGACTGGCAGAGGAAAAGATGATATGATGTCTCCTCCTTTTAGATCCAGAAGGATCTGGACAGACTGGAAGTGGGCAGGAGACAACAGGATGGCGTTCAATGTGGATAAGTGCAAGGTCTTGCACTTGGGGCATAGGAATGGGCATCATAAGTACAGGTTAGGGGACAAGTGGCTGGAGAGCAGCATTCAGGAAAGGGACCTTGGGGGGCTGGTTGACTGCAGGCTAAACATGAGTCAGCAGTGTGATGCGGTGGTCAAGAGGGCGAGCGCCACCCTTGGTTGCATAGCCAGAAGTGTGGCTTCTAGATCAAGAGATGTATTACTGCCACTCTATATGACTCTGGTGCGCCCACAACTAGAGTATTATGTTCAGTTCTGGGCTCCAAATTACAGGAAGGATATAGTCAGGTTGGAATCAGTGCAGTGTAGGGCCACAAGGATTGTGGTCAGATTGCAGGGAAAGCTGTATGAGGCGAGACTGAGGGAACTGTGTCTTTTCAGCCTGGAGAAGAGGAGACTCTGAGGGGATCTGTTGGCGACATACAGGTATATGGGGGGATGTCACACAGAGGTGAGTATAGACCTGTTTTTCCTTGAAGAGGAGGGGAGGATGCATTCCACTGGAACAAAGCTCAGGAAACCAAGGTTCAGTTTGAATGCCAGAAAGTACTTCCTGCAAGTTAGGACCCTGAGGGGATGGAATGGGCTTCCGTGGGAGGTGGTTGAAGCCCCATCAGTGAGGCTATTCAAGGATAGGCTGGACATGCTCATGGTAGCTCCACATGAGTGGAGCCGGCTGGAGCCAGGGGTCAGACTAGATGACCCCAGAGACTCCTTCTGACTTGCTCTGTTTCTGTGTTTTCACGGACACCATTGTCTGAGCCTGAGCAAGACAGCAGGGAAACTCAGAGTCTGGGAGCACGGAGGAGAAACTGCAGAAGGCTCCTGATTTGCCTCAGCCAGCCCAAGCAGATGCCAGCCCAGGCTACCTTGTGTCCAACTAGGTGGGGAAAGAGAGGGTCATGCCAGAGCCCACAACCAGTGAGAGCCACCAATCTGAGGCCCCGTGACCTTGGAGCAAAGGACTCACGTCTCATAGAGGGTCTGGCCCCTCAAGAAAACCTTGACGTCCCTGTTCAGGGGGAAGGTTCCGTCATCCTTGCGGAAGCGATACAGCAGCTTGGCATCCTTGTAGTCGAGATGTTCATCACAAACTGAAAGGAATGCAAGGGGAATGTTAGCCTGCGCCAGCAGAGACTTACAAACGCCACCTCCAAACACTGGCAAGCTCACTCTATTCTGAAGTAAAAATTCAAGGTCGATAGACTTCATCAATTATGCAAAATTAGCTAAGCTGGCCTCCAACTGTTTATAACCAAAACATGACAGTTTGCCAAGTCCAAGGCCAGATCGTGTCTGATTCCTACAGGCAACAAAAAGCTCTCTTATACAACAGGTTTCAGCTTGGATCCAAGACGCAAGCAAGGACAAGCCATGGCAAACTTCTCAAGGAAGTTCCACAGAACTTGAGCCACCAAAATAGTCCAAAGAGACGGGGAGCTCCAGGTTTGTTCTGTTCTGTTCTGCTTTTCTTCCAACCCATCTTTTTTTTTTCTCTTGAAAGGAATCCAAGGCAGCTTACATGCTACTTCGCATCATTTTATCCTCACAACAACCCTGTGAGGTAGGTTAGGGTGAAAGTTAGGGCCTTGCTTCATGGCAGAATGTGGCCCAGAAGCCAGATGTCCATGGCCAGTCCAACTCCATAAACCCTGTGCCACATTTTAGCAGGTTCAAGACCGAGAGTGAAACAAGCACATGCAGAATCCATCCAGATGTTCCGTGGGACGATGCATCAGTGGCTGGGACTGTGGAGACCCAGGAAATGATGCAGTGGAACATTCTGGAGCACAGGGTCTAATAATTATTTAGATATCATTAGCATTGCTGCTGCTGCTGCCGATGACGAAGATACATTTAATTTTTGTTTTTATTTATTTATTTATTTATTTATTTATTTATTTTATTAAAACATTTTATGCCGCCCCATTCGCCTTGGGGCGGCTTACAACAATAAATTAAAAGTAATTATAATATAAATTACAATAAATATAAACATTAAATTAAAAATACAAAAATACAAAATAAAATAAGCCACCCTGGCCAGATAAAATCTAGTAATACTAACAGTTAAAATGCAGCTTAAATAAAAAGGTCTTCGCCCGGTGCCGAAAAACAAATAACGACGGCGCCAGGCGGACCTCTCTGGGGAGCACATTCCATAGATTGGGCGCCACCGCAGAGAAAGCCCTCCTCCGAGTAGCCACCCTCCTAATTTCTTTCACGGAGGGTTCCCGGAGAAGGGCCTCTCCCTCAGATCTCTGACTTATCAGCTCTGACTTATGATGGGCCAATGAAGGGGTCTCCTGTCCTTGAAAGCCCGGCTCTGCTCTTGTAAACTCGAGGCTATGACTTCTTTTATGGAACTGATTGCCTTGATTCCTCTCAAGCTGGTTTATATAATCCTCCTTTCCAACAACCCTGCGAAGTAGACTAGACTGAGAGTCAGCGGCTGGCCCAACTCGCCCGGCACACTTTATGACCGAGTGAGGACTAGAACCCGGGTCTCCTGCATCCCAGCCTAGCACTCTAACCACCTTGCCGCATTGGCAGAAGGAGCAGGGCAGGGTCCAGCAGAAGGTAAAGGGAGGCAGTGACCTCAGATACCTGATTCTGGCTGCCACAGCGGAGCCTACAATCGCCACGTACTCTTTCCAATCACTCTGTCACGCTCTTGTCTTCTCTCAGGGCAGGAGCACCCGCTTTCTGGGCACACGACCCTGTTCCCACCTCAGAGCAGACCTCTTGTTGACGTTCTCAGCAGTGGCAAAAATACCCAACTGCCATCAAAAATTGGAGGCACACCATTCCAGAACAGCCAACTGCAAAATGTTCCTTGAAAACAAGATAGATTAGGCCATCGTGGGACTCTGGAGTAGGGCAGCCAGCATGGCTGGTACCCCATAAAATTCTGCTAGCTACTAGCAGCAGCCACCCCAAAGTTGCCCAGCCCTGGTTTGAAGCATCAGGAAATATTAGCTCTTAATCATGAGCAAAGCGTGCATTTATCCACTTCATGTGAGACTGACTAAAGTTGCCTGTTGCTACAACACTTCCACCTTTGGATGCCTCCCTGAATTCCTTCCCCATCTCAATCCCTTCTCGCCTGGCACTGCCAGCCACATTTAATTTATGCGCACAGCCATTTTTGAGTGTTCCACTTTGACATGGTGCCTGTTTGACATGGAGAGTTTCACTTCCCCCATTATGCCTTTTTCTGTCGTTACTGCATGCCGCTTTCCCCCTAGACACCTTTGGTGCCCCAAAAGCCACCCCACACTTCCTAATTCTCATTTTAAAAACCATCTTGTCTTTTCTCACTGGCAGCTGGGATTGCTTCAAAGTCAAGTGCATGTTTCTGGCTGCTGGAATCTACGTCCCCATTTATTGCTTCCAGGCCCGACTGCGGCAGCCCTTCTGGGCGCGTGTCTAGGGGAAATGTCCCAGTGGGCCCAAAAGTCACCTGCCTGCTCTAGAGTTTGCCCCAGAGATGACTGCCTGCCGCCGCTGCATTGCACCAGTTTTCCATTATGTACTTATTTTCTCTTGCGGTGTTAGTGCCCTGCTTTTTTTTCCTGCAAGAAAGTGCAGGCAGCTTATTGAACCCTCCTGTTCTCCATTTTCGCCTCACAACAACCACCCTGCGAGGGAGGCTGGGCTGAGATCAGCAACTCGCCCAAGTCACCCACCACCCAGGTCCCTGGCCCCCCGCCCAACACTCCCATGACCACAGCACGGGGTCAAGTGTTCCTGGGCCAGCGATACGGGTCCTGAGGACAGACCACGAATGGGGTGGTGGGGGGGTTAGTCGCACCCTCTACGTTCTCCAGTCTAACCTTGGCTGAAGCACACCTGGGCAACCTGCTGTGGAGCTCGCTTGCTGATTCTCACCTGGAATAGTGTGTCCCGTTCTGGGCACCAAGGTTTAAGAAAGATGCAGGTAAATTAGAAATTGTCCAGCAGAGGGCAACAAAATTGATCCAGGTTTGGAAACACTGCCCTGTGAGGAGAGACTGGGAAAACTGGGCATGTTCAGTCTGGAGAAGAGAAGACAGGGGGTGGGGAGTGGGTATGATATCCCTCTATAAGTACCTCAAAGACTGTCACAAAGAGGAAGGTCAAGGTCTCTTCTTGCTGATGCCAGAGTGTAGGACACAGAATAACCAATTCAAATTGCGACAATCCAGATTCAGGCTGGACATCAGGAAGAGTTTCCTCACTGTCAGAGCAATGCAACAGTGGAACCAGCTGCCTGGGGAGGTGGTGGGCTCTCCCACACTGGAGACTTTCAAGGAGAAACTGAACAGCCCTCTGAGTGGGATGGTGTGACCTGGTGTCCTGCTAGAGCAAGGGGTTGGACTCGATGGCCTTCCTGTGCCCTTCCAACTCTACTCTTCTATGATTCCATGATTCTGATCTGACTCTCCTGCACTTGAACTCACTGCCCTGCTCTGGGCAGCGAGGACTTTGCACCATGAAGCAGAGGTGGAAGGAAAGGGACAGATGGGACCGCAAGCAGCACCGGAGAGCTAAACTGGTCTGTTCTGCATCTCGAGAGCTGGCCACCTCCCTCAAGCTCTGCCCGCTGGCTAAGGGGTGCAGATTCTCCAAGGAGCAGCTGCCCCGTTCCTGCCAGCCCAGCCAGGTGGCTCAAAGCCTACCTTAGCAGAAAGGCCAAGGAGAATTTCAGAGGAGCTGGCTATCAGAAGTCCTGGACCGCAGCAGCACAGCCAGACAAGGCATGGCATCAGCACTGGCCTGCTCCCCCCGTGCCCCCCCCCCCCGGAGCTGGCTCTGCTGGCCTGCGCCGTCCTGGCTCCTTTCTGCAGGTGGAAAAGTGCAGGGCTCGGGGAAAGATGCCTGCAGCTGCCCTACAAGCAGCTCGCCTGGGGTCCATGGCTTGCAGGTAGGCACGCTACCTCCTCTGTTCCTGCGGCTGCTGTTGGCAGGTGTGGAAGGAGTGTGTTTATGCAACGGGGCCTGGAAGGATGCTTCCCTTGAACCCACAGCCGATTTGCACTGCGTATCTTCCTCAGTGCGGGTCCTGGGGGTTGGTCTCCATGAGCTGTCGGGAGGCCAGCAGTGAGTTCCTTTTTGCTTCTGCCGAAATATCTTTTCGTCCCAGTTGGAAGCTGCCAGGGAAAGGGGGGAGCTGCTTCTGTGTCAGCTGCAACCTCCAAACACTTTCAAGGGCAGCCCTCATAAAGCGTCTTACAAACATTTGGCATATCAGGCAGAAGGGAGGAAAATGAGAGCTCTCTCTCTCCATTCCAGCCATTACAATTATGCACATGCCGAGGCTGTTAGCACCTCGGCTTGAAGGGTGTTTAATTTAGCTGGGCGAGGGAGCAGAAGGTGCGAAGAATGGAGGGCGACGAGGCGGCTGGGGCCACTCCTGCTTTTTCAGAAATTCACTAACGGGGTGCATTGATGGCGCCCAGCGTTCCTCAGCCTAGTGGTGATGGGAGCTGTAGTGCAACATATCTGGAGTGGTCCGGGGTAGGACAGGACATTCAGAGAGATGCCTTCTCAAACCTTGGTGACTTCATGCAGCCGGTGTTGCTGGCACCTCTCGGTCAATGTAGCCCCCATAGATAATCCTGTACACCCAGAGCAGAACTCTGATTTCAGGAAGCTTCCCTTTTCCCTCTGTCCTGTTAGCAAGAGATAAGACTCAAGATCCGATCTACATTTTTCCTAAGGAAGGAGACATGGCTGGGCCTGGGAGGGGGTTGGATCCATCAAATCTATAATCCTCAACACACCTGTTCTCCCACTTCCTGAGGTCAGAGGGTTCGGCGGTGCTGAAGGCGAACAGAAGAGAGCTCTGACATGGGGACCCCACCCCCCAGAGTTCTGACAATAACTTGTAGGGCAGGCAGGGGCTGCAAAATCCTGTGCCCCCTGGGATTCTGCCCCAGATTGCTACCTGAATATATTTTGAGTATACCATGTATGTTTGTGATCCACAGAACTGGGGGCGCTCTTTGACATGTTCCACTGACTGGAGAATCTAGGGAAATTTGGGAACAGGGGATGCGTGATACAGATACATTTCTGATGAGGGGGAATTACAAGCCCAGAAGGAAACTACTATCTGATATAACACCTTAAAAAAAAACGTGGATGAACTAAACAATGGAAAGTCAGACACAGCAAAAACCGGGCCCAGCTCTGCACATTTTGCAAGGGATTATCCATGGTCTGATGACGTCCTTGATAAGCTGCCAAAAAGGTTCTGTTTCTTGCCAATATTCTATTAGTTAATTAAAAGTCTTGGGATTCTTTTGAAACTACCCTCTTGGCTGTGAAAAATTAATAGCAGCTACTTGGGAGAAGGGAGGAGAGTGGGAATCAGATGTGTTAATAATTAACCCAAAACTAATTGTAAGTGCCTTATAGCACCTCCGCAGCAGAGTTAATGTGATTCAGAGTAGACCGGTCCTTACCTCAGGCAGCAGATGTCAGAGACTAGAATGTTTACCTTGCAATGCAATTCAACCAGAGTCAAAAGATCTGCAAACATCACTCCACGGGATAACTGATTAGCCAAACTGAAGCATAAAACCCATTCCCTTGGCTTCTGGCTCCACACATTCACCTCCAGCAGCTGTCAAGGGTGGCCTCCATATCTGTGATTTTCCATTCCCTGTGCGAAAGCCACAGCAGCTCCTTTGCCAACTAGTATCCCAATAAGCAGCCAGCTTCAGGCTTGGAGGAGCAGCATGGCTGGGTGTATTTGCTGATTTCCTTCTGTCCTAGCTTTCCTCCAGGGAGTTCAAGAGGGTCACATGGCCCACTTCCTTCCCCTGTTTTGTCCTCACAACAACCCTGTGAGGTAGGTTAGGCTGAGAGTCCCTGACTGGTGCAAAGTCACCCAGAGAACCAAGATCTCCCAAGCCCCAGTCCAGCTCTCTAACCACTACACTACTGCCAGTGAGCCAGATGTGAATGGTAGATGAGATGTGCAATGCAACTGCAGTGAAGACTTGGGGTTCCTGACTGGGAGCAAGAGCTTTAAGCCAAAGTGTGTTGCCATCGGGGGTGCTTTTCACCCTGCCCTTCTTGAGTTGGAGGTGCAGCGCATGTGTGACATTCAGCCATGGTTCAGGTCTCCTTTGCAAAATCCGCGCATCAGTGCCGATCTTCAGCACTTGCATTATGGAGGGGGAGGTTGAAGAGCCTTTAATAAAATTCACAAACCTCACCTCTCAACTGCATTGGCTTTTAGCCTCTCGATACTATTTCTAAAAAGCAGTTAAATGTGCAATCCTATGCATGTTGAAACAGAAAAGGGTCTTTTAAAATAGCACTGCTAGCTGCAGAATGCTAGGTATTTTCTGCCAAGACATGTATAAAAGGGGCACTCTGACAATTGAAGAGCCAGTGTGGCGTAGTGGTTTGAGTGCAGGACTGGGACTCGGGAGATCCGGGTTCGAGTCCCGGCTCAGCCAAGGAGCCAACTGGGTGACTTCGGACCAGTCACAGACTCTCAGCCCAGCCTACCTCACAGTGCTGTTGTTGTAGGAATAAGATTGAGAACAGCAGGAGAGAACGATGTCAGCCACTTTGAGTTCTTTGTAGGAAAAAAAGTGGAATATAAATCTAAAAACTAACTAAATAAATAACTTTGATGGGAAGCCAGCTCTAGGACCCTGTTTAAGCTCCTACCAGCAGCAAAACACTGCTGCCCCTGGTCCATCTACACCAGCAGAGCTTATAAATATATACCATCTGCTAGCAGACCCATTCATGGGTCCCATCCTAAGTCCCCTCAGATATCCTTCTGCAGCCTTCATCTCTCATTTTTAATGATTAATAAATGATGTGAGTTGTACCTTTAAGATTCACTGATCAAGTTTTCAGTTGGGATGTCACTGAAGATGGAAAGGTGGCCTAAAATTTAGCAAAAGCAGCTAACTGAAGGATTATATTAGAATTGTCATTGAGTTGTGAAAGCAACAGTTCACTACACCACGCTGGAAAACTTGGAGCAGAAAACAAGAGATTCTTCTTTTAGCTTCTACAATGCAAGAAGGAACCGTTGCTGCTTTGCAGGCTACAAGCGGATCAAATATTCTTTAGATGAATTTGTTGTTTCAGTTAGCCTTGATGATGCAAGGTATTTGTGTCATTTAGTCAACATCTTTTCCTAGTGTCCTTGTATTGCTTTACTCATGATTTCTAACCTTAAAGGGGAAGAGGAGGAAGGATTCAGTTCAGAATCAGACCAGATGTGGTAAGTCCCTGGCTGCCGGTCGCTCAGGACCACAGCCAGAGTGAGCTACTCCTTACAGCAGGCCCTGGCCCAGGATGATGGGCTCATCCTGCTTTACATCTGATCCATGGAGTCTCTTATGTACTTGTCCAGCAATTCCCCGCCTGTCTCCCTCCCATGCCATGATGATGGGGTTTGTACCTCAGCACATCTGGAGGGAGCCAGGCTGAGAAAGGCTTCTGTCCCAAACAGGGGATTCTGTCCACGGAGAGAAGATCCCCGTCCACGGCAAGATCATACATGCTCACACACGTGACCGACACACCAATCAAAGTCCCTCCTCTCGCTCTTCACAGGCTCAGTTCACAGGGAAGAAATCCATCCAAGCCACCCTCGATCTTGGTGGCGGCCGTGCCGTGCCGTCAAGTCATCTCTGGCTTACGTTGACCCCCTGAACGAGCGCTGTCCAAAACGTTCTCTCCTTCAGAAGATGTGCCACGTACACATGGGAGCACCCTGCCCTACCAGGTCGGCTTCAGGCTCTCCTCCACCGTGTCCCTCGCACTGCTCTCCGTGCCGTTACCTCCCCCTCCACCCCCCGCCTGCCCGGCTGCAGCAAAGCACCCCACAAGCCTCTGTATATTTTGATTTCTGGCAGCCTTGAGCTGTGCGCAAGACGGACACAGACCCAAGCCTTGTGCGGCTCCTTGACAGCAACGGCGGCCAGACAGGGTCTCTGCCAGATCAGCCTGAAAGGGAGCATTCATCCGCCAGCACGGGTTGAGTTGCTCCGCAACTCCGCGCAAACCCTTCTCAATGGCTGACTTCATCGCAGCAATTCCACCCATGAACCCAAGCACTAGTTTTTAAAGAAGATCACATTGTTCCCCTTCTATCCAGAGTTTGAAGCTGTTCTAGAACAAAGTTCTAGCTTCACAAAGTATTGAGGCCTTTTTTAACACAGGTCACATTTTATCCTCAATTCAATAGTCCAAACCTTTACCTTATTAGCCCTGGCCAGGTTGGCCAATGGGCAGGGATGCTGGAAGCTATACCTGGGCATGTACTTTCTGCCCGGCCCTGCTGCAGGCATCCCAGGTTCATGACTATCCCCAGCATCTTTCTGTAATAATTTACTGCACATCTCCTTTCAGGGAGTAAATGTCTATAGGTATGAATGATTTGGCACAATTTATCAGAAAAAGTAGGACCAGCCGGTGGTATTTTGGGTGAGGGTTAGGGTCAGAAAGTGCTTATAGTGACAATGTACACAGATTCCCCCCACCCCACAAAGTTAGGCAAAAAATGGTATAATACCCCGTTTCTTAGGACCAACACGGCAGTAATCCCATGGGGAAATCACCAGTTGACCGTAGTGCTTAGGTTCAACTTGACTGCATGTGCTGCACTTGGCAACACACTGCACTTTAATCAGCCCCGAGAGCTCTGGACTCATTTGGGTCACAACCCTCAGCTGAAGCCTTGATCTAGCTCCCCGAGGGTTGAGCCCACAACCCTCCCCTGGTCCCACCCCTTTCCCCACCCACGGCTCCTTGGCGGCCTCTTGGCCTTCGCACACGACATCCCTCCTAAAAGGCTGAAGCTTTGTTTAGCAGCTCTCAGCTGGAATATATTAGTGTTGGGGGTATTTGGACCCTCCCTTTCGCCTTTGGCTCTACTCCTTCGGCCTTGGACTCATCCACTAAGCAGCCCCACGAGAGTCCTCCAATTGGGATTCAGCCCTTGTGCTGAAAGAGGGCATACACCTGATTAGCATCACCCAGAAATTCTAGATTTCCTTGTGTCCACAAGGTCTATGACCATTGCTCGGCTCTTCAATGAAGCACCTCTGCACAGCTGGTTGGCAAATAACAATAAGAACAATAACTACTTCTGTCGTGATCGACCGTTTCCTTCTCGCAAGGAACCGACCTACCCTGGCAATGAGCAAGTGAGGCAGGTTAGGCAGTCAGTGACTCCCCCAAAGTCCACCCCTGCAGTTTCACAACTGAATGGGGAATAGAACCCAGATCTCCTGGGTCCCAGTCCGACACCTTAACCATTAAACTACTCTACACTGGCTCTCCTGCAATGAAGCAGGGAGTCCCCACGGGCTAAGAAAACTAAGCTCACCAACCATGATGGATGATGTAGTGGTCCATAAGTTTCTGCATCAGCCGGATGCCCGTTTCACGATCCGGGGCTTCTTTGTGATCAATCAACCAATCGGTGAGCTCCTTGGCCACGAAGCAATTGGGGTAGGTACGGAGATGGTAGCGCCTGTCCTTGATTAGCTTGCCATCGTGGAGCCGAAGCCTAAAACAAAACGGAGACATTTGCGCTTGAGATTTGCACTGCAAGGTCCTTTGCCTTGCGCAGGAGTCGAAACGTGTCTGACTAGTCTTGGTTCCTTCGCCCTCTCCAGGGCCAGCTACTGCAGCAATTGCTGAGTGCATGATAACAAGGTCCATGGCTCTGAACGCATGAGCCGCTTGCCTAACTCCAACACTTCTTTTCGACATGCATCACTACCGCATGCTCTTCCCTGTCCTTGTTCTATTTCGCTTGGGGCCTACCCAAGGCCAGGCCCGACATTTATTTATGGATTTGCATTTAGGACTTTTAGATCTTGCTTTAGCTGTAAATATATCAAAAGTAATCTACAAAAATATAGACCAACAAAATGAGTGCACAGAGAGACATCTCCCAGTTTAAACAGGCATGATTAAAGGACTTTGGAAAATGCCAACACACTGGAGAAAGAGAAATACAGAGCGACTACAAGGCAGAACTAAGGAACAATTTAAGTGGTCCTTGAAACAAGGTGGAGGAATCTCAGTCTGGGGCCAAATTTAGCCCTGCAGGACTCTGTGATGGCCACAAACTCCTGCAACTTGGTAGTTTTCCAGCATTTGTGAAGTTTTGCCCCATTCAGACAAGTTGAATTGTCTTTGTGAAGGCTTAGCAACTGACAAGAGAAGGTTGAAGCCACATGATGGTGGGATTCTGGCCCTGCCGCTTTTGCCTTTCATTCTGCCCATCATTGCAAATGCACTCAGGAATGTTTCTCCCAGACTGGATCTGGTCCTTGGCCTGAAGGAGGCTCCCCCGTACCCTGACAGCATAAGCGTGGCAGATGCCACCAGGCCAGGTGTCACTCCAAGCAACCAGTGTGCTCGTGTAGACATTGTGTGGCTTCGACAGGCCAGCGCAATCTCAGGGCACACACAGACGAGAATCCCCACACAAGGGAGACACAAGCTCCAGGCCCCTCTGATCTTCAGCTTACAGCATCATAAACAAAAATTGACACTAAATTAGCCTGGCTATGCCAGATGGGCTGCTGAGTCCTACCCTCAAGGCAAGGCCTTCCACACGGTGGCAGCCCAGTGGCCAATGGCTTTAAAAGTCAAGCTATAGTACATCGCTCTTCCCTCTTCATTTGATGCTTAACTCTCGGGTGCCTGATTCCGCCACTGCCTCCATGCCTTCGCAAGAGCTTCAGGAGGGCTTCCTTGGTTATCAGAGCCATGTTTGCCCATCTCCAGCTCCCCTGGTTTGGCTTCTCAGCAGTCACTCCCCCCACTCTGGTCTGAGTTAGAATCCATCCCCAGGTCTTCTTAAGGCACCTCTGCCAAATTGCTGAGCCCAGTCCTGACAAAGAGAAAGCAGGGCTTATGATTTTCTTGGGGAAGGCATTTCAAAACTTTGGAGATGATGGTTTCTACTAAAGCATCACCCCCACCCCCAAAAGGAGATACCTGCCACAAAACAAGATAAAGGTGGACACCAGGTGCATACAACCCGTGTGTGCACATTTATACGCACAGGCGCAAATTTGGAGATGAAGCTTAGAGAGAAGTAGAAGGCCTCTTTCCCTAGAGGAGGAAGGGCCAGGTGTCCAGTGTGCTCACTCGGTTTGCCATCCAGGTGCTAACTGCTGATGGACGACCTCAACGCCCCTGTTACCCTTTTTATATTTAAACCAGACTTGGCCAAGACAGCCTGTCAAATAGAGGACTCCTTCATACAGAAAAGGAGACCAGAAGGCCACTGTACTTGGCCTGCAAACCAAATGTGTCTTGTGGGAAGCCAGTTAGGTCTCCAAGTGAGGTGGGATTCAAAGCAAGACGGCCTACCTCAGGCTGAATATTTTGAATGCCACAAAAGCTCAGAAACTTGTCAATTCATTTCTTACTTTTCCTGTGGGATGGGCTGCACTTGGATTTTCTGGACTTAATATATCTTGGGAGGATCACCGCCTGCATTCTCTCATATGTTAAAGGGCCTACCACACCTATATTTTTATTTTGGGGCTAATACCAAAGCCTTCCGAGAATATAAGACCTCTCTCTGTGAAAACCTAGGCCGCTTCTAGAGAAAACATCAGGTCTTCTGCAGCTGAGAGCTTTAAAAAGTTTGGTTCTTCTCCAAGCTGCTGTTGCAACGTGCTGTCAAGTCGTTTCTGACTTACGGAGACCCTGCGAATGAATGCCCTTCAGAGTGTCTGGCCTTCACAGCCCTGCTCAGCAAAAAGAAACTCAAGACTGGGACTTCCTTGATGGGCTCAGTTCATCTCCTTCTTCTGCCTTTGACTTTCCCCAGCATGATGGTCTTCTCCAGGGAGTCCTGCCTTCTCAGGACATGTCCAAACTACAATGTCATTTTTGCTTCCGGTCAGGGACAGGACAACCTCTTGACTGGAAGCTTGACTGGCCGCTACCAGTCAGTGTCAGCAACATTGGGTCAAATAGACCAATTACCAATAGACCAGTTGCAGTTTAAGGCAACTTTTCCTCTTCCTTTCAGTGACGGTGCTGTTAGTTTTGTCCTTCAAATACTAGCGTGGTTACATGCCCTGATTGTATGTTGGTTGGTCGGCAGTCATGCACACTGCAAGCTTCCAGAATCAAGCATTTCATTCTCTCCCGTGAATGCTGGCTTGGTCGGGGTTGAGGCTCCAACCTGAGCAAATGTCCAACCCAGAGTGAGATAACTCAGGTCTAGGTGGATGTTTGGTAGGAACTGCTCCCTCCCCCTATCTTCTGCATTAAAACAAATTTGTTGGTGATATCGGCAGCATCATACTCATTTCACATATTCACACTAGAATAATATTCAACTGCAATGCCTGGTCTCAAAGAGGAGTAATGAAAAAAGAGAAGTGGAGTCACCTGCTTGGATTCCTGTGCTCTGTTTTGAGCAGATTTTAGAGAGCAAAGACTTTAGATGTGATCAGGTATTCTTCAGGACAATCTTTCCCAACCTAGTTCCCGCAGATGTGCTGGACCACAACTCCCAGTACACCTGAACAATGGGCATGCTAGTTGAGGCTGATGGGGGATGGAATCCAAAACATCTACAGATCTACCTCCCGCCTTCTCCTGGCCTAGCAGAATTATTCTTGAAAGCACAATCCAGCTAAACCTGTGAATGTCTTCTTGAGAGCCACGGCAGTGCGATGGGGAGAGTGTTGGATGGGGGCCCCAGGAGACCCGGGTTCTAATCCCACTCAGCCATGAAGCTCCCTGGGTGCCTTTGGGCCAGCCACAGACTCTCAGCCCAACCTACCTCACAGGGTTGTTGTGGTGGGGATAAAATGGATCTACGTTAGCTACCTTAGGTTCCTCTCAAGAGGAAAAAAGGCAGGATATAAACACACTGCAGTAGCAGAAGCAGTAGTGATAATAACAACAATTAGTTCTCCCTTCCACAGTTCAGTAAGATTCCCAAATTCAGCAGAGGCCCTCAGCTTCACTGGTGTGGCAGGAGAGACAGAAGAGGACCAAGGGCCTCCAAGCTCAACACCTGTGTGAGCCCCCGACATTGTCGGGGTCTTAAGAACAGGAATCGATTAGCTATCCTTCTCCCGAAGGCGCAACGGTGCCACTTGGTCAAGGTCCCTAGAAGGACAAAGCCTCCTTGCTGAAAGGCAACGCCTCAGCCCAGGAAACAAACATAAACCTGAAGTTACCCGATGCCAACAAAACACCCTCCAGAGCTCTTTCAAATATTGTTTTTGCTCAAACACGGAAAGGCTGTGCAGGCAGCTACCGCCTCATTGCTATCAGACTCAAGATTCTTTTCAAGCAAGTCCTCACCGAGTCCAGTCCTTCACCCCTCTCCTGGCCTCGTGTTCATTGTTTACTCGGTGGGGGTACACAAGCTGCTCTTTAGGGGCTTGTGCACTCGTAAGTGGCCATTATCTGTCAGATTTCATGCCACGTGACATAGCAGGAGAACCACTGGAAGGTGCAAAGAGAGGAGGTTGCAGCCCAAGAGAAAGTTTAGTGATGACTCACATCTCTAAAGATGTTCCCTTAACATGACAGAGGTGCTGTGTGGGGGATTAATCACAGTGTGGGGAAAGTGGAGATGAAGAGAAAGGTCCTTAACATTTGAAGCTGGGGTCATTCCATGCAGCTGCGTGTGTGGGAGGTTTGGAGTAGATAAAGGAAGGGCTTCTGCACACAACGTATGATTAAACTATGGAATTTGTGGCCGTGGGAAGTGGTGATTGCTGCCAATCTGGATTGGGCAGATTCATGAGGGAGGAGGCTATCAGTGGCTACTAGGCTTGCTGGCCACGTGCTACCTCCTTTAAGAGAGGTGCCCTGCCTGCATGCACCAGCTGCAGAGGAGCTGGGCCAGGTGGAGGTCTTGCCCCCATCCTGCTGGAGGGATCCTGTGGCAGCTGGTTTGCCATTGTGTGTACAGAACCCTGGACTAGACGCACCTTGGGCCTGATCCAGCAGAACTTCTGTTACGTTCTCATGGTTTTGTGTTCTCACATCTCTGTGTTGGTACAGTGGTGCATATGTGTTTTCTTATGTTCCTCGTATGGCCCTAATGATCAATCAATGAATGTTTCCTTCTTAATCTTCATCCTACAACATGGTGTAACTGGCATTCTCCAGCTCACATCCTGTACTGTAATTTACACATTAGTAGTTCTACAGACTTGTCCTTCTAGGGTATCCCTCCCCAACCGGATAGTCTTCAGAGGCATTTGGACTGCAGCTCCCAGAAGTCCCATCCAGCAGGGCCATGGACTGGGAATTCTGGGTGTTGCATTTCAAACATTTCTGGAAGGCACAGTGTTGAAGAAGGCTGTTCTAGGACATTGTCACAAAGTGCCTAGTCTAAAACATCCCCAAATGTCAGCCTCCTACTTTCACATTTTTTATATAAACCAAACATGCCTGGGGCACAAATTACTCCAGAATTCCCATAAAAATAGTTCTATGGGGTGCTTTTATGACCCTCAAAAGTGGTCCCAAATGAAGGAACAGAAGAAGGTTCAGTGCAGGTTATCCTGGTCTCTTCTGGAAGCTTATTATTCTGTTTTCTAAAACCTCCAGCAAACAGAATTAAAATCCACCGAGGGAAAGCTTGTTAATTTTTTTTAAAGTTAGAAGGCCAAACTATCACTTTGCAGAGCTTTTTAAAAATTTTTAATTTTTTTTTAAAGTTAGAAGGTCAAACTATCACTTTGCAGAGAAGAGGTTGATAGGCCACATGGTTAGAGATTTTATTGCATAGCCTAAGGAAGGATTAAATGTTAAAATGCCTGTTTTTGCTGATTGCTGAAAGCTTGATTGAAACTTCCAGGGCAGGGAGCAGAGAGTTCAGCCAGAAAATCATAGGCTGCATTTCCCTTGCCTGAGGTGTTTTCTTCCGGGGTCAGAAATGACCCCAAATGAGACAGATGCTAATTCTTTGTTGACACAGGATGAATGAGCATCAGTTGTGGCTTCTGACAACAATATCTGCTTGGATTGGGAGGCTGAAGGAATACAACCGGAAAAAGGCAGAAATCTAAAATTTGTACCAGGGAAAAGGGCATGACATGATGGAGAAACTCTAGCCTGTGATGTTCCTTGCTCTGCCCGTGGAGCCTTCTTGGATCCCTTCCTGTCCCACACACTGAGGGAGCTCCACCATTATCTCCCAAATAAGACCCAAGACAACAGCAAGAATTTGACAGACAGAGAGGGACTTGACCAGAGCCAGGCATACTCATTGCTCTTCTCAGCACAGGACAAGTCACTTTCTCCGGGCGTGGAGAAGCACAGAACAATTTTGCATGCATGCAGAATTAAGCTGCCAGCGACTTCATGTGGCAATCAGCTCCACAGGTTGATTGGAGGAAGGCTGGGAGAGACTGGTCTTTGTTGTTGTTGTTGTTAGTCGCGAAGTCGTGTCCGACCCATCACGACCCCATGGACAACGTTCCTCCAGGCAAGACTGGTTTAAGCATCCCAACAGACACCCAATCTCCACTGCCCTGAAATCAAGTCTCCAGGGACGCAGGCACTGCTTCCAGATGTTCACAGAACACAATCTTTGGTGTCCTCAGTTTCCCTCTCTTCCTGCAAGCCTCTTTTCATTCAGACAGCTGGTCTACCTTACCTTGAACACTCTCAAAATCATGCTATACAAAGAAACAATTTTCTAAGAAAGGAAAGAATGCACCTAGCCAGCTTTGAGCCATTTGGAGCAGTCCTTCTACCCCATAAAGCCCCCACTTCCAGTCCTCCAAGCTTCGACCTTCTGTCACATTGATTTTTTAAAAACACTATTTTAAGGACAGACAAACCTGCTAGTTCCCCATTTTCTTCCAACCTTAAATTCTGAACTTTGAGAATTTCTCTGGTCTTTATTCTTGTACACATTTCTCCTACTATATGAATTTTTCCCTATTGTACACATTTGCAAGGAATTCTCTTATTTAAAAAAAATATTATTCCTAGTACATGCATTTTTGGACTGAAAAACTCCACTGTAAAACACTGGGAAATGCAAATTTCAAAAGATAGCTGGGTTTTGGTTCACATTGTGCTCCAGAAGTGCAAAATTAAGTTAAATGTAAACTGAACTAATTTATCCCTAGTCCTTCCTTTATTCCACATATGGTATCAGCCTTGAAAAATGCTATAGCGACATCCAACCAGTTACAGCAAAACAGGATTAAAAATAGCCACTTTTGGGAGGCCTCTTTAGGTACAATACAAAGCTATTCCAATATTAGGATACATGAGGCAATTGTACATCTAAGGCTTCTTTCTGATGAACAAAAAGCAGGACATCTGGAAGAGTTTCAGGCAAAGAGATCTGGTTTGACAGATAACTGGCTTCCGCTCCGCAGTCAGTCTGAACTGGAAACATCTGGAAAATCGCATTAAGTGCCGGTTGTTAGGCTGAAACCAGATTTTCTACTGCCAACCCCAACGGAAAGGCAGGACAAAAAGCAGGGAACCAACAGGCTCAGCCCTGTTACCGAAAAACAGTTTGCATCGCAGAAATGCTAATCAGACACCCGTTTTTCCTCAGCACTTCCCTGCACATAACCAAGGAAAATATTCAACTTATTGTCTTGGATGGCTCCCACAGAGGTCATGCTTTTCGTGCATGAAAAAAAAAGGTTCTTCGTCAGGTAAAGTATGAGGATCAGCATGTGTGTAGACATGCATGCGTCCTCGGATAGCCGCAGCCAAATACAGCTTCCTTGAGATGCCCACATTCCTCAGATAACAGGCGGACTTTTGTTGTTCTTATGTGCCCTCAAGTCATCTCTGATTTATGAAGACCTTGCGAATGAAAGTCCACCAAAATACCAGTCCTTGGCCACTCAGGCTCAGCTCTTGTGAATTCAGGGCTGCAGCTTCCTTCCTGGAGCCCACACACTTGGTCTTCCTTTTCTTCTTCTGCCTTTGACTTCCCCAAGCATGCTTGTCTTCACAGAAGCTTTTAAAAACCATGCATTAAATCAGATTCTGCAAACCAGAGATGTTCTTTCACAAGAGCAGTTTCCATAAGGCAAGCTAGTATTTATTTAATTTCTTCATGAATAAGAATGAGGACGGCCCCTCCTTGCAGGATTGCAATCAAAAAGACTTGGCAGCAAAGGAAGGGGTGGCTGGGGAGGGATGAGGAAAACAAGCGGGTCTGCTCTTAAAGTGACACAGTTGTTATGATATCTGGCTGAAATGGAAACAGTCAAGCTGTGGAGCAGTCCGGCGACGCTGGTCCCTCAAGAAGGCTGATGGAGTAGGCTCTGCAGGCCTTCCTCTCCCTCTCCTTCAACCTGCATGTTGCCACGGAGCCATCCCACCCCCTCGTCCCTTCCACTAGCTGCAGGAGCACCTGGGAAAAGGCAGCACCACTCTTCCTTTCCCCCCCTTCTTGCTTGGGTGTTTTCTGTTCTGTTCAGTCGCACAGTCATGTTCGACCCATCATGACTCCATGGACAACATTCCTCTAGGCTCTCCTGTCCTACACCATCTGCTGGAGTTGCCTTGGATTCGAACTGAGATCCTTCTGTCATTTTGGAGATTGTATCCCAGTACTGCTTTTCCTACTCTGTTATTGACTATGAAGGCTATTTCTTCTGAGGGATTCTTGCCCGCAGTAGTATACCTGATGGTCATCTGAATTAAATTCACCCATTCCTGTCCATTTTAGTTCACTGATTCCCAAGACGCTGATGTTTAGTCTTGTCGTCTCTTGTTTGTCCATGTCCAGCTTGCCTTGATTCATGGATCTTACATTCCAGGTTCCTATGGAGTATAGATCTTTGCAGCATCGGACTCTCCTTTCACCACCAGATACATCAGCAACCGAGTGCCCTTTCGGCTTTGACCCAGTCGCTTCATTCTTTCTGGCGCTACTAGTACTAGCCCTCCGCTCTTCCCCAGTAGCATATTGGACACCCTCCAACCTGAGGGGCTCATCTTCCGGCGTCATATCTTTTTGCCTTTTGGTACTGTCCATGGGGTTTTCATGGGAAGGATACTGGAGTGGGTTGCCATTTCCTTCTCCAGTGGATCACCTTTTGTCAGAGCTCTCTGCTATGACCTGTCCATCTTGGGTGGCCCTGCACGGCATGGCTCATAGCTTCGTTGCGCTACACAAGCCCCTTCGCCACGACAAGGCAGTGCTCCATGAAGGGGGCTTGAATGTTTTAGACAGCAGCAATCCGGGAAGCCATGATACAAGCCACTAGAATTTCACATACCTCCAAGGATAGAAATAGCCTGGTTGTCAGAAAGGGGGTCGTGACCGCTTTTCTTTTCCACTGTGTTGGCCAGAATGTTGGAGGGCGGAGGAGGGGGGCTTCTACTGTTTTGCAAGCCAGCAAGAAACATCCAGGTGAACAAGAAATGGAGGGGGAGCCAGTTTCCTCCCTCTCTCATCATCCTAGAGCCCGGGGAGGGGTCTTGCCATGATTCTGAGCGGTGGGAGATTCAGGGCAGATGAAAGGAGAGACTTCGTCACCCAGCATGGAGCTGAACTGTGTAACTCGCTTCCACGAGATGCAAGGATGCCACCCACACAGAGGGCTTTGAAAGAAGGTTGGCTGTGTTCATGGAGGAGAAGTCCATTGATGGACTTCTGTGCTGCCTCCAGGAGCAGAGGCAGTGGCCCATTATGTCAGCTTCTGGGGAACATGGGTGGCAGGGTGTCCATGCACTCACATCTGGCGTGCAGGTTTTCCACGAGCAAGACATGATGGGCCTTATTCTTCTTGTGTTCCAGGATGGCCTGGCTCACATGCCGTCCTCCCCCCCCCCCCCGCGGCAGGTGGGCCCCCATTTTGCCCGCCTTGCAACACAAGTCCAGGGGGGAGGGCTCTGTCCATCTCCAGGGAAAAGATGGCCCCAAAACTGTCCTCCGATTTCCCGGCAGTTTCCTTCCCACATGAGAGAGGCTTCCATTATTTTGCTTCCTTCTGTGGATTTTGTATTTTTGAGGTAGGCTCCCGCAATCGTTTTAGGCCGGCTCCGGGAGGGGCGGGGCTGCACATGTATTTTCCTTTCTATTGGACCTCTCTCCGTTGCGCAGCAGCATCCCAGCCCCCTGCACGTCCCAATCTAAGGATGCACTTCTTCTGTCTCCCTGCCCGCTCTCACTGAAGTGTGGGAAGCCAAGGTGGCAACCGGCTGCTGGAGGGCCGGTAAAGCAGTGCAAAACAGACTTCCGCCTACCCCTCAGCCACCTTCCAAGTGAGGCACCCCAAGAACCCCACGCCTGATCCATCCAGGAGAATCTCTCCGACATGGCCTTCTTTCACCTCCTTTCTGAAAGCAATTTCTTTTCAATCCAATGGAATGAGGAGGGTTGGGTGGAAATGAGGAAGAAATATTCACCACAACACTCACTCAAGGGCAAAGGACTGTGCTGCATCAGGGCAAAAGAGCACCCCCCACCCCATGCATAAAAGGGAGGTACCAAAAGACTCCCCCCACCCCACCCCAGTGGCCTGGACTACCCCCCCCCATCTTCCCTGATCATAAGCCTTGTGGGCTGGGATTGATGAGAGCTGTAGTCCACAGCATCTGATGGACTCTGGCCTGCTTGCCTCTCGCTTAGGGGAACCTCGCTTGGAGAGGTACGAAAGCAACACTCCCCCCACCCCCGGCCCAGCAAGGCTTTGTGCCCTGTGAGGACTGAGAATGCTTATCGCCCATGACATGCTACGTCTTGGTTGGGGGCGTGAATAGGAGCCAAATGGGAGGGGATGGAACGGAATGGAGTATCATGGAGAAAGCCACGGCTGACTGGCCGGCAGAGCCAGAGGAATGGTCGGCGGCAGTATTCAAAGGCATGTCCCACATTGCCTTCAAATCCCAGCCGCTGGGCAGGAAACGGTGGGGAAGGCAGCACTTTCCAACCTGCTTGTGGGCTTCCCTAAAGCATCCAGTGGGCCATTTTTCAAAATAGGACACTAGAGCAGAAAGAGCAGTGGGGGAAACCAGACTTTGTGGACCAGACTGGAAACTCATGAACTGGGGATTCTGCACTCCTACAGCAGATGGACTCCTGGTCTTCAGCATTTAAGCTCATGTTTCTTCAGTTTTATGGGGAAGAACAAAGCCCCCAGATCCATTTGCAAAAGGATTGCAGCACTCCAATTGTTTATAGAATGAAAAATAATCTTAGATTTGCAAATACTTGCTCACTTTCTTTCGTGGCTACAAATTTGTACCAAATCTCACGTTTGCTACGTTTTCTTCCCAAGTGTAGCCTCCCTCATTTTACATTGTGTGCAGCAATTTGCTTTTTAGGGGTTCTATAAATAGTAGACATTACTAGCAGCTCTACCCCCAGTGTGGGTATACACCTATATTTGCGCCCTGTAAAAGGTACACAGCATGTGACCATCCCAAATCCCTTGGCTGCCAGCAATTCACTTGAGCCAAACCATGTGAAAATATTTTACACATGTTCCCGTTAACCTACCCATCACATTCTCGCCTGCCACAAAATTATAGGCCAGACTTGCTCTTTGCCATAGCCGGTGGAGGTGGCATCTCATGCATTCAAGTTCCATGGCATCCCTCTTGCCGTCCTCTTGGGAAACAGTAATTTTGTCCCAAAATACCTGCTACAGTTCAGAAAATCCACAAGTATTCCTCTTGTTTGAGATCCTCTGGAATGTGTGCCATCGTTTTTCTCTGAAAGATGTTGTTTATGCAGATTAGTGTTTTTTTTCCCATCAGCCCTGTTCAAGAGGCACTTTTACAATATCAGTGATGCATGGAGCTTGAAATGTAGCTTGCTTGCTGTTTCGGTAAAAATAAATACAATATAAAAATAAGATAAAACAAAACAGGCTTCTAGCCCTTATGAATGCAAGGCTGCATTTGTAAGTTTTCAGATTGCGCTTGTAAAAGCGCCACATCTGACTTTATCTGGTTTTATCACAACTAGCTAGAAGCAGAATTAAGGTGGTTCCACCGAGCACCACAGTACAATGGCTTATTATTTGGCAGTGTTTTCCTCACAGCAAAATTCCTTCTATAATATTTACTTACAAATAAGTCTCATTTAGCCAAGGTCATTTTCAATGTTAATCAAACACTTCCTCCCTGTAGTTATGTTTATTTTCTTGCTTTAAATCTGGTATGGTTGGGATGAACTGCTCCTTAGCTTTTGCTTTTGCTTTTTTTAAATCCATGCTGTAAAGGCGATAAGAGGGCTGGTTTTCTTGCATTACTTCTGGGTAATAAAGTGGTACAAATCTGCTCTTTTATAAAAGGCAAAGAAAGCAAGAACACTTTTAAGTAAAGTCGCTCCCCTTTGCAGAGAACAAAAACTTAAACAGTGGCAATTCCTCACTAATCCCCTGCTCCTTCGGGAAACAAGAGAGTCCTGAACATGAAAAGAGAATGCATTTATTTATAAAGTTCAGAGGCTGACCAGGTAATGGTCAGGATTCCCCAGCCATGGCCAAGATTTAAGGCTGCCTGGGAAGTTTTGTTTGCGCTGTTTTTGAGCAACAGAACTGTCACATGCTGCAGGGCCTTCTGGGTAGCAGCACCCCAGCTGTCAAACTCCCTTGCAATAGAGATTTGGCTGTGCTGCACGTTATTGTAATTTAGCCAGTAGTTAGACATCTTTATTTGTGTAGACTTCTGACTTACAAGCAAATACTTCATTTGCTTCTTGGTTGATTGTATTAATGGTTTTATCATATTTATCTATACTCATAGTAGAGTATAGCAGACTCCAGGAGTGTTGGATAAGCTCAACATCGGTTAGATCCATCTTTTCAGTCTCGGGACCCACAGGTACCTCCAATCTGCTGCAGGAAGCCCAGACCATGCTGCCCGGGGACTCCAGTCACAATGTCCCATCTGGCTCTTCCTGCATCCCTCGCCAACCCTCAGCATTTCTTCCGAAGCAGGAGGAGAAACTGGTGAGAGGCATATTAGTCCACGTGTGTTTTTTCACTCCCTCCCATGGCCTGCTGGAGTGGAGTCTTCTCTCGGATGCTCCTGGGGCCTGGGCTGATGCTCTTGGGCCATCACAGGCCCAGGAGAAGGCGGCTTCATTGCAGACATACTGCAGATTTCTTAGAGAACATCCCAGCCAACAAACAAAGCAAAGACGAAGAAGTTACAACTGCACTCATTGGGGGGGCTGGAAGCCCTGCCCCTTAACGACCAATTAACCTTTCTGAGGGCACCCCTTTCTGCTAAGTCAGACTTCCCCAACCCGATGCCCTCTGGACATGTCAGACTACAGCAGCCATCATCCCCAGCAGGATAGTCAGAGTGATGGGACATGTAGTCTAAGAATTCACGAGGGCCTCGGGTTGGCAAAAGCTGTACTGAAATGATGGGCCAGTTTGAAATGATGAGCCTCACAGGCTGCCAGTTTGAAGCCACTGCTGCGCAACTGCATCGAGTGCATTTTTAAGACTATGGAATAAAAACTGTAACAGTGAACGGCATCCCTCTGTAGGTGTTTCACTCATGCAAAGCTTCCATTCTTAAGGTCTGAATGGAGAGCCCCTGAGTGCCGGATGAAGACTTTGGCGATGCGGGTTCTAGTCCCTGCTCAGCCATCAAGCTTGCTGGGTGACTCTGGGCCAGGCTCTCCCTCTCAGCCGAGCCTACCTCAAAGGGTTGCTGTGAGGATCAAATGGAGGAGGAGGAGGAGAAAACCCACGCAGGCCCCCTTGGGTTCACTGCAGGAAGGCGATGGTAGGTACAACCATCGCAAAACCCATCCTGCTCGTCAGTTTGCCTTTCCTCATTCTGTACAAACCATTCCCAGGGCAGAGCAAGAGGCGGGCGGCTCAGCCTGGGATCAGTCACTCCTCTGGCTGCCTTCGCAGGCCAACCGCCCCTTGGGCTTCTTTCCGAAGGAGTCCCTCAAGCGAGCGGAGAGAGAGAAGGTCAAGCCCGGCTCCTACCTGAGCTGCTCGCCTGCGATCATGACCTCTGCTCTGTGATGCCTCTCCGTTGCCTTTTGCTTCAGAGCACTGCTCAGGCTCTCCATCCTGCCCTGGAGGTGAGGCAGCCAGGGGAGAAAGCAGAGCGGTGCCTGGCAGGCTTCCTGGCAGCTCCGGCCGGCTTCCCCTGCACCGCTTCGCTTTTCTGCATGCAGCACGGCTCCCTGCCAGAGCCGACTCGCTAGCGCTCCGTTGCCAGAGGCAGCGTGCAGCCGATCTCCGTTTGCCAGGCAGGACGGGGCAGGGAAGGCAGGAGGGCAGGCGGGTGGGCAGGGGCGGGCCCAAGGAAAGGGCTCGGGCAGGGCCTGCCCCCGACTTTCCCCCAGATGTGGCTCCACCTCAGCTGGAAGCAGGTTGGTATGAAGGCGTCCTTTCCTCTCGAGAGGAGAAAAGCGATGCCCAGGATCACGGGAGCAGCTTGCGGGGCCCTGATCAAAGGCCCTGATCAAATGACACCAGCAGCCGGCCAGAAGCCCTGGGGAGCAGCCCAAGTCGGCCAGGAAGGCAAAACCCATCTTCCCCACTGCCCTCCAGCCAGGGGCTGATTATGAGTTCTCCTCATTCTCAGTTTTGTGTGCCAGATGTGATGTGAACACAATACTTAAATGGCAATGCTTGCAACAGTAACACGTCTCACAATCTAGGGTTGGCCTCATTGCCTTTACAGATTTGGAGTCTCCTTATCAACCCAGGATCCAGATTTATAAATGCTTATAATTAATGAATAATAATAATTATTATTATTATATTAATTTACACCCCACCTTTTCCACTTCCCTGTAATTGGGACTCTAAGTGCCTCACAACATTAAAATTCACACAACTAACACATTCAAAAGTATACAAAACTTAAAAATATAATTAAATCAATGAAATATTGAAATTAAACCACTACCAAGATTATAAACACTACATAAATATAAGCAGTAAAACTAGCCCAGCACAAAATCACAAGTGATTCAAAAGGTTTAACCTGCTTACCAAAACCTAACAGGGAAGGTGCTGGGTCAGTTTTCCTAGGACAGGTTCCAGAGCCTTGGGGCAACCAGCAAGAAGGCCCCTCCTGCATCCCCAAGCCTGCACGCGAGGGTTGTGGGACCAAGCAAGATCTTAAGCAGGGTGGAATAGGGGTTGCCCTATTTTACTCAGTGGCTGGAGCACCTGTTTAGCCTCTGTATTCAGCAAAAGGGATGCAGGTGGCGCAGTGGTTTAAACCGCTGTGCTGCTGGGCCGGTTGATCGAAAGGTCGCCGGTTCGAATCTGCACAACGGGGTGAATTCCCGCTGCTCCGTCCCAGCTCCTGCCAACCTTGCAGTTCGAAAGCATGCAAATGCAATTAGATAGAAAGGTGCCACTTCGGTGGGCAGGTAACAGCGTTCCGTGCACCTCGGTGTTGAGGCCCCATCGGTGAGGGTGCTCAAAGATAGGCTGGACATGCACATGGTGGGAATGTCGTGAGTGGAGCCAGCTGGTGCCAGAGGTCAGACTAGATGGCCCAGGAGGCCCCTTCTGACTCACTCTGTTTCTATGTGTTTAGTCATGCCGGCCACATGACCACAGAGACTGTCCATGGACAAACGTTGGCTCCCTTGGCTAGGAAACGGAGATGAGCACCGCCCCCTCGAGTCAGGCATGACTGGACTTAACGTCAAGGGGAAACCTTTACCTTTATTCAGCAAAAACCTTGTTTCGTGTTGTTTAGATGCCACAACATCTTTTTTATAAGGGTTTGCCTGAGTTGGCCAACTACTGTAATACTTCTCTTGTGCATGTGGTTTGGCCATACTGAGAGCTACCTC
Source organism: Varanus komodoensis (assembly GCF_004798865.1). Classification (NCBI taxonomy): domain Eukaryota; kingdom Metazoa; phylum Chordata; class Lepidosauria; order Squamata; family Varanidae; genus Varanus; species Varanus komodoensis. Next base: position 5,589,519 of record NW_025336481.1, read on the forward strand.
TTTGTGGACGGAGGCCATAATATGGGTAAGCTTTCTACTGGAACGCTTTTTAATGTTCACAATGCACATGTTTTCTAATATTATTTACCTGCAGTTTGGAAGTTAACACAGGGCCAATGCAAATAGATTTTCTGCACCTTTTTCTGCAAAGCTAAAAGACTGACATTACAGCATTGGAAAGATGAACATCCAACTCCTTTCATGCACTATTTTAATATTCATATAGGTGATCTTTAGATGCCACCTGCAAATAGATATTTGCTCTGCCTTTTTGAAGCTTATGCATAACTCTTACTGTTGATAGCATCATTTAAACATACATTATGATTCCCTTTTGTTGAAATACACAATAAAAACTGATATAAAATAATTGAATTCCATAAAAATGGTATACACATCAGTGGTGTGGTATGTATAAGACAAAAAAAGCACTGGGTTCCGCAGTTGGACTCACATATAAGTTGGGCTTCACCAGAAACCATTTAGGTATTAGAGCTATTTGATTTCTACCTCAACTTTCTATGAAAGTATGGCACCAAAGGTGACTTACAAAACCATTTAAAGTAGATTAAACAAGTAAAACATGTTAGAATGCAATAAAAAATGTTGCAATTACACAATAAAAATAGCACCAGGATGGTCTGTGGATTTAACTGTGTTGTATCTCCCTGCTATAATGTTGGTTCATGGTGGGCAGCTGACTGGGGGAGGGAGGTGGAAATGGTAATTTAATACCAGTGTGGTGCAGTGGTTAGGAGCCTGGGACTGGGACTCAGATGATCCGGGTTCGAGTCCCCGCTCAGCCATGGAGCCAACTGGGTGACTTTGGGCCAATCACAGACTCTCAGCCCAACCTACCTCACAGGGTGGTTGTTGTGGGGATAAGATGGAGGAGGAGAATGATGTCAGCTGCCTTGAGCCCTTTGTAGGAAAAAGGTAGGATATAAATCGAAAAATATAAATAAATAAATACCACAAGCATGGTTGAATGCCCATGGATTCAAACCCAGACTTCAGATGCAATGCTCAAGGCCAGCCTGGAATAATCATATACTGGAAGTCATTTCCAAACTTTGGTAAATACTTATCCAACACAAACTGAAATTAAAATTTCACCCACCTCTATTGCTAACTCCAGCGGGCTGGAGTATTTAGATGCTCAGGTGCACCCAGGCTAAGGATGGAGATCTGGTGCAGTTATGTAAGAAGAGCAGAAAAGCCCTGCTGGATCAGACGAAGGTGCATCTTTTCCAGCACTCTGCACACACAGTGGCAAACCAGCTGCCCACAGGATGCCACAAGCAGGATGCGGGCAAGACCTCCTCCCGTCCAAGCTCCTCGCAACTGGTGTGTGCAGGCAGGTGCCCTCCGATGGAGGTGGCAGCACGTGGCCAGCTAGTAGCCCTTGTAAACCTGTCCAATCCCCTTTTAAGACAGCCAGATCGGCTGCTATCCCGACTTCCCACGGCAGCAAGCTCCACACGCTGTGTGAAAAAGTCCTTCGTTTTGACCGTCGGAGTGAAGCGACCGCACCTCCTCAGCCCACAAGTGGTCTCGATCCCTTGGGGTTGATCAGACGAGGTGCCGGGCAGGGCTTCTTGCGGTGGCCCTTGCTGCACGTGTCCCAGAGGGTGCTGTTCAGCATGCAGTCTTTGCAAAGCACATTGCATGCAACCTGGTTTTTAAATCAGCCTTAGAGTCCGGCGATAATGTGGCGTGATCCTTGTGAGCCTTCATCCCCAGAGCACGCAGTCTGGGTTTCGGTGAGAACAGAGCAAAGGGTTTATTTTTAAAGGCAGTCAAACTACAGAGCAAGAAGCAGTTTACAGTGATAGTTCAGTGGCAAACATCCAAGAAAACAGAACAATACAGACTAGTTATGCCCAGGTTTTCATTAAGATCTCTGCCTGATCCCTTGAAGAACCTGGTACCAGTCTCAGGCCTTGCCTTCTTCTGGAAGACCTGCAGGCTAGCTAGCACCTGTGCTTTAGGAAGGACTTTGCACTTCCTTTCCTAGTGGAAGATCTCTCTTTGGATCCCTTCCTGAGTGAGGTTCCCCAAAGAATCAGGCAGATTCTTGGTCCACAGTTGGGTTCTCCAAGATTCCCCGCAGTTTGTTTGTTTGTTTATTTCAGTGCTGCCCCATAAGCTAAAAGTTCTCTGCATGGCTTACAAATACTAAAACAGCATAAAGACACAGATAGAAGATTAAAACTATTGATCACCTGATAAAATAGATGAAACAATAGATAACGTCACATAAAAAAATATACCCATAAACACCAATAAGCACAATGAATGAATAAGCCAAGATTAAATTCAAATAAACAATCTATAACAAGGGATAAAAACATTAAATTTAATTAATTAACCCAAAACTCGTTCAAATGAAAAAGTTTTCAGCTGCCACCTAAAAGAAAGAACAGTTGGTACCAGCTGTATATCCTGGGGGAATTCTTGAATTCCAGAATCTAGGCGCTGTTGCCAAGAATCCAAGCCTTTTCACTAGGGGAGGGCACTCAGAGGAGGACCTCCAAAGAGGATCTAAGTGGACAGGTAGGAATATATGGAGAAAGGTGCTCCCTCAGGTGCCCTGGTCCCAAGCTTTAGGGCTTTATCCGTCAAAGACAACACCTGGAATTGGGCCCGGGCTGGAACAGGGAGCTGGTGGAGGACTGGCATAATATGTCCTTGCCAGCCTGTTTGGGCATGTGGGTGATCGGGTTTGTGATTTTTGCCTACCTTGTGTTAGCTACAGGTATGTCCAGGTAGGGCTGGGACAAAGCTTACCAGAATCTGTCCCTCCAGCATTGAGAAACTTCCTCTCATGCTCAGCTCAGTCTTGCAAAGGTAGCCAAGTCAAGAGGAAGTCAGTCAACAAATGACATACCAAAGCTTGGGCAACCAAGAACCTTCTTCCACAGCAGGTGCAGAAGAAGGTTGCTGAGAGGGATGGTGCCAGAAAAGCAGCCCCATGTGCCTGCTGTCCAACAGTACCCCTCTTCCACATCAGGTGCAGCACCACAAATGACAGAAGAGGGGTGCCACTAGCATACGGGGCATGCCTGGCAAGCACCCCACAAATGCAGGGCACGTGCGCCAGGAATTCAAACTCGGGGCTGTGAGGAAGCAGATCAGAGTCCAGGAAGCCAAGCTCAGGGTTAGGGTTAGGGTTAGGGTCCAATATGGGCTCCCCCACTTCCCTGACTTACAATGCCAGCATCTGTGGGATTCAGCAGAGGTGGAGGACTGCTTGTAAAGCTGAGGTTTCTTCCACTTGGACATGGGTAAGATGGATTCGGTATGGTTAGGCTGGGTGGCCAGCTGCAGGCTAACTATAAAACCGTAGCCTCCCAGAGGTGTGCCTTAAGATGGACAGGCCAGGCTTCGTAGGTGGCCCAGGTGAAGAGTAAGGAATTCCAGAAATGCAGTTAGGAAAAGAACTGCACCAAAAGCAATGCAGCCCGAGAGAGAGCAGCAGTCTGGGGAAGGGACGGAGGATACGTGATGTTACACGAGTCATATTTTTAATTAGAAAACTAATACAGCCGCTATCAGCCAGATGCCCAGCGTAATTACATAAACCCTAATAGCTGCATCTGGTGGACGTCACCCTCTGCAGACATGCTGCTCTGGTTCACAAGCAGCCTTCATCAGCAGCAGCAAGAGGCCTTGCTTGTCCACTTCAGTGCATGCATTCAGAACAAAACAGGACCTTTAAAAGCCATCATGGGGATGGGTGGGGAATAAAAACCACGGGTCGTCAACCCAGGAAGGCTTCGCGAAATAAAGACCTATTCATCAGGCCCCCAAAACAGCACGATGAACAGATTCGCATAGATTACACCAACCCACCTAGCGACCGTGATCTGGCAGCTGTGTGAGCAACCGGTGGTGAAACCAGCAGACAGCCGGCCTCATGGGCAGCTGTTGGCTCCTTCTGCTTGGCCTTCCTCACTTGGTCCTCCCAGCAGTATCCCAGAATAGTCTCTCCATTCCCTGCCGTGATCGTGAGCAGATTTCAGCTCCCTGTAGCTTTTGTGCAGTTTTTTCTCTTCTCTTGCCTATTTTGTGCAGTTTATCTTTGCTTTTGTGTGTGTGTGCAGTGTACCTTTGCTTTATTTGCTTCAGAGATTGCAAAAGATAGTGTGGCAGAAGCTTTTGTGATTCACATCTTGGCGCTGCCGAGCCCTTCAGAGTTCCCAAGGAGCACCTTGGCAGGGCTGTCTGTGACTGGGAGACATTTTCCTTTCTCTCTCTCAGCAAAAACCAATTTGCACACCTTTTTATTTTTTAATTATTTTAGTCGCAACTGTTCAACTGCAGGGATCTGAAGCCTCAGCTGGAGCAACATCTGGAAGGCTGAAATGCTTGGAAGGATGCAATGCTTCTCAGGCTTCAGGACTGGCAGGAAGGATTTGAAGCGGAAAGAGGAAGGTCTTCCTGGTATTTTGGTGCTGTCTGCTTTGCCTTCAGCTCCATCAAGCACTGGTATCTGGTCCTGGAGAGCGTATTCATGCAGCTCTCAAGCTGGAAAGGGCTTCTCACCCATTTTACAGCTTTTAAAGAGGGTGGGGAGGAAAGCAGCATGGTGTATTTTTGTCTGAGCCTTATGTACTGAACACATTCATGTTCTGTTGGAAGAGAAGTGGCTGGGATTGGAATAAAAAGGGTTGGAGCCCATGCAATATCCAAGTTCAACCCCACATAATCAATCCTTTTGGCAGGGTACCAGCTGTACAGTGGCTCCTGCTTTGATGGGCCAACCAGTGTCTTATCACTTAGACTCTTATTTTATTTGAGCATAAAACGCCATAATCCATCAAATAGTATTGAAGTTTTACGTCAGATACACATGGATAAAAAGATATACAGGGATAGTTCACCCTCTAAAGAAAAGGGCTTCAGCAAGCATGTGAAAATCAATACTGTAGATGTTTGCTGGATGTCAGCAATGAGGGAATTCTATCCCTATTTATTATGCTTTTATAAATGTCTGAGTCTTTAAGATGGTCAAAGGCATTCTCATGTTCTCTCTCCTATAAAGCTATTCAAAATTTACCAGCATTGAAGTATTTTTGAAACGTATTCCAGATAGTAAAAATCTGCCCTCTGGTGGCCAGAGAGGGAACAACACAGTGTATAGACCCCCACTTTGAATACCAGAGGCTGGAGAAAGGCAAAACAATCACTTTTACGTCCTACACGTGACTGCTGGCATCTGGCTATTGTTTGGAAACAAAATAGTGGCTGACGAATCTGAAATCAATGTTGGCTTATTGCCAGTCCTTGCACTGGTATTTTCTGAGTTAAGCTCTTATTCCCTTACCACATCCACTGTTTTGTCGTCATTGTCATTTTTTGGAGGGGGGAAGAATAGTTAAAATAAATGGCCACCAGGGCAAGTTGAACTGGCAAAGTGCTCTCAGGGCATTTCAAGGCTACTGTGTCTTTAATTAGAAACTTCCAACTTTCTAGTTCTAGCCCTATGATTTCACTTCCTGATTAGTATGGTAACAGAATTACCAATGAATAGTCCCTTCATTTCCCTTAGTTGAAAGTAACTTTCAATTAATTGCTTTCAGTCCAAACCTTAGTATATAAGAGCAGGCTATTCATCCATCAGCCTTCCTCAGAAAGCAATAAAAGGGGGCAGAAACTGCTAGGACACTGTTTTAATTAAAGGATGTGGGGGACTTTTGTTGAATGAGACCAGCTCCTGAGAAAAGTATTACAGGACAATGGAATTATGGTTTGCTGGAAGCAACAGGACAGTATTAATGATCACCTAGAAGTACCATTTGAATTCTACTTTCAGTGGGAAGGAGAGCAATTCCTTAATGGTAGTGAGGTAGGGAAGCAAGCCCAGGGAGACATCTTTGATCTGATCCAGCATGTCCAAAGACGAACTAGCGGTGGGCAGACAGCATGCCAGTTCCAAGGTGGGTCAGACAACAGAGGATGAGCAGCTTCCTCATGGCTTTGCACTCATCTTAAAAGTAGTTCTAAGGCCACACCAAGCTGGCAGCCACATCATCAAGGATAGTCCATTAGTCTAGTCGGCTGTGTTGATCTGTACACAAACCAATTCCAACTATTTTCATCTCTTTTGTAAAGGGAATGGGACTTAAATGGCCATTCAAGACCCCATTACCCAAAAATCTTGCATTACTACTGAGATAGTTCACAACAAAGTTCAGTTGCTGGAAAAAAAATCGGTTCATCCCAGCTACGAGGAATATTTCAGTAGTCAGAGGAAAGCGGGGAGGGAGGGAATTCATCCTGCGAAATCTTGTCAAAGGGCAGCAAAATGCTCATTATACGTTGTGCATAAGAGACATCATGTGTGTGCAGGTACGTCCAGTTGCCTCTGCTCCTAAGATAGGAATGTCAGTTGCCTGCTGCTATCAATCCCACCACTCTCACCACCTTAGATTTTTCTTGTTACACAATTGAGACTGAAAGTAGTGCTTGTTGATACCCAAGTTCCCTTGATGCCACACAGTGACTTGGATTCTAACTCCCTTTCATCCATGTGAATTTTGTCTTCTTTGTGTTCACGGAACCTTACTACCCCCATTCCATCTGCGGGTCCCTGAAAACCTGTTTCCTCAGCATTAGCTCTGGAAGCTTCCTGATAATGTGATACCCTGAGACCACGAAGAAGACTGGAAGGAAGTGTGCTGTTTGGGTGTTCTCTCAAAATTCAGGTAGCAAAAGTAAGATTACTCCAACACAAGTGGTCTGTGATACAAGGGGGTTGTATACGTTGTAATTCCACTTTATTCTGCTCTTTAAACTGGACTTCTTATAAAGGCAATGCCCTGCAGCTTCAGTGGGTCCTATTTCCGAGCAGAGGTACAAAGACTGCCATTCTGAGACTGTTTGCTTCCTGGAAGCATCTGCACATGGAAGCGAGCAAAGACCATGGATGCCGGAAAGCTTCCTTCAGAATTGCTCAGGTTCCTATCTTGTAACTGGCTCCAGTCGATAGCCCCAGGATGTATTTAAAACAGCACAAGTGTGTGGTGTACACACCCTGCTGAAGACCTCTGACACAAGGAGATGAAGAGTCCCAAATGACCAAGAGTCCCAACAACAGGCCAAATTAGTTGCTGTCATGAGGCTATGAGCACAAAGTTGTCAAAAAAACCACCTGGAGGAAGCTTCTTTCAATTCTGCTCTACCCAGTTTTCAAAGAAAAGGAACAGCTCTGTCTAATGCACAGTGCAACGTATTTCTGGGGCTACAACTACCAGACAAATGTGCGCCAATGTTGCCTCACAGTGGCCAGGACCGTAACATCCCTTCCATGAATGTGAATTCTGCTTTGTCGGGGTCTACAGAACCTCACTGCCAAGCAATGTTTGCAAGAAAAGCATACATAGGCATGAGGATGGCGAGTTACTTTTGCATGCTGAAAAGCACAAAACCTGCAATGCAAAATGGAAGTCTTTGTGTGATGTGCACATTCTGCATTCCTTGTGCTCCAAGCAACCCTTCAGCTGCAAATTCGATGATTCCCCCAAGTTCTTAGACCCAAACAGCATATACTGAATTTATTACAGTGCTTGTACCCCACTGAGCTGTGATAATAAATGCACAGGAGCCCTGCAATGCTGAGCAGCTGGCTGTCGGACAGAATTGGCTTCCCCTCTTCCACTAGATAACCTAACCTCCGATTCCTAGTTGCTGGTAAATAGTGACTGGACTGGTGATGCTGAAAGAGAAGTACACTCACTGAGGAAGTCACCATGTGAACAGGAGTGCTGGGGTGGATTTAGAAACCAAGCCTACAGTGGTTTTGAAGATGTTCACATTTATCTTAGTCCCTCTCAATTGGGTGTGTAAATCACATTGGCTTCTGCACTCCTGAGAAATTTTTTCAACGCCTATTTAAATTACAATCAGATTACTCACTCAATACTTGCATTCGAATTTTTCACAACTTCATAAAGCTAAGAAAGGCGAGAACTCTCCAACAAATTGTTTAGCAAGCCAACAGCTGCTGGCTCAACATCCACTTGCTAACCTTCAGTTTCCAAAAGGTTTCCTACAAAGTTTCTTCTACTGGAGGGCCTTGGTTTCTTCCCATTAATCCAAATGTCATCTTATAAACTAGACCTGCTGCCTCTTGGTTTACCCTTGCAGAGCCATTATATACAACTATTCCCTTGGTCTTCCTTTTGTGACTGGCAAGTCATTTAAAAGCCACCAGAAAAATACTTCATTGCCTGTTTGTGCTATCAACAGCCTACTTACTTGCAGCAGCCTGTACTATTAAGAAGCCTTTTAGAGGCCTTTATCGCCTGTGAAGTACTAATATCTAAAATTGCCCCTCTTCTCTGGTATGGGAAGCATGCAACGTTTGGGAAAAAGCACTTGAATTTATAGTTTGTGCCCATGATGGCCGTTGAGAGCAGAATTCCCCCCAGCTGGAAGTTACCCTGGGTCTTACCCAGGTCTTTTGCAGCAATTGACAAAGAGATTATATTCAAATCCCAGGAGCCCAGTGAAAAAGTAAATGCATTCGCATATTGAAAGACACCCACACATAGTGGCAAGGGCTCACAGAGCTGGTATTTCTGTCCATATATCACTGCTGTTTTGATTCTAAAACAAAGTCCTTAGGCAATCTGAATTGCTTTGTTCCATTTCTCTTACTTTATTGTTTCATTTTGTTTCTTTAAGATGACACTGTAGGTTCAAGTCCAGTACCACTTTACAGAACAAGGAATATCGCTCACAGCTCTTGTGAACTTCACAACACACAGTAGGAAAATTGAAAGGGTAGTTTGACCCACAAAAAACACCTCCCTCTTACAAAGAAGTCCAGAGACCAGTTATTCCAAACCAGACTGCAGAGAAGGAGGGTTAAGAATCCAGTTAGGTGTCTAGAAGTCACCCTATCGTACTCAAATCTTTGGGCACAGCTCTCCACTGCAGCTAACTTTCAACATCTGTCAAGCTCAGTCTTTGCTGCAGGGAGTCCATGCCCCTAATTTTTGCTTTCTGGATTAAATTAAGAGGAAGTTCACATGACAGTGTAAGTTATTGCACAAATTACTACACTAATACTTAAGAACTTCTACCCATGGAATGTCAGAGCAGAGGAGAGGTGCTGCTGGATTCTTGGCGAACCAAGTCAAAATTCCAGCAAGACGATATGGCAAGCGGCCTTAAGTCATGATTCCCAGCACTATGGCATGCAGCGGAATTCTTAGAAATGCCCAACTTCATGAACAGCCTGCAAACATTCCAAGATGGTCCTGGTTTCTGCTGCTAACGAGGGCAGAACCTAGCAGCATGCAGAAGGCTTTGACTTCCTCTTTCCATCTCACACGACAGCTCATTCCCATTAAGATTTCCTTTCTATGGGAATCATAGGGAAACAGTATGCAAAATCCACACATATTATGCAAATCTCCATGGCCAGAAGTTGAGGTCTAGTAACCATGCTCACAGAGGATTCCAACAAAATCGGTGTGCTTTTCCCATTCGGAGCTGTATTTTCTGAAGTTCATCAATAATGTGAAGAACATTGACAACTGACCTCATGACAAAAAGAGAGAGAACATGGGTACATTGAGGCCAGAGCTGGTAAATGAAGGGGGCTAGATTGTGGTACTAAGTGGGTGTGGAATATAGGGCTGGTGTGTACGTTACAGACCTGCTTGTTGCACTAATGCACCCAGCTCAGATTATTGAGGCTTGACTGACATGTTATTATAGGCTTTCTTATGTTGCCAAGGTAATATTAAATAGAAGTGACAAAGAGGGTATTATTTCTATTGTTCCCAATTCAGTTGATTGGGAATATGAATGTCTAGACATAGATAAAAGAATCACAGAAATGCCCCCACAAAAAAAAAAAAAAAAAAGCCTCCTATCAAAAGCTCCCAATAATTTTGGAGACAGTAAAATGTTCCTTCTTGCTAATAAATTAACCTTATCTCTGAAAAAGCATAGCCACTCAACTCCCTCCAAAGCTAAACAAACAGAACTTGCTAAAAGGAGCATAGCATTAAAATGCCTTTCAAGTGCCTGATTTATTTCATATATATTCAGAAGGTAGCTTTTAAAAAGTGATTTTTTAAGATCCAATAAATATTTTTTAAATAAGCAGGGGCACCGCCCACATCCTTTGGTTGCACTGTAAAGAGATGTGTTCCTCTGTTTAGACAACGGAGGGGGAAATACCTCCACCCCCAAAAAGGGAAGGGATTCAACAAGTAGAAAGTTTCATTTCAATGTCACAGCCTCAGTCAAGCTTACTTTCTCCATGGGATGCACCATTGCTTTTCATGGACCATTATTTTTTAGGCCACAAGGAATTCAAAAATCATGTAAAATTCTAGCCCAAAAGCACCAGCCCCTGCATGCCTGTTAGCCATTTATGTTTCCCGCTATGACAAGAGTGGCTATTCGCAACTTGGCTGTCACTTTCGCATGAGCACAGGATAAATTTGCCTTCCTAGACTGGGGGCAATCCTGTAAAGCTTAGGCAGCAGCCAGCCCTAGCTGTAATTGTGACTACAGATTAATGAAAGGCAGCTGCATTGCTTTTCCAATTGCTGCATGCTGCACCCCTACCCCAATCCTTGGCTGTGATTTGGGGAAAGCAAATAAGGCACCCTGAGCCTTGCCATTTAATCTTCCGATGTGCATAGTTCCAGCAAATAGCAGAGACACTGTGATGATATCCTTTAAAATTAGAAAGCTGATGGATCTCAAAGGGTAGAAAGTCCAAAATGGCAATGCATTATAATGACTGGAGAAAATAGGTTAGGTTTGGAGAAGCTGTGAGAACTGAAAAGCAGAAACAAAAAGATGAATTTTCACACATCAGGCTATTCTCTTCCTCATGGCTGTGACTGTGCGAATATTTTAGGAGACAGAACATAAGCATTGCAAGGCAATCTGAGATAATGCAGAGGAGTGCATGTGAATTCAGACAGACCACTGCAGCAGCTAGCGCCTCCCCTTACCTCCGGGCTTTATGCAAGATTGGTCATCACGTCATGTCCAAGTTCACAGAGGGTGACATGCACTGGGTTCAAGACTTAAGCCATATACATGTACTAAAGAAAGCAGACAAAACAAGTTTGCTAAAAACCGGCAGCAGCCAGTACATGCGTAACATGTGATTAAATCCCCACAGTGTTATCTATGGAAGAGAAAGGGGAACAGTCAGTCACAATGTTAGCAAAAGTGGAAGTCTCAACACTCGGGAAAAAGATAACTCTGCGCCCATTTTTTTAAGGGTACTTGTACAAGGTCGGATACCTCAGAATAAAATCCAGCAGTCTGCCTGGCTTAAGAAAAAGCACCATTATGAGCTGTTGAGTACAGGCAGGCATGGACCTGCTCATGGCTGCTACCAGAGGTCGGGAAGAGAGGATGGTGGAACAGACACAAGAAGAGGAAAGAGCACAGGAACATTTTAGATGCTGATCTGAAGGACTAGCGAGTGAGTCCGGCAGACCAGACTAACAGGTTCATATTTCTTCACAAGGTAGATATTGACATATTGAACAATACATTAAAATCCTAGGAAACTGTTAATACTCCATGGATAGTTCACAGTGAGTGTGGATGGCGGTGTGTGCTATATACAGCAGATGTCTTTAGCTGAATTCTGAGCAACTGGAGGTTTTAAGAGTGTCCCAAAGCTAACTAGAAACCAGACTCAGAAGTCACACAGTCCAGTTGTATATGCAAAGATTTTCTTGGACAGGGATTCAAATACCTAAAATGCAGGTTGTTGAGCAAAATTCCCATGCTAGTATCAGAAAACTCTGACACTGGAGATCTGCACTGGACCTCAACAAATGACACCATGATTCACAGTTCTCCAATAGATTTTCACATCTTAGCAGCCACGCTGTGTAGTAATACTTTCAACGTACACAGATGACAAAACACGATGTACTCATCACAGGCATCATACACAAGACCCTGCAGAAAGAAGCTTGCATTCTTCTTAAATGTCATGCACAGCAGTCCAACATGATAAAAGTTGCAATCCAGACAATTCCTGATTAACCTCCTCCTGCCAGGAGAGGAGAAGAGGGAAAAGGAAGTGGGAAAGCTATTATAGGATCTTGTAAATTGACTTTATTGAGAAGTCCATTCAAAGTACCAAATTATAGCCTTGCCTGCGTCTCTCAACAATTCTGCTTTCATCATTCATGCTTCTGATTTTGATACTGTCTTCCTATCATGCGTGATCCTTCCACACGGATCTTTTCTGGTATCAGGAAGTTGTGCTAAGAACTCAGAAGCATATGGGAACGTTGGATGGAAAAAACCAAGAGGAAAGATGTCCTTTAATGTTAAAAAGAGGCAGAGAATCTGTTAAAAATCTGCTGAAAATGGCCAAAGGAAGAAACAGGGCATGTCTTGTTTGCGTCACTCCAAATATTTTGAAGTTTCTTCTAAATCAAAGAATTCAAATGAATAAACTGAGGAGTTTTGCTTTTTTAAAAAAAATCAAACCTTGATAAATCTAAGAATTGCTTCAATAGCCTCTTAATTACCATTGTGGCTTGATTCAAACCCAGTCACAGCAGTTTCAGTCAGTTTGCTAATCCATGGAAGATATCCCCATATTGTTTTATCCAGAAGTTCTCCAGAACTTCAGCTGAAGTTCCGAGGAGAAGCTGGGCAATCTCGTGGGACTACACATGCAGTATTGTGCTATGAAAAATACTTTTGCATGGACTTGCTTTCTCCATACTTTGACGTAAGGAAGTTGTGGCATGCTCCGCATTTGACAGCAGCATGGTGAGAATATCTAAATGCACAAGGCCATTTCCATGGGAGAAACGTATCTTCATATGGTAATTACAAGACTATTTGCAAACCAATGATTTTTTTTTGCTGTACTTGTAAACAGGAGAGGAAAGAGAATGGAACAATAAGCATGAGGTTTAAATAGGCCCCAAAATGACAAGGATGTTAATTCAGTTATATGGGACACCTTTCCATCAGAGGGATGACTTTTCCCACTGCTAGGCTGAACAGGGATAAAGTCCTACCAGTTCTGGTTATCCCACCCTTCTTCAGCAGCCGAAGATTCTTTTGTCGCCTTCTTAGGGGTCTTTCTGGCTTTGCCCTCCCCTGCTGCATTTTCCCAGTTGGTCTCCCAGTTTTCCCAGCTGTCACTGTTACTGTTCTTGTTATTGGAGACAGTCCCTGACCCCCAGACATCCCAGCTATCGGAGCTCTTCTTTTCAGTTGAATTGTCCACATATGTCCAGCTATCACTGCTTGGGGACTTGTGGGTCTTTGGAGGGTCTGAGTTACCAAAGGTATCCCAAAAGCTTTGATCCACTGCATTGTTCTGGTAGCCTTCACCTCTGCTGTTCTGGTAGCTCTCCCCCTCAGGTGGCCTTTCAGAGAGGAAAATACAGAAGAACAAGGGCTCGTTTAGTTTCAGCAGCTTACAGACCCCTCCCTTGTTTTTCAATGGCTTTAAAAGGGGGTTGCACAAGTTCACAGACCATCAGCTTGTACTGGTTACTTAGAATCTCCAGGGTCATTCATTCCCCGACAGCCAAAGCTACCCGAATAGTTTACAGCATGAAAGCATAAGAAAACCTTAACATTCAAAAACTTTACATGGTTTAGAAACAACTGGCAACAACCAGACCTGGATTTTAAAAAACTGAAACAACCCATCATATGCTATCAAAAGCCTAGGAGTAGAGGAAAGTCCTAACCTAGTGAGAAAAAGATGATTATGTTGGCACTAGACAGATCACTAAAGCAGCCTTCCCCAGCCTGGTGGCCTTCAGAGGCGTTGGGACTGCAACTCCCAGAATTCCCTTCCAGCAGGGCCACTGACTGGGAATTCTGGGTGTTGCAATCCAAATGTGTCTGGAAGGCTGTGCTAGAGAGAGCCTTCTGCAGTTGGGTGCCAATACTAAGAAGGTCCTCTCTCTTGTTGCTGTCCTCTAAACTTCCCTTAGAGAAGACACCCAGAGGATCTTTCATAGTGTACAGGTAAGTTCATTCGCAAACAGGTAAGTGCATTCCCAAACTCAGTGGAAGGTAATGTGTTACCTTGAGGCCACCCGAGCTGCAAGTGCAATGGTGACTCTTCCTTCAAGGAAGAAGTGCAACCCCATCCAGAACAGGTTGAACACCCTCCAGCTGGTCAGAAAACCACCTACTAACAGCAGCTTGGTCTCATTTGGGTTCAGTTTCAGCTTGTTAGGCCTCATTCAGTCCAACCCTGCAGCCAGGCACTAATCTGACTGCCTTAGCTGATAAGGGAAGGAGAAGCAGAACAGTTTGTGGCATCAGCATTATCATGTTAACGTACTCCAAAAGATCCCACTTTCATGTAGATATTAAACAGCGGGAAAACCAGGACCGGCCTCTGCAGAGTTCCTCATGACGAATCCACGAGACTGAGCAGTATCCTGCAACCACCACCTTCTGGAGCCAGCCAGCCAAGCAGGAGTAAAATCACAGCTCAGAGAGTTGACCCAGGAGGATACCATGCCCAAAGGTACCAGAGGCCATGGGAGCTACTGCACTCGTCTCCAGCTTATAAACTACTCATAGGCATCCGACTGGCTACTGTGGAAACAGAATGCAGAACTAGATCTCCACCTCAGAAGGGGTGGTGGAAAGGAAAATGGTTTGTCTGCACATGCAAACTCTTCATCACATCCAACCAGGACTCCAATTGGAGCCAAATCTGGAACCATAACTTGAAATGGCCACCTAGAAATACAGGGGTAGAGAGGCTACACATGCACTTTATAGAATGGGGTTTTTTTCTCTTTTACTGTAGGAATAGAAGTGACTGGGCAAATATTATGAGATGACCAATGAAAAAGTGGAACATAAATGTTTCAAACAATAAATAAATATTGGGTTAAGGGAAAACACAGTGAGGGGTGTGAGGAGAAAATTAAGTTGCGCAGAGTTTACTTGGGTGATCAGGGGAGCTCTTAAGTGTAAGGCACTTAAGAGCGTGCACATACAGGATACCTTTCAGAAGGCTCATCTGATTTCCCAGAGAAAAAAGTAGTAACGTCTCGCCATCCCTTGCTACTTACTCCCTGGACCTGTGGAAAGAGAGTGAAGAGTGCAAAGATCTATCACGCAAAAGACCATTAAGGGGTGGAGAGAACAGCAGACCTCCACACGCTGGAGGCAAGGGCTTTCTACCTTTCAAAGCCCATTTCACGCAGTGCAGCCTCACAAGGAAGAGTTTTCCTGGACACAGACATTTCTGAGGAGTTGACAGGGAACTGCACCCACTGCTTAATGCACTGAGATGGGAAACAGAAGATTCCCTCCATGCCTCCTCCTTTTTATGTTCATACAACAAAGAGTACAGTGAAAGTCTCCGTGAAGAGTTAGGAGCTGCTTTGACAAAGTTGCCAAATCTTGAGAAAGGGAGGCAAAGCCTAAGACAGTCATGCAGGAAGACTCTGCCTCTTGGTCACCGGAAGAACAGAAATCTAGAATGACAATGGCAACTGCCACAATAGGTAACTTCTTTTTTGAGAAGTGAGTTCAGTGATCAGCAATCTATGAAATAATTAGTACTACAAACATTCACAAAACTACATGCACTTTTATCTCTTTTCTTACAACATTATATGGGAACGACTTCGACATAAAAGCATTCAACAAAAAATGGAAAACTAGAAGGCATTAACGCTTACCAGTTTTAATGAATAATGGCAGCAAGAATGAAGAAGAGAAAGCACATATATTAGCAAGATTTAGAAGTATCTGTATTCAATTTAAGCTGTTTCCATATTCCTTTCCAAGCTTTATGCCTGATAACAGGCTCACCAATTGCCGCAGTACTGCCTTTGCCAAAGCACATTTAAAATCTCCGCTCCACTCACTGTTTGACACACACATCTTGATGGCACACAGTTTTTTTGATTGTCAACTGATGGCACTTAATTATATCGGAATAACCTTTCATTAGATATTAATGAACACAAGTTTCTGCAAAGGTCCGACTCACACATTACCCTAGCTACAGCAGAAATCAGTTTCAGCTGTCCCAGTATTAGGTCAACATATTTGTGATATAAAAATCATGCAGTCAGGCCATTTCACAGTGACTTTGATGTTAAAAGCACTGTGTGCATTGAGCCTGAAGTGGAAGAAAGTGCTTACTCGGGCTGTGTGGCTGCAAGGTGCATGATCTTTTGTGCTGGAGCTCCAGGTACAAAAGGAATATGGAGACTGGCTTAATTCAAGGCCTCCTAGCTGCTAGGAAGGCCACTTCGTACCTTGGAAGCCAAATGAGAGACCCCCTGGGAAACGTCATCCAAAATTTTTCCATCTTTCACCTATAGAAATCAAGATGTCCACAATTAGACACAGAACAAGACAGCCTGTGAGAAAAGCTAGTTACACTACCAGTCTTGAACTAGTCTTCAAAACAAGTCTTGAATTCCAAAGACAATGAAGCTAGGAGGAGAGAGTTCAGTACTTGTTAAAAAGTCACCTGCCTCCACAAACTGCTGAAATTTGGCAGGAAACTTCCTTGGGAAATGCAAAAGTTTTTTGGTTGAACAAACTAGCCACTTATGGAGCAAGTAACACAAGGCACTCTGTATAAAGAGTGCTTGTTAAACACATGGGGCAATTTTTATAAGCATAAACTGGGATTTGGTTTGGTTTACCAAAAATGCATCTCTACTTAGAATTTTACACAACATTCCTAGCCTTGTTAAAGATGTTCAGGATCATCTAAAAAGAATTTATATTTCAGTCTGGAAGTTGAACAACCTGTCACCCTGTACAGACCTGAGTTCTTCAGCACACAAAACAGAATACTAATTTATTCTCCATCAAATTTAGCAACATGGTGAACATGTACAGAGGGCATTTGCCACTGGTTGCCCAGAAACTGAAAAAGCCCTCAGCAACTGGGGAACACAAACACCTGGGTGGTCGGCATGCTTACAGAGTGCTGAGTCCCAACATCCCTCTACATGTGAGAAGCTTACATGAGGTTCTCTGAGATGGAGGGAGATTCAACACAAGGCTGTATCCAAACAAGCAGTTCCCAGCGTTGATTTTGAGATGATGCAGTCATGCAATATAGTGTGGCTGTATCAAGTGACCAACAGCACACTTTCATCTGATCTTAGTTGCTCTTTAATCAAGCTAACCTTTGTCATGAATGGCCCAGATTGCTTCAGCTATTGGGAAGTACAGAAATGTGATAAATAAATAATAAATTTAACCTTCTGTACCCTCCATGGATTCTCTTAGATTTCTTATATTCTCTCAAGGTTTACTCCTGTGAGGAAAGTTTGTAACAGCTGTCATTGTTTGGCTTCAAAAACAGGCAAGAAAGGGGAGACATAATATATAAAAAAGTATACGGCATTATGCCTGCTATAGAGAAAGGGGAAAGGAAAAAATATTTCTCCCTGTCTTGGGGCTGATGGATGGGAGATTCAGGACAGATACAAGGAAGGACTTCTTTACACAGCACAGTTAAATTATGGAATTCATGGCCACAAGATATAATGGCAGCTGCCAATCTGGATGGATTTAAAAGGGAAATGGACAAATTTGTGGGGGAGAAGGATGAATGGCCTAATGGTTATATGTTCCCTCCAGCATCTGCCTGTACTCCTGTCCCTGCTGAGTTGCCGGTGGGAAGCCAGGTGGCCATCATGTGAACAAAGGCTGGACTAGACGGATGCTTGGTCTGATCCAGAAGGGCGCTTGTGATGTCTTTCTACTCTTCTGCACATGGCACAAATTAATATGCAGCTGGCAGCAAAACTATGAACTGGAAAAAGGCAGCCAGTGTGGTGTGGCAATTAGTGTCAGACTAGGACCAGGTAGACCCAGGTTCAAATCCTGCTTGTGAACTGAAACTCACTGGGTGATCCTAGGCTAGTCCTGATGGCTGAGCCTGATGTAGCTCATAGGCTATTGTGTTAAGGGCGGGGGGGGGGGGGAGTGAGAGACGCTCACCATGTAGGAGCTCCCAGGAGGAAAAGCGAGGTACTTATGTATCCAGTAGTGCAAACAGAGTGTAGAGCACAGAAGGATGACAGGTAAGAGATGCGTTTCACACCCATCTGGATCAGCCAGTTGGGCTGCAGACATCTTGAAGAGTGAATGCCAGAATATGAAACTGACACCACCAGCTGGGCTTCTGCTTTAGATCATACAGGGAAGGAATTAAACCGACACGACAGGTGCAGGCAATTCACGCTAGAGAAGCTAATGTGAGTAAGTAGGAGGATGCATTCAAAATCTGTAAGTTGTGTACTTAATTCCAAAGTTACCTTTTCCTGTGCAGGTTTGAGAATATTTTCATTTAAACTCTGACCTAACTCTGAAGCCTAGTTAAAAGCAAAACAAACAAAAAAGTCAGTTACACTTTTCTTCATTCGACACAGCTTACATGTAATACTAACAAAAAGTTGTCATAAGACTTTCAAAGGAAAAAAAAGGGGCAAAGTAGGACAAGAGACGCCCTAAGATTTGCCTGCTACAAGCGACAGAGTGAGCTCAAGGCAGACAAGATGCAAAGTCATAAAGAAAAAAAAATACATGGAGCTACACAAGACAACAGTACCTTCAAACTGGTTCTTTCAGCACACTGCTGCCGCTACTGACAGACTAAAAGAAAGGATCCTTGCTAAGCCATTGTTTGCTTTAGTGGAACAACTGCACCCACAGCAAAGGACAATTCCCACACTGCTCCAGTAACATGCAAGCAGATTCCATTCACTCATTTGGTTATAGTCTGCGATTTCAAAAAGGCACACGCACAATATAGGGCAAATCATGCCGCTTGAAGCTTCTATTAATGGAGCACCATGGGAAGCTATTGAGTGATGGCAGCTACTCCACTACAGGAATATGCACCTAGAAGTGTTATTTTGGAAAGACATATGGAGTGATTTCACAGAATCAGCACAGCGAGTAACGCCATCCCCATCTGAGAAGAATTTCTGTTTCTAGGAGAGGCAGCGGACACGCTCTTGCACCCAAAAAATGATGTCAAAGCTTAAGGATCATGTTCTTTGCTAGCTTGTGTGAGAATGTTTAAGATCAATGGAACTCCAGTCTTAGAAGAGCTCCAGAGGGTTTCTGTTCTAGAGTAAAAGTCTGCAGGGTCCAGTCATGAAGCATCACACAATGTTTTTAACCAAACACAATGAAGAGCTATTTATTTATTGCATTTGTATGGTCCATTCCCTCTTCATGGATCACTGCCTTGTCGTGGCGAAGGGGCTTGCGTAGCTCAATGAAGCTATGAGCTATGCCATGCAGGGGCACCCAAGATGGACAGGTCATAGCAGAGAGCTCTGACAAAACGTGATCCACTGGAGAAGGAAATGGCAACCCACTCCAGTATCTTTGCCATGAAAACCCCATGGACAGTACCAAAAGGCAAAAAGATATGACACCAGAAGATGAACCCCTCAGGTCGGAAGGTGTCCAATATGCTACTGGGGAAGAGCAGAGGGCTAGTACTAGTAGCTCCAGAAAGAATGAAGCGACTGGGTCAAAGCCGAAAGGACACTCAGTTGCCGATGCATCTGGAGGTGAAAGGAAAGTCTGATGCTGCAAAGATCTATACTCCATAGGAACCTGGAACGTAAGATCCATGAATCAAGGCAAACTGGATGTGGTCAAACAAGAGATGACACAACTGAACATTGACATCTTAGGAATCAGTGAATTAAAATGGACAGGAATGGGTGAATTTAATTCAGATGACCATCAGGTATACGACTGCGGGCAAAAATCCCTCAGAAGAAATAGCCTTCATAGTCAATAACAGAGTAGGAAAAGCAGCCTGGAATACAATCTCCAAAATGACAGCAGGATCTCAGTTCGAATCCAAGGAAAACCATTCAACATCACAATAGTCCAAGTCTATGCCCCAATCACTGGTGCTGAAGAGGCTGAAGTCGACCGGTTCTATGAAGGCCTACAACACCTTCTAGAAGTAACTCCAAAAAATGATGTCCTTATCATCATGAGGGAATTGGAATGCTAAAGTAGGAAGCCAAAAGATAACTGGAATAACAGGCAAGTTTGGCCTTGGAGTATAAAATGAAGCAGGGCACAGGCTGGTAGAATTTTGTCTAGAGAATACGATGGTCATAGCAAACACTCTTTTCCAACAACCCAAGAGATGACTCTACACATGGATGTCACCAGACCATCAACACAGAAATCAGATTGACTATGTGCTCTGCAGCCAAAGATGGAGAAGCTCTATACAGTCAGTAAAAACTAGACCAGGAGCCTACTGTGACTCAGATCATGAGCTTCTCGTTGCAAAATTTAGGGTTTAATTGAAGAAAGTAGGGAAAAGCGCTAGGCCACTCACGT
Source organism: Varanus komodoensis (assembly GCF_004798865.1). Lineage (NCBI taxonomy): Eukaryota > Metazoa > Chordata > Lepidosauria > Squamata > Varanidae > Varanus > Varanus komodoensis. The sequence goes on from NW_025336481.1 coordinate 5,609,883, forward strand.
ATGACCTAAATCATATCGCTGATGAATATACAGTAGAGGTGACAAATAGATCTAAGGAATTAGATCTGATAGACAGAGTGCTTGAAGAACTATGGACGGAGGTTCGCAACATTGTACAAGAGGTAGCAACTAAAGCCATTCCAAAGAAAAAGAAATGCAAGAAAGCAAAATGGCTGTCTGAGGAAGCTTTACAAATAGCTGAGGAAAGAAGGGAAGTGAAAGGCAAGGGAGAAAGAGAAAGATACACCCAATTGAATGCAGAATTCCAGAGAATAGCTAGAAGAGATAAGAATGCCTTCTTAAATGAATAGTGCAAAGAAATAGAAGAAAACAATAGAATAGGGAGGACCAGAGATCTCTTCAAGAAAATTGGAGATATGAAGGGAACATTTCATACAAAGATGGACAGGATAAAGGACCAAAATGGCAGGGACCTAAGAGGCAGAAGAGATTAAGAAGAGGTGGCAAGATTACACAGAAGAACTATACAAGAAAGAGTTTAACGTCCCTGATAACCACGATGGGGTGGTCACTGACCTTGAGCCGGACATCCTGGAATGTGAAGTCAAATGGGCCTTAGGAAGTCTGAGCAGCAACAAAGCTAGTGGAGGTGACAGTATTCCAACTGAGCTATTCAAAATCTTAAAAGACGATGTAGTAAAAGTGCTACACTCAATATGCCAGCAAATGTGGAAAACTCAACAGTGGCCACAGGATTGGAAAAGGTCCGATCCCAAAAAAGGGCAATGCCAAAGAATGTTCAAACTACTGCACCACTGCACTCATTTCACACGCTAGCAAAGTTATGCTCAAAATCCTACAAGCTAGGCTCCAGCAGTATGTGGACCACAAACTACCAGAAGTACAGGCAGGATTTCGAAGAGGGAGAGGAACTAGAGATCAAATTGCCAACATACACTGGATCATGGAGAAAGCTAGGGAGTTCCAGAAAAACATCTATTTCTGCTTCATTGACTATGCTAAAGCCTCTGATTGTGTGGATCACAACAAATTGTGGCAAGTTCTTAAAGAGATGGGAGTATCGGACCATCTTATTTGTCTCTTGAGAAACCTATATGTAGGTCAAGAAGCAACAGTGAGAACTGGACATGGAACCACTGATTGGTTCAAAATTGAGAAAGGAGTTCGGCAAGGCTGTATACTGTTGTCCTGCTTATTTAACTTATATGCAGAGCACATCATGAGAAAGGCGGGGCTAAATGAATCACCAGTTGGAATTAAGATTGCTGGGAGAAATATTAACAACCTCAGATATGCAGATGATACCACTCTCATGGCAGAAAGTGAAGAGGAACTAAAGAGCCTCTTGATGCAGGTGAAGGAGGAGAGTGCAAAAGTTGGCTTGAAACTCAACATTAAGAAAACAAAGATCATGGCATCCGGTCCTCTCACTTCCTGGCAAATAGATGGGGAAGAAATGGAGGTAATGACAGATTTTATTTTCCTGGGCTCCAAGATCAGTGCAGATGGGGACTGCAGTCAAGAAATTAAAAGACGCTTGCTTCTGGGCAGGAAAGGTATGGCAAATCTAAACAGCATACTAAAAAGCAGAGACATCACCCTGCCAACAAAAGTGCATATAGTCAAGGCTATGGTTTTCCCAGTTGCAATGTATGGCTGTGAAAGCTGGACCATAAGGAAAGCTGAGCGCCGATGGATTGAGGCCTTTGAACTGTGGTGCTGGAGGAGACTCCTGCGAGTCCCTTGGACTGCAAGGAGATCAAACTGGTCAGTCCTAGAGGAGATCAACCCTGACTGCTCTTCAGAAGGCCGGATCCTGAAGATGAAACTCAAATACTTTGGCCACGTAAGGAGAAGGAAGGACTCCCTGGAGAAGAGCCTAATGCTGGGAACAATAGATGGCAAAAGAAAAAGGGGATAGCAGAGGATGAGGTGGCCAGATGGAGTCACTGGGGCAGTTGGTGTGAGCTTAGGTGGACTCCGGGGGATGGTGGAGGACAGGAAGGCCTGGAGGAGTGTTGTCCATGGGGTCGTGATGGGCCGGACACGACTTCGCAACTAACAACAACAACAACAACGGTCCATTCTCCCAGAACACAGGCTTAGTCTCCCATTTCCTAGATTTATAGGAACTATGGCCACTAGAAAAAGTGACACAAAGTGGTGTAAAGAGTGACTGCAAAGAGGAGCGCAGGGAGAAGAATTACTCGCTAGAGATGAAGAAACAATACACCCATAGCTAGGTTTTGCTAAAGCCCTGTGGAGCTGTTTGTAGAAAGGATCCTCCTTTTTGCTGTAGAAATCTAGGTGTCCCTGCTTAGTCCACAGAAGTCTGTTGGTGGCCTGACTCTGGACACAGGGACTGGAGAAGAGCTGTGGCCCCTTCATCACCAAGAAACCTTCCCTTCCTCACCCTATTTCTGAGAACAGTGTCTATTTTTGTTATTATTTCTTAGTGGATGTTATGTATTTAGGAAGGACACTGCTAAATTCTTTTATTTCTTATGCCAAGAAGTTGCACGCCATCTCTGTGAAGTGGCTTGGGAAGGACGCATTTTGGTGCACATTGCAATTTCTTTTTAATTGTGGTGAATTGTAAGCTAGGAAAAATATTGAGCAGTTCCCTGGGAAGAGAAAAAGGATAAGGAGTTGCTACCCAAGACTCCTAATAAAGCCAAAGTTGAAAGAACTTCCAAGCAGGATAAGAATATCAATGCCAGGCTACTTGTCCCGATGGCTAAGTGCCGTTTCCAGTATCAAAGGTAATATGTGGGAGGGGGCTATTGCATTCATCCCCTCCTCACAGGTTTCCCTTGGGCAGCTGCTTGGCACTGTACGAACAGGATGCTGAACTAGAAGGCTCTTGGTCTGATTCTTCTAAAAGCACATTTCCCTCTCCTTGCAGCTCCTTGCTCGCCTCCCTGAGCCATGTCCCTAGGAGCTGCCTAATCTCTCAGCCCCTCACTACTGTAGTGTTTTGCAGTTAAGGTACTCGACTGCCACGGCTGCTATCCACTGTTGCCATGGGATACTGCGAACATTCTGAATCTAAACGAATCCATCTAATCAATATCCTTCCTTTATTAGTTCAAACATCTACATAATTTATGGAATATGTGTAATTTATTTGGTTTGTGGCAAATCTGGCTATTTTTTAACATCTTATGGATACTGATCCCTGTGGAAGGGGGAGAACACAGACCTTTGCAGATCTGTAACTTAAATGCTTCAAACCTTTTCCTCCCATGATTGAAGCCTTCTGTGAACCATTCCTCTCTGATTCCAGTTCCAAATACGTCCCTAAATCTCATTTCATGAATGCCTCCTCTTGACCCTCCAATACACACAGCCAATGAGCCCTAAATGCTCACAGAATTAGCATGGGTTGGAATATTTACTTAGGAATCTTTTTTGATGCAGCCTATTTTAAAACAAGCTGAAAGAGACATTACAGAAAGATGCAGACAACACTGCTCAACGAAAATGACTTGATTTCAAAGTGCGTGTGGGGGGTGGGTAGGAAATAAGTAAAAGGAAAAGACAGCTAGCAGCAAAATGTACAAATTCAGCACAGTAACACAGTGCCCATGCATGAGAAGAGAGGGCATTACCGGCTCTGCCTGCTGTTTGTGGCCCCAAAACTTTACACCCAGGCAGCACAAGAGAAAAGAGCAAGGGGGGTAGAAGAAGCAGCATTTAGCAAAAGATCTAAAGCAGTTTTTTAAAGGCAAGAAAGCATGATATTCATTCCTACACCAGTGCCTTACTGACAAGCAAAACGCCGAGTCTGTTGTTCAACATGCCAAACCGAATTGCCAAATTTAGTATGCGAGTCGAGGCTGGGGGTTAAGCCAGGCTGTGAGCAACAGCTCCACTTGCTCACTGGGGGAATTTGCTGTCATAGGTGATGAGCAACAATGCTGAAGTGGCTTGTCAGTAGAGCTGATTGGTTAACTTGTGTGTAATGCGCTGAATAAATATATACGCTTGATACTAAAAAAAAAAAAAAAAAAATTCAACAAGGTTCCAAGTAAGTAACTAAGAGATTTGTGAGGAGGCAGCAGAAGAAAATCGGGATGACACCAAGTTCCCCTACTCTACCTAGCGAGCAAACCTCTGCAGGCTTCGTATTTCCTGCATTTTTCCTTTGAAGGCATACAACTTCCTAGCCTGGAAGATGGTTTGCAATGAAACCTGAATTTTTCTCACTGCTCTCTGCCAGCACCCAGTGCAGACCGAAAAGAACTCGAGGTCCCGGCTTTGCGCAACTTGCCCGAGCTGGGCACATGCACCACCTTTTCCTTCTTACATGGTGCAATTCCGGCTGGTAATGAGCGGTTCCAGTGCCAGCAAGCTACTCTGAGAGCCAGGTCACATGAATCTGCTGCTTGCACCTGAAACACGAGCACCTTGGGGAGAACCGGCAGGCTCACCACTGCGGATCCTGCGGCTTGGAAGTGCTCTGCCATAAGATGCTACCTGCATGAATCAATTTTTCTGTATGGATACTACATGCAGGTGCCCCCACAACCATTATGGTTTGAAGAGAGGCCTTCACAATCAGGCATTCATGAGAAGTTTCCCTTTGTACAAACTGTATGGGGACAAGTCAGTGCCTGCATGCTTAATTATGGTTTGGTGCATTTTCTTACTGTTTTAATTCCATTTAATTTGTGATTGTAAGCCACTTTGAGAGCCATTCTTCTCAGTAGAAAGGTAGGGTACAAATCTAATATTGAATCCAATGGCTCCATCACAACTCTCACTCCAAAGCAAGCCCCACACTCCTACAAAGACTCCAATATAGTATTCATGAGCAAATCGGACACAGAGCAGGCGACAATTCAGGATCAGTGGCTATTTCCATAATGAGGAAAATAAATATTTTGGGTGTGTAATACGAGACGTTTCTGCAACAATAACTGAAAGAGAGACTGGGGAAGCTGCTGTAGTCTTACATTATACTAGATATGTCCCCTTCTCTGTCCCACACCCCATCGAAGTACTTATCCCTCATGAATTATTTTGAATCACTTTCTGAGGAGAAAAGCTGGCATATTTTCAGCTGTTGTGCGCTAGAATGTAAGATATGCACAAACCATTTAGTACAGGAGAGAGCAAAGATTTCACTCTTTTTTCTTTGACACACTAGAAGGAAAGAAGAGATCAGGAACAAGACACAGTGGCTTGCACCTTCCACTGCTGTTGTGTAGTATGTTCCAACACCAGGCCAGAGCTAAGGGCAAAAGTGGTGGACCTTATGGGTTTTAGAGCAGATTCTAACTATCAAGTTGCAGACATTCTAGCACCACTAACTAAACAGAGCCAATAGATTCACCCTTTGTTCTCGCTGCTTCCTAACTAAAGCTAGCACGTTGTTTGATCACAATACCTCTGAAACCGGGACCTAATAATCAGTTTATCAGGAAAGATCCAGGAGAATTCAAGCCGCTGAGGATAAGAGAACCAGTGAAATGTTTTAGTGCACAGAACAGAACAACTTGTGTTAATCACCTTTTGAGTTGCCTGAGATCCAAATTTGGTAGCCTGTTGACAGAAGCAAAAAATAGTTAGTTTCACTCTCATATTTCTCCCACCGTGTTTCTTAAACTGCACATATCTCCTGCCATCCCGAGGAGATTTAAACAACTAGAAAGCACACTCACATCGACATTTTGGATCCTTCCAGACAGGTGACCCCTAGGATTACCTACTCAATCATCGCTTTTCTGCTGTAAGCTACCAAGAGAGCTTCAACCACTTTTCACATTTCAGGGGTATTATGCTTTCTCTTCTGTGCACACATCCTGTTTTGTTCTATCCATGCTGCTGTGTCTGTAATGGCCATGCAGGCATTAGAGAGCCTGGGCTACTGGGAGGCATACAAATGAATTAAATAAGGAAGGAAGGGTCAGTTCACCCAAACCATATTGCTTCCCATTAGGTGTCTCCATAGGGTCATGTGAGGGAAAGTAAGGTTGCACTGCAGAAAACCACTGATATGGAGGAAACGTGCCCTCTGTGAAGGACCCTGCCTTCTGACAGGCAGGCTTTTGTCTTTACCCACCCCATGTTGCTAAAATGGCCATAATAGGAATGTTTTACAAAACAGATGTTTAAAAACAATTGTGATCTTCTTTCATTTAAATGCTATTGCAATTTTTAAGCAAATACAAAGAGAACACATTTTAGCAACAATGTAGGGAAGCATCAGGGAGAACCATCACAGGATGATAAAATGGCACGGGTACATTAACCTGCTAGTACACAAAGAAACCGTGCCTATAAAAAATAGAATGTAGCACTACATTGTGCTGTTCTTCCATTCTCACAAGAGTCAGACTTTCTGCGATTTCAAAAAAGATGAAAAAGAGAGGGAGAGAATGACTGGGTGAAAATGTTATACAAATGCCCCACAGCAAGTACACGAATGAAGTGTGGCAATTCCACACTATATGGCTAGTGGGGAAGCACCCCTTAGTGCCTATATACTAAGCCCATCCTCCTATCTTATGTTTTAATCTTGAAGAAGAAGCTAGTCATTTCAGATCACATTCTAGATAAAATTGCCATAGCAATAATTTCAAATAGCATCACAGGGAGCCCTGAAATCTCTTTTGGGGGGGGGGGCGGCGGGGGCTGTTGTGTGGGAGAAAATCATTAGTGGTATATAAATGTTTCAGAAATATATTATGTTCATCAGAACTGTCATCCAATATCTGTTCTTATTTTTCCTGCACACATGCATTTCATGCAAATGATGACGGTACAGCAACAGGCATGGCACAAAAACTGGAACTGAATAAACACCCAAGAATATTTCCAGGACCCACAACTGACACAGAAACTGAGAAAACAAGTTCCATATGCATGAGAATTTGAAAGCAAAAGTGAAAAAGACATTTACTTATTTGACCGATCAAACATGCTAAAGGAAAGAAATGCTAACTTGGCTGATTAATACTTGTGCTATTCTTCTCACATTATAAATGGTATTATTATATGTTAGTATTACAGGCTGGAGGGCAACTACATATTTAGAAGATTATGCATTGCAGGGTTCTATATTTAACATTCTAAAAACTTAGAAATCTTCTGAGTGGCATAGATTAATCAAAAGCTCTTTGGTGATAAGATTATCATTATGTGAACAAGTGGCTAATAAAGCAAAGTGAATGTACCCTTAGCTGAAAAAAATCAAATGAAGCAATCAACCAAACCCCATCACTGCATTCATGAGAGGCAAGATTTCTGCCTGTTTAAAAAAAAAAAAAAAAAAAAAGGTTAAGTGAAATGACTTCATGTGCTGAATTATGTTTACTTACACCTTCTTTAGCTGCAGAAGCAAATTTGCTTGCTCCTGTTGTAAAACTGCTCCATCCCTGAAAGGAGAAGAACATCATAGCAAGGCTTGCTCCATGCAGACACCATGGTAATGTATGATATATTCATACTTCCCGACTTTCGTAAATTTACACAAGGGCCAAAACTGGTGCCCACAGTAAAAAATGCAACCACTATTGCCCCACAGCACAGGATCCATGGGGTGATGCATGAACATAGGGCAGTGGAGTGGAAAAATGGAAATACCCCTCTTTAGGAAACGTTTATTGGATGCCTGCTTTCCAGAATTCAGCTTCTAGTGTCAATTCCCCAGAGTTTCTCCCCAGCTCTTCTCTTCTTCAATTTCAACTGAAGCCACTCCCTCTCTGCAACTCCCCTGTCCCCACTTTTAACCTATTATTACGCCCAACATGGTACTGTTGCTTTTGGGCAATGAAGCCAAAAGAAGCAGTTGCTTCAACTACTACTGCTCTTCAGCTTTACAGAAATAGAATCTCCAGTTACCTTCTTCCTTTCTGAAGCCTGCATGTGAGTAGAGATTTAGAGTACAATGTCTACTCAAAGGCCCCTTTCATTTTCATCCTGATTTTCAAAACTGATTTGTGAAGAGGAAGATTGGGTGACTTCGAAGTTACTATAGAAAAAAAATGAATGGAGTTGGGGTGGGGCGAGAGAAAGCATGGATAAGAATGATCTATATGACTTAATTTAAATAGTTATTATCTCTAGAAATGCCAACCTGGGGAAAAGAAATTTTAGCACAGGTAAGAATGACCTACATGAGCACAAACTGGGTTGTAGTTATGAAGCATCATGCTGGCAAAAAGGATAGGCAGGTGGATATACTATCATTTTATTTTGGAATGCTAAGAAGAATGTAAATGGATAGCTTTCTGAAAAGACCCCCTGCTGCACAGGTCTTAAACTCTGAATATTATAAGATTGAAGTGATTTGTATAAAATTGCACTCAAACTTCTCCCATATTTCAGCTATTTCACACATGAGACAATACATAGATTGTTGGCCTGATTGCTTTTAAGAATACTGTTGTGTTCAGCAAAGAATAACATGGCATTGCTCCATCTTATACTACTAAGCATAAGGAAAGCATCTACTTACCGAATACAGAGAGGACATGGCATTATTAAGAAAGTCATCTTCCTTCTTTGGAGGAGTAACTGTGTTCCCAAACCCTACATAGCGATTCTCTTGACCACTGAATCAAAATATATAAGAAAATGAGCAAACCCTATTTAAAATCAAAACACGGTTCTTTAAAACACACCCAGTGACTGGTTCTGTGACCTGCAGCACCCCTGCCATGCACACGCACACACAGAAATAAGCATGGGGTGGGATATCATAACTTCATCCTCAATTAGTGAATTTCTTGTGCCCAACATGTTATATTCAACCTGTAATTTTCAGGTACAGTTTTACTGCTCTTTCTAAGCAAAGAGTGATGCTCAGACCGAGCACTTCTGTTTCAAAGCCTCAGACTGGAAAGTTCATAGTGACCCTAGCATAAAGTACAGTGGTACCTCAGTTCACGAACTTAATTCGTTCTACCCGAATTGGTCGTGAACCAGGTCGAATTTCCCCATAAGCTTCAATGTAAATAAGGTTAATCCATTCTGAATCATAACTTTATGTTATACATAAAGAACGGCATATAAACGTTTTAAATAAATAAATACTACATAAATACATGATTTTTTTTTTTAAACCACAAAAATAGGAGCCACGTCCCCAGGCTGCGGGCCAAGCCGCAGCTGCCTCACTGAGCCTGGGGGCGGACAGGCTGAAGCAGAGTGAGAATGGGGATGTGGCTCCCGCGCCTCCACCGCGGCCCTCTCAGGGCAAGCTGCTGCTGCCGAGTGGCCACCATGCTTCTCCCCCCCCCACGGCGGGGAGAGGCGGGAGGCGCCCCGCTTGGCCGGCCGCGGTCCCATCCCTCCCCTCCCCTCAACTCAGTCCTTGGAAAGCAGCCCTTACCTCCCTCCTTATGGCCCTCTCCCGGCTGGGAGAGCCACCCCGCACTCGTCTCAATGGCCTCCCGCTCCCTCTCCCAGGGTTGGGCAAGCACCTCTGAGGGGGACCTTCCTCTAGTTCAGAAGCGGGGTGGCGGCGAGGGGCTGCAATGGCCTCAACCGAGGTGAGCGCACCCTCATGGCTCCCCCTCATGGTGGGTGGGGAGAAGGTTATTGTTTGGAGTGTTCGTGCGAGGAAGATGGCCACGATCGTGTTCAAGCGGGAACATGGCCATGATTGTGGTCATCATCCAATGTGGAGTTCACGGACGGAGGCAAAATTTTGCCAAAATTTCTGTTCGCAACACGATTTGGTCATGAACTGAGGAATTTGTGAACCAAGGTACCACTGTACACATTACATACATTAGTGTGAGTCTTTCCCCAGGTTTAAAAACAAGATATTCTGAATAGTTTCTCTTAGAGAAACAGCCTTGGAGATTGGAAGATCAGAAAGGAGGGAAGGTGCTTGACCTCTTCAAGATTACTCGCCTGAAATCACGCAATAAATTAATAGCTTAGAATTGGATTATACTCTATGCAATGGATGTGTTTTCCACATGGACACTGGCCTTTGATGAAAACCATATGAAGTGCCTTGAATACCACTTCTGATAGAAAGGTGGGGTACAAGACAAAGAATGTGAAAATGCAGGCCTGTAGACACGCAGTAGTCGAAGCCCATGAAATAAGCCATCTCACATTCCTCGTGTATTTCAAGACATGGCTCTGACACCTTGAGTGTACACTGCAGCAAATATAACTGTATATAAAGTGCAGACCAGCCCTAGATACAGATCTGAACCCAAGTTTGCTTTCAATATAACTGCAACAGCCTAACAGTAGCTAGAGGCAGATTAAGAAATATCTCCAAAGCTATGTCAGCTAATAAAGAACAGCATGTAAAATACACTTAACACTCTGCACCACTTTCACTAGCTAGTGCACAGTTTCTAGCCACAAAATGTTATTTGACATGTTTCCCATCTCCACCAACTGCTATCTTTGTAAGTCTTCTGGCACAAGCAGAGCTCAGGGGTGGGGGAAGGCTGGCTCTTACCGCGTAGGAAGCTATGGAGAAGCCTAGATGCAATGAGACTGACTCATACTGTTTCTGTAGAAGGATTCTCCCCTTGGCAACACGGGAAGAATTTGGCCAAGGGAATGTTTAGGCACAGTATCCCTGCCAAGAGGAATCACCTGGGAGGTGGAGGAGAGTGGGACTCACTGATCATAACCATAATTGTGGAATCCTGTGTCAAACAGAGGTGTGATTTCTACCTTTGATAGGAGCCAACGTCATCATTTAACCAGTCTTCAAAGGCTTTGTCAGAACTGGCACCAGCATTCTGTGGTTGTCCGGCCGGTCTGCAGCAAAAAAGAATGAAGTAATAAGCTATTCAAAAGCCAAAACCTCAAGTATGAGTCCAGACTCGCTGTTCCTATATTATCACATGTTAACCTGTTAACATCTACAAACACAGAATGGCTGCATATCAAGTTTACTTCTAATTAATGTTTGTACCGTACTTTACGTTTTTTAATCGTTGTGAGCTGCCTAGAGAGCTCTAGCTATTGGGCAGTGTAAAAATGTAAGAATAAATAAAATACATGGGTGTATGATCCATTCAGACATGCCAAGGGCTGTCCCTTATTTATCGAGACATCAAATTTTACTTGTCATAAAACCAGTTTAGGCTGTCCTGAAGTATGGCAGTTCTGGAGCACAATTAGTGATATCTTGAATATTCAAGGGTCTTTCATGATATCTCTGACTATAAAACTCAGGTTACATACATAAAATATTTTGTAACTGAACCACTGGCAACAGCTATTAAGTTGCAAAGTAATAATATACAGTTAAAAATGACAGTAAATATGTTAAAATATTGCTATATGCTAATGATGCTGTGTTAACATTGGTTATTTCTATAACTGGACAGTGGATAGGGGAAACAAAAAGCTTGACATCTTTAAAAGCAAATTAGCAAACATTTTCTTGGTTGAGTTATAATCCTAGAGATGTTTAGAAAATACACCAACACAACAATAAGCCTCCATATGCAAAATAAGAACTGGATGTCCCAAAAAATGCAATTTGAATTTTTAAAAATAAAACGCAGAAACGCAATCCAATTCTCAGGCACTATGAAAAACGAATTTAAAATTACTAAATGTCAGGAGGAAAACCATCATAAATTGAGCGAGATGGTAGCTCTTGCCCTAATTATGATAGTTCAGTTCTGCCCCCTCATATTAGAACAGGGTTCTTGAAGATATAAGGCTGCATCCAGAAGCAACAGACCCTGATCTCCTCCCTTCTAACAACAGCATGTGCAAAAACGAACATGGGATATCACAGCTCCTCAAGTTTCCCTGCCACACATTCAATTCATGGCTTGCTGCTTGCAGCCACAAAGAAACCGAGTGCAAGGGTGTTACATCAACTATTTTGCTTCCCTCCGCAACACCAGTGGAGAACAAGAGTAGAAGATATGGTCCAACAGGTTGCAGTAACAGCCATGTGTGCTGCTAGGCTCGCCAAGGCCTAGCTCCATCCTTAGAATAATCACTATCTGCTGATTAAAATATCAGGATAACTATGGTGTCCAAGACTGAGGAATTCCTACCGGTGAGCTGAAGACAGAGCAACTTTGGGTTGAGGTGGAGTCCAGTTTCTAGCAGAAGAAGTTTCAATTGACCATGGTTTACCTTCAGCCAATGAAGCCACCTTTAAGAAAAATATTCAGGATTCTTAGAAGAAAATGAAGCAAACCTAAAGGGTGACCACTTCCACTCTTCTACTTCCCTTATGAAAAAATAACACTCAGAATGAAAGGAATTAGACAGTTAGGCATCAATGACTCCTGTGTATTGAAGTCAGTATCTCTTATTTCTGAAAAGTCACAGACTGCAGGGACAGGACTGTAGACATTTAAATGTTTTATTCCAAGGTCTTCCTCATCTGCCTCAGAATTAAGAGCTTAATATTAACAGAAATGCAAGTTGAATCCATGTCTCTAAAACAGTCCCAGGTTCCACAGATGTTGAAACTATTGTTTAATTAAATTTACCTTATCCCTAAAGAGTGCTGCAGCTTTGCTGTTATATTTCTCTTGCAGTGACCAGCAAGGATCATAATCCTCTTGTGACTCTAAAAACTGACGGAATTTAAGATTGCCACCAGCCTTCATTTTCTCCAGTTCAATGTCTTTCCATTTGTCCATTGTGACAGAACGCACAAAGCTGAGAAGCAAAATTCATCCCATTATATACATATGCATACATATATCATTATAATTAAGCAGTCTGACAGGCGCACTGCAACAGAGGATTTCTGAAGCTCCTCTTATAAGGTAAGAAAGAAAAGCTAATTATGAACTCCAAGCAAAACAATCCTACAGAACTGAGTGCAAAAGAATCCATGGCACAGCTAACTTTGCTGGGCTCAAAGCCAGGGCTGAAGATGATGGAGGAGATTATGTCAAGTTGTTTCTTCCCAATTTATCCTCTCCCACCCACTTCCCATTCTTCTGAAGGGAAAGAAATAACTACACCAGCTCCAAAGCAGATGAGGTTGTCCTCTCACTGGATACAGGAAGCACGAGCTGTCAAAAGAATGGAAGGACTTTGGATCCACAAGATTCATGTCTCCCTTGATCTGGTCCTTGCACACCTCTCTGCACTGCCATTGCCCTTGGAGCACCAATGGTGGAAAAGCAATGGGGGCAGAGATGTGTCCTGCTGTCACGGGGATGCCTCTAGGGTAGTCCTCTTCCTCCGTCTGTGGCCCTCTCTCTACACATACAATGAGTAAGGTCCACAATATCCCAAGTTTTATGCTTTGGCTTAGAGTAGGTATGGGCAACAGGTGGCCCTCCAAACATTTGGACCTACAACTCACACCTAGACAGTATAGCCAATGGTGAGGAATCATGGGGAGGTGGAACGCCAGAAGCTGCCTTAAAGGTATCTCCTCCAAAGCTAAAACTGGATTTTAATTAAAGTGATGTACCTTTAATAGTAACATGTAAAAGGAATCAAGATGCTATCCTGAACTTTCAACAGTTTCACGCTGTAAAAATTTTTCCTTGGATATCTAGCTAAGGATCTTGGTCAGACCACCAAGCCCAAAGCTGTTGACACTGAGTGGCAGGGACTGTCCAGGGTTTCAGACAGGAGTATTTCTAGTCTTTTACCTGGAGAGGCACACGAAGCCAGTGTGCTACCACTCAGCCATGGCCTCCCTCATTAATTCACATTTGGAATGATAAGAATAAGACTTAAGTAAATGACAGGCTAATTTTTAATACAAAGTCACAGTTCCATTGCCTAACCTTTTCATATTTTCCTATTTTCTTGTCAAGAAAAATGTATTTTTCAACCAATGACTAACCTGAGATGAACACCCAAGCCTCTATGCTTTCCTGAGCATTCCAGGCAGATCCAGATTCCATAAGTCACACTCACCCACTGGGGGTTAAATGCACCACATTCAAAACAAACCTGCAGTGAGAAGGGGAGAAAAGGTTCTTTGTTTTCAACAAAAACTCCAGATGAGACAGTTCAAACTCAGATTAGAAAAGGATATCAAAATGTTAGTTTGGAGAATGCAAGCTTAGAATTGTATGCTAATATTGCTTGAAATGGGATGCAGGTGGCACAGTGGTTTAAACTGCTGTGCTGCTGGCTGATCGAAAGGTCGCCGGTTCGAATCTGCACAACGGGGTGAGTTCCCGTTGCTCCGTCCCAGCTCCTGCCAACCTTGCAGTTTGAAAGCATGCAAATGCAAGTAGATAAAAGGTGCCACTCCGGTGGGCAGGTAACAGCGTTCCGTGCACCTCGGTGTTGAGCCATGCCGGCCACATGACCACGGAGACTGTCTGTGGACAAACGCTGGCTCCCTCAGCTAGGAAACGGAGATGAGCACCGCCCCCTAGAGTCAGGCATGACTGGACTTCACGTCAAGGGGAAACCTTTACCTTTATTGCTTGAAAAGTCACTAAATAAGACATCTTCAGCAAAGAAACTGTATCTAGGTTTTGTTCTATTAGATTGCTTTCTTCATTGCTAATAGAAACAGATAGTATTCCATAATGTAACCCATTCTAGTAACTAACAGGGGTTTGTGATTCCACTCACCCCACCGCCCCGGACTGGCTACTTCAGGAAAAGCAGACACTCTCACCAAAACTATTTGCTTTCTTAATAATATGGAGAAGTGATGGCAGACCACTATTTAATGCAATCAAATGACTCAGATTAAAAATGGAAGCTCAGCGGAATTCCCCTCCATTCACACAGATCATCTCAACCACAAACTGATAAGAGAAAGTCTTGTGGGAGCATATACAGAACTAATCCAAACAAACCTACTGAGCACTGAGATCATCTTCAGATACCTCATTCTAGAGGTGACTATGAAGTTCTGAAGTTATCCAGTCAAGTTATCCAAACTGTGATATACAGATAGGTATCCCTTTGATATAAATTTTGCACAAACAAAAGACACATGAATTTGTTACAATAACTAGGTATTTTGTTTCCAGCAGTTCCAGACAAATTTTTTAACAGCACATCTGTATGCTAATAAAAGTATACAAAGGCAATTGTCTATCTGAGATGAAGGTGACTCACTGGTGCTTAATCATATACTGCTAAAGAATACACCAAACTGCTTACATTGTTCTCATCTTGCACTCTGACTTCTTTAAGGACCTTTCTTGTTCTTGGGCTTGCCATGGTCCTGCAAAAGAGAGGAAAATAAATGAATAGTCTAGTTATCAAAAAATATTGTGGTCCGGCAGAATAGTTACAGTAGATCACCACAAACTGTCATTTATCAATCATGAGAAGGCTGGGAAACAAACATGTACTCCTGCTTTCCTTTTTTCTTGGCATTCGCCACTGTAAGGTATTCCATTTAAAGCAAGGTCAATATTAACTAGGTACACTCAAAATGTTATTTTGAAACAAATCTGTCAAAGCAATTTTGAGGGAATGATGTTACTTTGGTGTACATGCAATGCCAAATCATGGTTTATGGAAAGGAAGAAAGGAGAAAGAATGCAGTTTCCCAAAGCAGGATGGCAATTTGCAAGGCACAGTTTAAAAGAGAACCATAGTTGTATCTGTACTATAATGTTAGCAGAACCAGCATTTTTCACTAGCTAAATGCTGATGCTGCATTAAAAATATTATCGAATTGGGAGCTTAAACTATCACTTAGAACAATTTCAGTTTCAAAGTCATCATAGTTATTGCTATAAACCAGTCTTTTTACCCTTACGTTGTATTTTCCAAACAACAATCTTTTACTTAGCACTTACCATTCTCAGCAGTGGAAATAAAGAAAAAATACCTTATCACAATAAAACTGTTAAACCCCCCCATTACTTTTAACATCAAGTTTTATATGCTGCTTGAGGTACTTTCATCTTTTATTTAAAAACCAGCAGTGGCATATAGTTTTGCAGCATAACTACAAGAAATTAATGTCCTGCAAACAGATTGGCCAATGCAATTAGTGAGGAAAGTTGTAGAAACTGAAGGATCATGTTATTATTGAGTAAAAACTGCCCAGACAGCTACAGTTGTGGGGCGGCATAGAAACAAATAATCATCATCGAAAGGTTGCCAGCTTCTTTGCTTTTCATTCAAGATTTGAAACATGCACTCTATTTAAATAACTGCCATGGAAAAATATTATGTCACAGGTAAGACTAGTAGAAAAACTGGGGAATTGCAACGAAATTGCAAGGGAAAACAGGGTAAAGGATGCTCCCGGACAAGGCATTCAAGGTACCTTCACCCTGCCTCATTCGCAGCAAGGCTAAATCATGTTGACTTCTGCTCATGACCTCTCTTACTGTTTCCTTTCTCTTAAACACAAATAATCAATTAAGACAAAAACAGAAGACCTAAACAGTGAAACAGATCACACATACAGCCCTGTGCAGACACCTGCTGTTTATTGTAAACAATTTCAGATCCATGTGATAAGAGGTTCTTCGCATGACAGATGAATCTGGACCACTGGATTGTTCAGGAGCTGATCAATATATCAGCTAAGCCAGTTTGTTGTTGCTTAACTGCTCCATTATATAGCTCCTAGACCAAATCTGCAAGTAACCCTGACAGCTTCCAGTCATGTTGATCAGAAGCTGCTTAAGCAAGCAGAAGTACCTTGCACACAGTGCGCATCCCATAAATAATGAGTTACACAGTCAACAGCATCTAATCGCTAACACCAGGAACCCTCTGTCTGGATGCACCAAAAGAGAATGATATTATATTTTGCTTGCCCTCCATCTCCTGGCTTCCCTCCACTTAAGTGACCATAAAATAGTTTTAAATAAATAAATGCATACATACTGACATCTCCCCACAATGTTTATGCATGTTGCTGTTTGAGTGGGGAAGGGGACTTGGGGTCAAGCAAGGAGATCCCTTAAGTCCCCAGCAATCCAATCTCTGTCATAGTGTCTAGCCCAGGGGTCGGCAACCTTTAACACTCAAAGAGCCATTTGGACCCGTTTCACACAGAAATGAAAACACCGAGAGCTGCAAAATCCTTTTGACATCTAAAATGAAGATAACACTGCATATATCATTTTTTACCTTAATGCTATGTATATCTTCATTATGATTTAGCTGCAGCTCGTGTTCAGTCACTAAAAACTGCTATTTTTAATCTTACATTGTAAACTAGTAGGACTCCTTTCATATATTTTGAATAGGAGAACAGTTTCCTGGAGAGTCAAATTCAGTGCTAAAGAGTTGCATCCATTAAACAGTAAACCCCATAAGTTTGTCAGCAGTAAAAGCAAATGTATCTACACACATATCATTAAACGTTTGGTTTTCTTCAGAAACTTTTCTTTTCTTCGATTTATCCACGGTTGGCCTATGGGGTGGGGGGGAGCTCAATAAATCTGCGCGCTGATCTGCAGATATAGGTGTGTTTAGTGACTGATTAGCAGATAAACAGTCAAGTGCTGTGAATTGTGACAGGTCCCAAGCGCAGCTTTTATCATTCAGAGGAAGGAGATGACATTTGGACAAAGAGACTCTTTTCAGCAGGGTTTGAGTGAGTAGCATGAGAGCCTGCAGGAAGCTTGTTCCACTCTTTCCCTGCACAATAGCAGAGGAATGTAGTGATTTACTTAACCAGCTAGCACAGCCTTCCTGACTGGATGCCCCATCACCTATTGGTATTTTGTAACTTGGCGCCTCGCCTGGGCGGCTGTGCCAGAGTGTATTTTGAGCGAGAGAGCCGCAGCAGAGGGGTTCAAGAGCCACATGCGGCTCCAGGGCCGCGGGTTGCCGACCCCTGGTCTAGCCTAAAGAATGCTGATTATGCAGGCTTGTACACTCGACCGAAAAAGCAAGGGCCTGCCACTTATTTGCCTTTGGCCAAACTTCCAGGCTCAGCCTGCTCTGGACTTCTTTCTAGAAGCTGTTCTCTTCTAAAAGATACATTTCTGGCAGACTGAGGGCGGTGCACATGTGAAAACTTCAGCCAGCAGAAGTTAAGAGGAGGACCTGTGATTCCTGCTACGTTTTTCTATATAGGGTTTTGAAATCAGCAGATGAAGAGCATATCCTTCTTTACAGGAAAAAATCCTTTTGTACAGGAAAAACATTCCCTAAGGAGAAAAGCTGGATGTGTAGACTACAGCCATGCTTTTGAACCCAAGTACTTTGAAGAACAAGACACTGGAGCCTGCAAAAAGGGATAGCAAGCCAATGCATTAATTCTTCCTGTATCCATGTTACAACAAACTGCACGGCAACAAATATTGAAAAAAAATGTTCAACCTTTAGAAAGAACCATGACAGCATATTCATGTTAATCTATACGAAGCTATCACTCACTGAATCAGAGCATTCTTTCTATCTAGCCCCATACTGTACACTCTGATCAGACAAGGTTCTCTAAGGCTCTGGACAGACATATTTTCCAGCTAAATGCAATTCCTTTAACTGAAGTTCCCCAAGTTTGGCTTGGGGATCAAACCGAAGACTTAAAATATGCACAATGTGTCCTCAGCTTTCACGTTATCATTCTTCTTTCTGTTCCCGGTATGCAGATACCGGTCTGCATGGGCAATTGTTACGTTTAGGTGAGGGCCAGTTAATATCTCACAGACATCAGTGCTTCATTCAAAACATGTACTACTCAATGAAGAGACATTGCTGCATCCACTGTACAAGACAAAGCAAGTTTTCTTTGGATCCAATTTTAATTATAACGGATTGTCCCCCTCCCAGCCACTGCCTGGTCCAATCAATTGTTTAGCTATTATTTCTATGCATCCCCTTGCACTCTTCAGTATCAGCAGAATTTCTGTTGTAAAAAATAAGTTATTTGCTGAATTTATTTCTATTTTGTTTTATAGCTCCAGCATTCTGTAGATGCAACTAATAATGAAGCTGTGCAGCAAAGTATGCTTCAAAAAAGGTACAGTACTGGGAAAGATTAGGCATATTGCAGATTCAACTAAAATTTTGCTATGTCTAATGGAACAAAAACTAAAATATATCTACATTAACAAAAATCAATCGTATGTAACTACAAAATATATCCATGCCTGGTGGGTTCCAGTTAGATTCTGGATAGCTTACTACTTATTAGAATGGTGATTTCCAAATGGTATTCTAAAGGAATTTCGTGGGTGGGTTGCTAGGTTGCTTTTGGTGGGTGTCAAGGACATTGAAACACAAAAAGATAAGAACGGATGAATATGAGGATGGGATTAAAAGGAGACTCCTAAACAAACATCTTTGCCTGGAGGTGGTCTGCCTGTGTGTGGCTGCAGGGAGATCTGCAAAGGGTAAACATGTTGAATAACTAAGCATGTCATAACACAAACAACACTTCTTTCTAAAAAATCTTTTCTGAAAGCCATTTCAAGCAAAATGGCTGTGAGCCAGCCAAGAAAGGCACATGGCTTTGGATCCATCCCTACAAGCAACTCTCTCTGTCAGTGCTCCCCAAATTTTTGACAGCAGGATTAAAATAGCAAGTACACCACTCTTGTACTCAAAAAAGGTAAAATATGTTACACACACACATGCACAAATGTACCAGCCTCCAGAATAGTGGGCAGCCATCCTCCTTCGAACATCAAGGTATTTAATGTAAGCCCATGATTGGACTATGCTCTCTGAGTAATGAGCAGTGCTTCAAGGATTAGGAATGTATCGATGCTTACAGATTGCTCTTAGCACTCCTAATCAAAACAAACTGTTCAGCAATTCCATCCTTTTTCCTTAACCAATTTTTTTGCTATAAGAAAAAAAGAAGAAACAGTGGGAAAATGTGAGAAGATAGTCTGGAGCTCCTATAAATGGAACGGGATGATGGAACAATAAAAGCTTCACTGGGAAACTCCCCATGAAGCTGCCCTATACCAAATCCAAACCACTGATCCATTTGGCTCAGTAATACTGACACTGACTGGCAGCCTCTCTCTAAGGTTTCAGACAAGAGCCTTTTCCAGCCTAGAGATGGCAAGGATTGAGTCTAGCATTTTTACATGTGAAACGTATGCTCTGTCATTGCACAGGTACAATCCTCTTCCATCCTTTGCAGCGTAGCATAAGGTGGACCAGAGAATCTCATCAAGTCTTTGCTTTCTTCCCAAAGGAGGCTACCACCACCCATATCTTACAAGGTCATGCCACTGACAGCCTTCCCATTCCAAAAGCTATGAAGTAGAAAATGCATCCAACAGGGTGGCTTGATTTTTTCAAGCTAGCTGTCATCCCCTCTCACAGCATAGTCTTTGGTATACAATTTGGAGACCAGGGCTCTGTGTATTAATTTAGGCTTTGCTCCACAATGCTCAGCCCATCTCATTATCTTAACAAGTTTCCAAAAACAAATCCTGACAAGCACAGCAAATCATGGGACATCTTTTCACTTTCATACATTGCTGGAGCACATTAGGCAGTGACAAAAAATAAGGAACATCTACAACTACATCATTAGAACATGAAAAAGCGCTGTACAAACTTTAGTATGGCAGCCTGCCAAAGTTGTGCTGTCCATCGAATTAACAATGATTGCTCAAAATGAAGAAGAAATGCTATCAATTATTATGCTCCCATTAAGAAAATGTAACATGACACACCACCTTAGAGCAGGGGTCCTCAAATCTTTTGAATAGGGGGCCAGTAGAAAGGTGCCAGGGATGGGTGCGGGCCACCAAGGCAGTGCAGTCGGGGGGGGGGGCGGGCCGGGGGGGTGCCCATGCGCGCACGCACAGAAAGACAGAGGCATGCATGCGCAGAGATCATTTTCTCCCAACGAGTCCAAAACGATCTCCCCCTCGCTCGGAGAAAAGGATCTCCTGGCAAGGCGCCGGCTTGCTCGCACGGAGATCATTTTCTCCAAGTAAATCCAAAACGATCTCCTTGCGAGCAAGCCGGCACCTCGCCATGTGCGCATGCGGGCCAGATCAATGGGAATGGCGGGCTGCATCCAGCCCGCGGGCCGCAGTTTGAGGACCCATGCCTTAGAGCATAAGAAAAGCCCTGTTGGAGTAGACTAAAGGTCCATCTAGTCCAGCACTCGGTGCACACAGTGGCGAACCAGCTGCCCACAGGATCCCTCAAGTAGGATGGGTGCAAGACCCCTCCCTGCCAAGCTCCTCAGCAACAGGTATATTCAGGTAGCACATACCTGGCAAGGCTAATAGCCACGGATAGCTTCCTCCCTCATGAATCTGTCCAATCCCTTTTTAAAGCTATCCAGACTGGCAGCCACCACCACTTCTGAGGCAGCAAATTCCACAGTTTAACTATAAATTGTGTTAAGAAGTACTTCCGTCCTAACCCTCTCCACTATCAGCTTCATGGGATGACCCTGGGTTTGTGTGTTATGGGAGAGGGAGAAAAATGTTTTCCTATCTATTTTCTCCACAGCACACATTACTTTAAAAACCTTTATCACGCCTCCCCTTACTCGCGTTTTTAACCAGGTGACGGTTAATGCTGGAATACTTCTTTCAGAGCTCCAATTCTTAGAGCTTGACATGAGCCCAGTTCATATGTCACAATAACTCCTATTTTTAAGGTAATTCTGAACACAGCAGCATGCTTGTGCATGCTACCCAATCCCCTGTTGTAGGTGAGAGTGGAGAATGTACAAATCAAGAACTTCTGCTTGACTTTTACAACAAGCTAGACTTCTTTAATTGCTACCACTTGAAATGGCAGTGATAGATCACTATGACCTGGACAACAGATGTATTCATATAAAACCTGATTTTAAAAGAAAAAAAAATCTGGGTTAATGTGACATGAGAACTGGGTCATTGTATTCTTGGTTTTCTTAAAATATTTTTAAGCAACAGGAAAGAATACAAACATGAAAGTTCAAGGCAGCAAAAGCAAAGGACAACAAACAGAAGAATGCAAATGGACAAAGATAAAAACAAAAGGAAAACACAGAAGCTTATGTTGAGATCCTCATATACCAGGAGGAAAATAACTGCAAACAAAAAAATGAGGCAGGAAGGAGACAAGACACATTCTGCCATGCAAGACCCTGGGATATTAGCCAGAGGAGTAGCTGGAAGCTACAATAGCTCATCATCTGTTAGGTGCACAGTAGCTGGTCCAATGTCCTTGGACATTCTGTTCAAGAGAGAAATGTCTGGACATAAGTGTCTGGACAAACTCACATGCTGCTGACAAAAAATTCTATCCTTCTACAGTCGTTATGAGAATGCTGTTTGACACCAAGGCTAAATATTCATCACCAAGTCAAATGAATGGTGACTGATTGCAGGTTGCTAATTGCCAGCTCTTACTTTTACGGCATCCTTGCTTTAAAGCATCAATTGCTTTCAAAACACCAGTTACCAACATACTTTATACAGCATTTCTACTGACATACAGTCATTACTCAAGGACCTTTAAACAGCATTCTCCACAAAGTGCAATCATTCAGAGATGAAAAAGAACCAGCCGTGGTTGGGTAGGAAAACCACTTATTAACATAATTCCTTCTTTTATGAAGAATCACTTTTAAAGTTCTGCCACCTTGGATTAGTTCTGATGTTCCAACGGAGCAGCAAGAGGTTGTGCAAATGGCACACAATTTGGTTTCCTAAGTTTCCAGCTCTCGTCCAGAAATGGCAGTGCCAATAAATGGATTGAATGTATCATGGAGCAGCAGCCACAAAGCAGTACTGCATCCCAGCATATATGGAATCCAAGAATACCTGCACTGATGCTTATGAGACAAAGTGCAAATGCATGGATGCAACCAGATAGAGGTTTTGAAATTGGAAGCATCATTTTTCCTCCTCCTTCAGAATATGTTAATGCCCCAAAAGAATGTGTGGACTACTGTATCTATGAAAGTTTGCTATTTGCACGATCAACATATTACCTTTTAGAAATGCACTATCTATGCTCTCTATGTACACGGAAAGACTGATGTTTATAGCCATTTGGGATTCTACAAGCTTGATGGTACTACTTGAAATATAAATTCTACCCCTCTATACATTAGAAAGAATTTGAGAAGGAGACAACCCTGAAGTAACGTGTCCGAAGGTGTAGATCTTTATCAATTTATGTAAGAGAAGAAGACAGTATATCCGTACAATTCATATCTGGGGGTTTTGCCATCTTTATTGGCAAGGCTACCAAATTAAAGCTCAGGTATTCTCGGACAGGAATGCAGAATCCATTGAACAACTGTAAATACCAACACATGAAGTTTACTAGCAGCACAGAATTGACAAAATATGCTTACAGGAAAGCCACACTAATATTAGACACTATCAGCTTTCAAAGAATAATAAAAGCACACACAAAAACAAGCTAGCTGGATCATGCTGGGAGCTGGAGCCCCTTCTACCCAATAAGCATTCATCTGACTTCCGCAACATAAGCCTTTTGTATGTACAATCCTGTACATCTCCCAGCCAATGTTTCCCATTCTGAAATCTGGTGAAATTAATAAGCTGGGTGATAGAACTAGATGTGTCATTTTATGTACATTTAACTGAAAGAAAAACTCAATGTTAGCTGGATGCTGGGAATTGTAGTCCAGCCCATCTGAAAGGCACCAGGATGGGGAAGGCCAATCCAAATGATCAAAGGTTGAAGAAGAAAAAAAACCCAGCCGTGGCTGTGTAATAAATTGACTTATTAACACAAATCATATGACTGTGGGGTTCTGCCTCACAGCAAAGCATCTTCTACAGAAAAGCATGGTGAGGTGGCAGTCGAAGTGTTACACTGGCAATTCTTGTCCCCTGCTCAGCCATGAAACTCACTGCGTGGCTTTAAGGTCAGGCACTGACACTCAGCCTAACCTCTTTCATAAGGATGCTATGAGAATGAAACAGGGAGAAAATGAGAGTATGCAAGCCACCCTGCATTCCTTGCAGGAAAAGGGGCAGTATCCAAACATAGCAAACAAATAAGTAAAATCTATTCACTCCCCTCTGTTAACTTATTTCTTCAAGGAAGAGTTCCTAACCTACCTCACAGGGCTGCTGTGAAGACAACATGAAATGAAGCCACCTCGTGCAAGCCACTAAGGATTCCTTGCCA
This sequence comes from Varanus komodoensis, assembly GCF_004798865.1. Lineage (NCBI taxonomy): Eukaryota > Metazoa > Chordata > Lepidosauria > Squamata > Varanidae > Varanus > Varanus komodoensis. The sequence goes on from NW_025336481.1 coordinate 5,633,820, forward strand.
GAGGAATAAAGAAGGTACACAAATGCAATAAGCCAAGTAAAATAAATGCCCACCTCCCCTGCCAACCAGGCCCGCGGGGGAAGCCCACCCCCCCTTCCCACCCTGCCAGCTTTGAAGGGAGCCAGAATCTGAACTCGGCGCCCCCATCCCCGAAAGGGGTAGGGGCGGGAGGGGTGATGATGTGGCCTGAGGCGCCAGCGGGGGGGGGGAGTCCGCGCTCCGGCCCCCTCCCTTGGAAATAAATGAACAAGTAAACGGTTCCCTCACTCAGAATAAGCTCGGGGTACGTACCCGACGAGGCGAGGGGCGCAGCGACAGCGGCGGCTCCAGACCCGGCAGACGCCGTAAACCCGTCCGTCGGCCTCTCACCCGGCTTCTTCTTTTCCCTTTTTTTTTTCCTGGTTTCCTCACAGCGCAGGCGCCGCCTCCGCCATCGCCGGCTACGTTGCCACTCCGCAAAGGGTTCTGGGTAGCCGAGGGGCGGAAGGGAGGAGGGAGGGAGGCAACGTCGACGGCTCGCGCTTGCCCGCGAGGCGGAAGCAGGAGTGGGTTGCGCCTGCGCCAATCTGCCCCTCGCGGTTCCCCCCTCCTCTTCTGGAGCTCATAGAGAACGTCCAACCTGCGGCAGGGAGAATTCGGGGGCCCTGTTTGATTGACAGGCAAGTCGAACAGGAGGGGCAGGAATTACGAAGGAAAAGAACGTTCGGCGGGCGGGGGAAGGCGAAGCGGACGCTGATTGGTTGCGCTGCGGGAGGCAGGAGGAAAGCGCTCCTTGGGGGGACACGCACCGGCTGTATAGAAGCTATACACGTGAAGGATTCTAAACGCGAAAGCCGGCTTCACATGTGCATCTCTATCTATGAGAGATACAGCAGACCTACATGTTTCAGAGCACGTTGGAAGATTCCTTGAAGAGCCATTTATGTTCTCATAGAATCAGAATAATTATATGTCATTATATGTTTTTCGGCGCCAGGTTAAGACCTTTTTATTTAATCAATATTTTAATAAGTTTTAATATTGAATTTTATCATCATATTTTAATTGCAGCCAGAGTGCGTCGTTAATTATGTTATGTTAGATGTTTGTGTTTTATTTGTGTAAGCCATCCTGAGGCTCTTGTAAAGGATGGCATAAAATATCTTAAATAAATAAATGAACTGGAAGGGGCTGGGAAAGACCATGGGATGCAAGGCCTGCTAGTGCAGGAGACCCGAGTTAAACATTCCTCTCAGATGGCGGTCCACTTGCGTCTTGAATGTGGGAGAGCCCATCACCTCCCTAGGGAACTGGTTCCACTGCTGTACTGCTCTGACAGGAAGCTCTTCCTGATGCTCAGCTGGAACAGGCTTCCTTCAAGATGAGTCCCTTACTCCTTGTCCTGCACTCTGGAATGATGGAGAAGAGATCCTGGCCGTCCTCCTTGTGACAGCCTTCCATGTGCTTGACAAGGGATGTCATATCTCCCTTCAGGCTTCTCTTCTTGAGGCCAAACATGCCCGCTTCTTCCCATCTCTCCTCCTAGGACTTTCTTTCCAGTCCCTGGATCCTCCTCAAAATGCTTTCCAGCTTGTCTGCATCTTTTCTAAACTATGGTGCCCGAAACTGAACACAGTACTCCAGATGGGACCTAACCAGTGCTGAGTAAAGGGGAACTTATCTGGCCAGGGCGACTTCTTTTATATTTAATATTTTTTATTTATTTTATATTGTTAATTTTAATTTTATATTGTTATTTTTGTATTTTATTGTATTTTACTGTGTTGTAAGCCGCCCCGAGGCTTCGGCAAGGAGCGGCATAGAAATGTTCTAATAATAATAAAATAATAATAATAACTAGTACTTCAGGTGATTTAGAAATGTACTTCTATTAATGCAGCTTAAATAGCATTTGTCCTTTTTCAGCCACGTTGCATGGTTGACGCCTGTTCGGCTTGTGATCTACAGCACCCTACTTGCTACCTCTCACCAGTTTGAGAAGGTACCATTGATGAGCACTCTTTGGTCCAATTTTGCAGCCAAAATTTGTTGTTGGCCAGATCACAGGGCCTGGCAAGATCATGTGTGCATGATTTTAATTCCTTGTCCATGCAAGGAAATAACAGGTTGTTGTTATTAGTTGCAAAGTTGTGTCTGAGGCGTCGCGACCCCATGGACAACATTCCTCCAGGCCTTCAAAACAGGTAATTTCAGCTCATGGTTGAACTGTACTTAGTATGTTGTGTACAGTGCGGGTCACTGCACCTGAACAGCACATTGTCGAGTTGGGAAAAGTACAGAAAAGGCCAAATAAAATGACCAAAAGGCTGGAGAGTCCCCATATGGGAAGCTAATAACAGCCGGGATAGTTTAACTTGGAAAAAAGTGAGTAAGGGGAGGCCTGCTAGTAGTTATGTGCTGTCGTCATCTCTGACATAAGGCAACCCTACGAGCGAATGCCCTCCAGAATGTCCAGTCCTTCACAGCCCCACTCGGCACCTGTAAATTCAAGATGGTGGCATCCCTTGTGGAACTGGGTCCGTCTCCTAGTTCATCTCCCTCTTCTTCTGCCTTCGACTTTCCCCAGCATGATGGGCTTCTCCAGGGAGTCCTGCCTTCTCATGACAGCCTTGGTTTTGTCCTCCTTGCTTCTGGGCAAGCTCTAGCTCGATTTGATCCGGGGCCCTTGTTCATCTTCAGCTGGCCCAGGACAAAGCTCTCTTCCAGCACCGTATTTCAAATGCATCGATTTACAAGAGTGTCAACGATCTTGGCCTCCAGCGAACCATCTTTGCATTGCGTGATCTTTTCTGGTTCCTTCATTCCTCCCCTTCCAAGTTTCGGCCTTCTTCCAGATTCTTGGCTGCAGCCTCCCTTTGCATTGATGACTAAGCCAAGGTAGGCAAGAGCTTTTACACTTTCAGTTTCTTCGTTCTTAATGGTAAAGATCTGTAACTCTTCTGTAATCATGATTTTTGCTTTCTTACAGTTCAATGGCAGTCCTGCTTTTGTGCTTTCTTGCTTCGCTTTTCCGTTATCGGGAGTTGTCTCACTTCAGTGCTGCTTTCTGCCGGTATTATCTGGTATTATCCGCCTATTTGAAATCACTGATGTACCTTTGGACAAATTTCACTCCTTGCTCTAACTCAAATTCAGCTTTTCTCATGAAATGTTTTGTGTATAGATTGCACAGATAGGGAAATAAAATACACTCATTATGCCAGGTGTGAAGAGGGTAGAGACTCTTTCCCCTTTTCCCATGATACTAGAACCCAAGGTCATCCCATAAATCTGATTGCTAAGAGACTCAGGACAGAGAAAAGCAGGTCCACCTTCATGAGGCACAAGGTTAAGTTAAGAACTTCACTTCCACAAGATGTAATGATAGCCACATATTTTGATGGCTTTAAAAGGGGATTGGACAAGTCCATGGACATGGTTGCTGGAAACTTGGGTGGGCAGATACTCTAGCACTTCTGTCCCCCCTCGGCCTGATCCATCATGGCTCTTCTTTTGTTTTCTGTGTCCCTCTTCCCTCACCTTTTTCCTCTTGTGCCTCATCTTTTTGATTGTAAACCTGCAAACATGGACTGCCTTGCTGTTTAGCAAATGAAGGACCTCCAGTTCATTATAAACAATCATAATTCTGATCCTCGCAGCCTCACCGTCTTAGTCTTATTACCTAGAAAGAAACCATCACATCTGAAAATTCAGAGGCAGTCCCCGAATCCATGGACTTGAATCCAGTAGCTGTAATCTGGAAAATAACCATTTATCCCCACCCTTTTGGCTTTGGAATATGTGTGTCACTCTGTGTTGCTTGAATGTACATGGTTTTTATCAACTATGTTTACAGTCTTAATCTTTGTAAACTACCCCCAGAGCTTCAGCTGGTGGGTGGTATAGAAGTGGAATGGATGAATGAATTTGGATTTTTCTTTCAAGGACAAACAAACAAACAAACATGGCCATGATGGGCACAGATGGTGAGGCTTGCAACTCAGGGCATCTGAAAGTCAGTTTAGACCAAAGAGGCAACCCTCTTTCTAGGTGTTTCAGCCTGTGGCAACACAAAAGGTATAAGAAATGTTCTCATTCATTCTTTAGCTGCCTCCTTTTATCAACAGTTGACTCCAAATAGGTGCACCTTGTAGGGAACAGTGAAATGTATGATGTGCGTTAAATGTGTTATTTCTGGAGTAAAATAAAGCACCATCTTCAGATCAACACCAGAGTTTCCTGTTAACATGTAAACAAATATATGCTGGGTTGGATACAGACATACACACACTGCAACCAAGTGTTGCAGCCTTCTCCACCCTGATGCCCTGGAGATGTGTTAGATCACAACTCCCATTCTTCCCAGCTAGCATGGAGAAAAACCCATAGATAGCTCTCCTCTGGGTGAAAGCTTTTTTGAAAATGGGATCATTTGATAGGGTTCTCATTTTCAATTGTACTGTGTATACCACTTTGGATATTAATGTTCCTATTTGAAATACAAAAGCAATGTGGTATAGAAATGTTTTTAAATACTTCCGTATTTTAACCAGAAGCCCCACCGGATTTTAGCATCTCTTTGAGCCCAAATTAGCAGAGGATTCAGTTGTGCCTCACTTTTCCTAGCCTCCAGGGGGCACTGTTGGGCAGCTGTTCTCATCCCCTCTCCCCAGGCCTGGCCTGGCAGAAAAATCGCATGGTTTTTCTTTCTCTGTAGCGCTGGTCCCTGCCTTGGCTAATTTACCAGCCAGGAATATTCACACACAGTCTGGACAACTCCATCCGTGGATGTGATCAAAATTGCCCTGAGTCAATTGGCAAACATTTTCCATGAGAGTTATGATTTACAAATTGCCTGGAAAAATGCATGCATGCGTGCGTGCACACGCACGCACGCACACAAACACCCCCCCCCCCAGTACTTGGCTAGTTTATTTTTTCAGTGCAGGCATCTCTCTTTGGCAGTGCAGTCAGGTGAATCTGCGTTAGGCAATGCTGCCCGCTGTGGACCATTCGGAGAGACTATAGCTCTATGCAGTGGTTCAGATACACAGTGGAATAGGCCTGGTTTGAAATAAATGCTTGGGACATACTGTGATTACAATGTAAGACTGCGTCCAACAACTGGTTTAAATAAATTGGGTTTTTTTCAATAGGACAGATCTAGTCTGTTGGCTCATGGCCCCACATTTTGTCTAGCAATCCTGTTGGCTGTGTTACATTGGTGTTCCCAGCGATGCTCCTATTTAAACATGCTTCCTGTATACCTGCCTTGGAGCACACCTGTGCTGTTCCCAGATACTAGTGCACAGGTGTGTAATAATGTATATTTCTCCTTCTCATTATGCATGCTGCAGCACGCAGGAGAGCCAACTCAATAGTGGAATAACAAGGTTAAAAAATGCTAGTTTACACTGAGTTCAAGGTGGGATTTTTATTCAGGGTTGTTGGGTCTAGCAGGAGGTTCCTGCCTGGGAGAGTGTCTTTAATCAGCTCAAGTGGCCCTCAGTGGTCTTGAAATATCTGAAGATGCAGAGGAGGCAGACTGCAGAGGGCAGGACTTAGAACCAGTGAATGCAAATAGCAAGGAAGCAAATTGCAACTAACCATTACAATAAATATCCTAGTGGAAAAAGCTGATAGAAAATGATGGTGGACTTTTGGAAACCATCCTGAGAGATTCAGCTATTGGGCAGTGTAGAAATAATAACAATCACAATGTTCTGAAAGTATTGAAGCAGGTGGCATGCTGCTTAAATCCCTCCAGCAAAGAGCAGCCCACTCCCAAAGCACTGGAAATGCGATGGTACAGGGGCAGGTAAAAGTTTAGCCCGTCCTTGGGTTTTTTTCTAAAGTGGTTTGTGGATGAAGTGACATGGGATACACAATGCAATTTCCAGCTCTGAATGCTCAGGGGGTAGGGTGCAAAGAAAGGATGCAAGGGGAGGACTTCTGCTTAGCAGCCAACCCACGCTCGGCTTTCGTGTGTATAAAAAGACCAGCACTCTCACGATGTCCTGTAGTCGTCGTGGTTTCGTGCCTTTTGCTCTGCGGTTGCCTCTGATCAGATCCTGTTGCATCTGATGCCCCTGGATTGGCTCTGTTCTTGTCCACATGTGCGTCACCTCCTGCCCCCACTGAATCTCTGTGCCTGAGTGTGTGTGTGTGTGTGTGTTGTTTTGTTTTTTCTGAAATCAAATGCCTTCCTCTCCCCTGTCCATACATCCCTTTTTACAAAGCAGGGTGTCCTTAAGAGACTGTATCCTTCAAAGACACAGAGACAGACAGACAGACAGAGAGATTTTAGAGTGTATGTAAACCAGCATATGTAAATTTCCCTCCACCTTGTAGACCGAACATACCTGAATCTAACTAGAGAAAGAGCTCTTAAAGCAGTCAATTTGGCGCACCCCCCCCGATGGTTTTGACTACAGCTCCCATCATCCCCAATCACTGGCCATGCTGATTGAGGCTGATAGCAGTTGGAGTCCAGTACAACCTGAGGGGATTGAGTTGGGGAAGGATGCCTTAAAGCAACCTAGGTGGTTCCTATGCCCCGGCATACACCTGAAAATGAACGCCGAAGGTTTATTAATGTGGCAGTTTTCCTGAGCAATGCAAATCATTCCAAAGTGTTTAATTGGCGATGGGTTTTTGGGGAGGAAGAATATTGGTGTTTCTGCTTGGGGCCTCACACCGCACCGCGAGAGCCTTCTTAATTTCCCTCAACATGCCAGCCGTGTCATACCTGTGGCTTTGCGTCCTCATTAGGAAAGTCGGAAAATTTCATTACATGGAATCAGCAGAATAGATGTTTTTGGACCCAGGTCCATCCCGTACAGCCTTTTAGAATTTTATTAGCCTTCTTCAGTTGATGTGAGTCCAAAATCACCCATCTCATGGCAGGCAAATTATTAGCAGTGTTATAACTGTTGCGTGGCTTTGATATCCTGCTTCTTCTCCTCTTGTGAGGAACCCACAGTGGCTAAGAGTGAGTGACTGCCCCAGAGTCCCCCAGTGAGCTTGATGGGTGGGTGGGGTCTCGAACCCAGATCTCCTGGGTCCCCCCTCCAACCCTCTCACTAACACACCACACTGGCTCGTATATCCTGGGAACATTCCACTCTCCGGAAACATCCTTTTATTAGAACCTGGCCTGTCTTCCAGAATTGATAGATCGTTTTTTAAAAAGTGATTCTCCCTGTTCCCTTCCAACATTTCTAGCAGGGGATGGGATATAATCCTTGGAAAATGGCCACCGTTCCACTGAGCTATTGAACAATCCTTTTCTGTTGTACTCTGCGAAACTTGTCATCTGTGTTGAATTACCGGTGGTCACACTCTGCAGTGTGCTTACAACCAGCAATAGGATTGTGTTAATGCTGTTGGCCTTTTCCTTGCATGAGCTGAAGTCATCAGAGGCTGGTCGCAAGAGATCACTCTTGAGCCGTCACTGCCAAGCATAAGATTTGGGGAAGGGAATCACCAGCCCAAAAGAAAACCCTTCCAGGAAAGATTTAGAAAAGAAGCTAACTCAGACAATGCAACAATTCATAAGGCTGTTGCTATCTCTCGCTCTCGGAACAAGGATAAACTTGGGATAAGCAAGCAAACAACCAGCTAGTGGTGGTAACTCAGGGAGGAAACGAGTGGCGGTGGCCGAGCTGATTCACATGTGCAGATTCAGCCCCTGATCCAGGCAGTGCTGAGGAAAACCTGCATGTGTGAATGGCCTTTGGAGACAGAAGATCAGGTTTCACCACACATCACTTTGGACACAGCGCTTAGCAACAGAATCTGCTCATGTGTGGCAGCCATTTTGTGGCGGTGACCATGAGACTCCTCCAAATTCCAAACGGGCCCACAAGCCCACGAGGGCCGCTCTATTGAGCACTGGCTTCCAGAGTGGGCAGTATTGCCCCCCTGGGGGCTACGGAAACATCCAGGGAGGTGGTGATTGGTTATTTTTAATTTGCAGAGCAGTAATAAGCCTAATACAGAGAAATAGATGTACGGGCTCACGAGGAAAGGGGATGACAGCCCAGAAAAGTTTGGGGACCCCTGTTCTAGAAGATCCACCATCCTTTTCCTAATGTAAACTGAAAAAAATGCAATGCAAATTACCCTGTGCAACTTTTTTGCATAGGAAAAAGTTCCTACATTTTCTAATGCAATTTTTTCCACAATGTGGGTTGGTTCTCCCTGCTTTGAAAGGTGTGTTCTGGAAAAGTCTTCAAGACCTCCTCAATCTTGTATTATCCAGGCTACAACTCCATCATTCTCAGGAATGCTACAGCATGAATTTGGTGGTCTCTTTCTGTTCACAGAGTGCTGAGAAATGATCTGGACTCTGTGCTAAAGAAGACTGAAATCAGCCAATGTAGCTTCTTCTCTGGGGAACCAACTCCAGAACTACCTCCCTTTTTCCATCCGGCAGCGATGCTCAATTCGTGACCCTCCAAGTGTTCTTGGATTGCAATCCTGAGCTCCTACTCCACGGGACTGTTGGATGGGGCTGATGGGAGGTGCATGCCATATTCCCACTGGTGGGGGGGGGGTACAGATTCCCAACTGCTACAAAACAAAAGGTTGGATGCGGTTGTGAAGGTTCTCCAAAGAGCTCAAGAACATCCAAAGAGCTTTGCTGGATCTAACCCAGGTCCATCCAGTCAGACCTTCTGTTCACACAGCAGCTGCTCACAGGAATGCTCAAGCAGGAGCACCCTCCTGCCCATGTTTCCCAGCAGCCAGGGTACATTGACACTGGAGGAGGCATAGTCATTGGGACTAGCAGCTCGGGAGCCATGGACAGAGAAGCCCTTGCTTGGCTCCCTCTCTGATGGGTCCACCGTTCCCTTAAGAGGCGAGCGTTTTCTGCTATTCTGCGAGCAGCTTGGCTTCTTCCCAGTCTCTTCCGACTGCTGCTTCAGTCCTGCTTGGATCGGAGCCCCTGAGGTTCCCACCCACTCCCCATCGCGGCTTCCTCCAGTTCCCCCCAAGTTCTCATGCTGCCTCGTTCTGCTGCTCCTGCAGCCCCTTCTTCAAGGTGGGGGCTGGGGGGGGGGAGGGACAGAAGCTGCACCTGATGGACTTGGTGCATGGGTGACTGGCTACAGACCTCAATTCCAGCGGACCATTTTGGCAGTTTTGGTGCAATACAAGGTTGCTGTTAATAATATAGTATTCTTTACCAGATTAATGTAAGGATTACCAACAGGCATTGTTTTTAGGAAACTGGGAATGCAGGTGAATAGAACTGGGAGCACAGCAAAAGAGGTAAAAACAGGGAGGAAAGAGGTTAATTTAGCCATCAGCTATCAAGCAGTGGACTCAATAATAGCACTCTCTGAACATTTATATCCATGATTACTGAGTTCACACATGCAAATCAATGCTTGCCATGATAGCAAATGGTCTTCCTCTGATGAATATTGCTCTGGTGCCTGGTAAAGACTTTTTTTTTTCTCCCAGATGTCTGACAGATGATTTTTCCTCTTGCCTCCCCCTCCCTTTTTCCTTGTGTACAATGTCTTCTGAGATAGTAAGCCTTTGGCTAGGGAGGGTCTTTTTTGTTGATTGATTGTAAGCTCCTCTAGGAGCTTTGTTTGGCAGAGGAGCAGAAAAGCAATATTTTAATAATGCTGGATTTTCTTCTTGCTGCTCCTCTGCTTGTATTTCTGCTCCCCCTTTCCTACTGTTTTATTGTTTGTGATTTTTAAGACTGTATTGCTCTAACTTAACATTAATTATTGGATTTAATTAATGTTAATTCTTAATATTGCATTGTTTTAATTTAACATTGACTGTTAATCTGAATTATTGCTATTATCTGCCTTGGGAGATTTGCCGAAAGGTGTCATTGAGGTCTTTTAAATAAATGACTTAAAATGCATGTGAACCTCCAGCCTCGAAATTTCTCCGGGTTGCAACCATATTTTAAGACTGGTATGGTGTGAAACCTCACATAGATACCGCAATATACGTAATCAAGACTCTCCACCTGCATATCGGTTTTACTCTATTGTACCTTTGATTTTGTTCCATGAATGACAGAGCATTGCACTATTCCAGTGGGCAAAGGCATCTGATTTTTGCTTTCTCTCTCTTGTTAATACTCCTCATCTTTGATATATGGTCATCTCCTGGCACTGAATCTCTCTCTCTCCCTCTATCTTCATTTTTCATGTCATGCTGTGTGTAACAAGCTCAGCAAGTGTGCTTATTTTTGTGCGATGTTTTAATAGCCAAATAAAAATGTATTACCCCTCCTCATTCTGTATTGGTTATCTCGGGGGTGGAAAGAAAGATATTTATTAAGGAAAGCAAATAGATTTACAACAGAAATGTTTTGCTCTGGTATTTTGCAAGGCTGTTTTTTAAATGAAAGGAAAGGGATGTTTCTGCTATGGCTACATTTCACCCTTCGGTTCTGGGAGCTGCCATGCAACCTAACCTCCAGATTTCATTGACTTGGGTAGCGGAAGCCCCTGGTGTTTTAAAACCAGGGATTCTGACTGGCTATTAAATCTGTGTGCAGTTTAGCCCACTGCTAGAAGAGGGTCTCACTCACGGCGGAGCCTTTTAGCTACTGCTCTTGGGCGCCACCCAGGCAGCTGGCTAGACAGGGGTACTGCAACTCTCCGGAGCACCTTTGCCCTGTGAAGGCGCACATACAGTTTGCTTTGCTGCCCAGTATGTGAGCGATGTGCCTCTACAATCAAAATGGAAGACGCAGCTATACTTGCTATCTGACATACGGTTTGGCATTGCAGCTTCATTTGCTCTTTCCACTTTCAAAGGCAGTGAAAGTAGAGGACGGCTCAGGACAGGGATGGGAATACACAAGGAAGAGCAATTAGAACATTTTCTTCCCTTTTGAAATGTGGCCTGATCTTAGGAAAGAAGCTTGATGAGCCAGTCCACCCAGGACCAAAGCACTGGGGGGTAGGTGGGGGGGGGGGACGGTTAGCAGGGAGGAAAATGTGATCTGCCACCCCCTCAGACTTCTCTCTTTCCTCTAAGCTCAGTGGCCATCCTCAGGACAGCAGGTGGGAACATTGATTTTCCCAGCAATGATATATTATTGTGAGCAATCCCAGTTCTAATATGAAGCATTTGGAGGGGCGTCCAGTTTAAACGGGTACCTGAGACTCAATGGCTTTACAAAGACCTGCAAAAGAAGTGTAAGGGTGATTGCAGGCAAGAAATTCAGAGAAAACTGGGACTTGGGTGGCAATGAATGAGCAAGAAAAAATCATCCAGTGTAAAGACATGCAGACACCAAGGCCAAGATCATCCAAGCAATCCTAGTCCCAAGCACAAACTGTAGGTGTGAAAGGCCAGACAGTGAACTAAGGAGACAGGAAGAAAATGGATGGCGCTGGGGGAGAGCTTTGTGAATGCCCTGGGCATCCGGACCAGCAAGTGAGTCCTAGATCAATCAAGCCAGAACTTTCCCTAGAAGCAAAAATGGCAAAACTGAGGCTGTCTTAGTTCAGCCACGTCATGAGAAGGCAAGCTTCCTGGAGTGGATTGCCATGCTGGGAAAAATCCGAGACCGAAGATGCCAGACCCAATAGGAGATGGATGGGATCCATCAAGGAAGACGCAGCCTTGAGCTTGGAAGGACTGAACGGAGCTGTCATGGACAGGGCGTGTCATGGGTTTTCATTCATAGGGTCACCTTAAGTTGGATGTGTCAGCTTGCAACCCCACTACTCAAAGAGTGCCGACAAGGCATCCCTGTGTGTCTCGGTTCCACTACACCGCAGGTTACTTTCGGTGAAACAGCCGCATGCAGAATCTATACGCACCGAGCAGAGACGCTGCCCTCCCTGCTTGACTTGGGTGATCTGGCGAGTCGGAGGCTGATTGTGAAGGAAGGAATTTGGTAGCTGCTGCACCTGAATTCACTACCTGAATAAAAAAGCAAAGTGAAAAAAGTCAGCCTGATGGAGGGGAGCGTGGCTCCTATAACATTTTTGCTTGCAATCTCACATCTAAACCTCCTAGATAGTACATATGTTCTCCTGCAGCCACAGTCTCAGAGAAATAGTGTCGTTTATCATCACCATGGGATGAAAACGCCCGCTTTCTGTTGCGTCTCTGTGAGATGGCTGCGCAAAGATGCAGAAAGCCTGGCTCCACAGTTCAGAAATAGCCCCTCTGACTTGGCTGATGCTTACTCCCAAGTAAGTGCATGCCGTAGTACAGCATTTACTTCCTCACCACCTTTCCTCATTTACAGAATTTTACAAGGTGGTCCAGACGACACCTTCCATTCATCACCCTGCGGTGCTTCCCAACCGCTCTTCCCAACTTGTCCTTGCTGCAGAACGAAAAAGAGGGAGCCGCTGTGCCCCATCCCTTGTGACTCCTACTCAGAGTAGACCCAGGACATTAACGGGAGCTCCCTTAGACTCGCACTGGCTAGAAGCCGATGTCTGGAAGCACGCCAGTCTGCTTAAAGGGGCTGGCGACCAACTGATGCTCGGAGAAGTGCACGCCGAAGAAATATTGCTGGACGGGGGTGTCGCGGGCTCCAAGAGGGGCTCGAGCAAGAGGACTGGTCCTGCTCGGGGGCTGAGCATTGCCGCCGAAGCGGGGGCTAACACGGGCAGTGTTCTCACGGCGAGGAACCCCCGCGGGACCCCCCGGCCGTTGCTGGGCTGCTGGCTGTGGCTTGCTCGGTGAGGCTGACTCTCCCGGCTGGGCGAGCAACAAGCCACGGTTCCGGCAAGCCACACTCAGCCCTTGAGCGCGGGCTGTGCGAACCCAGGCGGCGGCCGCCTCTCGTCACTGCAAGCCGTGCCTTCCCCACGAAGCGAGAAGGGCCCCCATCCCTGGGCCAGCATTGCCCTTTTAAGATCGTATTCCCCCCCCCCCCATCTCCCACCCACTCATCCATCCATCCATCCATCCATCCATCCGAGGTAGAGGTTTCCTGAGGGGCTTTCACAAAGCGCCTGGCCGTCAGCAGCAGCTGTTCGCCCGGCTCAGCCCAGCCCAGCCCAGCCCGGCCGCCGCCGCCTGAAGAAGGACAAACTCCGGCGAGGAAGTCCGGCCGGGCGGAGATGGTGGACGGGGCGTCCGGCTGAGGCTCGCGGGCGGGCGGGCTGCCGTGGGAGGTGCTGGTCGCCTGCGCGGGGCTCCCGCCACCGAGCGCGGAAAGGATGGGATGCTGCACCGGGCGCTGCACGCTGATTTTCCTCTGCACTTTGCAGCTGGTAAGTGGCGGCGCCTCCGGGCGCCCGCGCTGCGCTGCGCTCCGTGCGCGCGGGGAGAGGGGTGCGTGGCGAGGAGAGGGGCGCCCCCGCTGCCGCCGCGGGAGACGCGGCCCGGGGACTCCGGGAACCGGCCGCCCCTCTCCTCGGCGGGGTACCCACAGAGGGCTCCGTGGCTGCGGGGGCGTCTTCTTTGAACCGTCGTGGCGCGCTTGGCCGAGCCCCGTTCCTCCCGCAGACGCTCCCGATCGAGGCGAACATGTCCTTACTGCATAGCGCCCCCGTCTTTCCCCCTCCCGGGCAGCCCCCCTTTCAGCCTGCCAACAACCCTGTGAGGTAGGTAGGCACGAATGGACCCGAGCGTCCCCTCTGCCCCGTTTCTGAGGCTCAAGCTAGGACGCCTTCCTGATCTTCCTGCCTTTTCTTCTCCCGAGCAGAAGCGTTGCAAAGAAGTAGAGCCCCTCCTCGTGTTCTGGGCCCCCATCCCCTGAGCCTGCTTTGCACATTCGGGGCAGACCAGGCACTTCGTGGGTCCTTGCACACTGCTAGTCTCCAAGCATTGTGTCGCTCCATGCAGTTACGTTCCGATTAAATTCCCAGCTCTGTTGCTAGAAGCGTGTCGTTTCCTCCGCTTGAAAAGGCAGCCCAGATTAAACCAGAATAGCCACCAGCTCACTGGCTGGAGGACTCCTGGTCTGTGGCGAGAGTTAGGATGTTCCTTTCTCACTCAGTGGCCCCCTCGCTCCACTAGTGCTCAACATGCTTTCAAACCACCCACTGCCGATAGAAGAGCCATAAAGTAGATTTGCACCCATTCAGTTCTTTCCTATGTTTCTGGGTTAGTGATTGTCCCATCATGGAACCTGGTGTCCGTCTTGTTCCAAAGAAATGAAGCCAACAATCTTTTCCATGGATTGGCATAGACTAGATCCACTCTTCTAACAATACTTTTGGAGATCTGTTTGTGTGTAAACTGGTTAAAAGATTCTACAGACTAACTGATCCCTGGTAAATCATTTCTGTACAGACCTCTGCAAGTCAGCCCTATAACCCTTTCCCTTGCATTTTCTTTTCCCTTCTTCTGCTTTCATGAGAAGGAGAAAAGCACCTCTAGATAAGATAGTACGACAGTTTATGTTCATTGTCTTCATTTTATTGTTATTTAAAATTAGCCAGTGTGATCCATAATCCCACTGTTGATGGATAAACATATGGTGATTTCTGAGTGACCAGGTGGCACAGCAGAACTGCTGTCCTTTAGAAGGAGTACAACTTCTTTTTTCTCCAAAGTGGCAACATGTCCAGTCCACCTTTGAATTATTCCAGATTTTTAATTTTTAGAGAGCCACATGCAAACTTCCCAAAGTATGATCTGGTCCTTCTTGTGCCTGAGAGAGCTTTCTGCAACTTGCTATGTAAATCCGCTCAGTTTAATGTTCAGCCCTAAAGGAAACACAGAGAGCCAATGTTCAAGGGCTCCCAAACAAAAGATACCTGGTTGCCAAATTCCTTCCAAAATCCTTGTCTTTTAGAGTATGAGCAGCACAACCCCAGAAATGACAGCCTTTTCATTTTAATAATTTGTTTGTCCTTGGAGGCAGTTACTGATTTTTTTCCTAAGTTTCATCTAAGTTTGTTTTAATGATTTTTTAAACGGTGGCAAGGAGGGTGAATTGGGATCTGGCTACTTTATTTGATTGGGGAGTAGGAACGGCTTGGTTATTCAGCTTGATATAAACTGCAACCGAATGGGCATCCTATTTAGCCCCCTCTCTCTCTATGCAAGGGAAAGGGCTGAAGTTCCACGCATATTCACTGGAATACTCATGATGGGAAAAGCTGCCAAAGGTCATCATTTATATTGAGTAGCATATAAGGCTCCATTGAGTGTGTTAATTCTTTTTTCCCTGTTCGGCTGCACAGCATGTGCTCTGCCAGTGGGGCTGGGATGTGTGCCAGTTTGCAACAAACAGCTTGAAACATTCTCAGCCTTATGGATTGGGGAAAGAGTCTGTCCGCTTGGGAGAAGGGGGATTCTTGTCTGTACGGTGAAGTGGATGGCACGTTTCTGTCCAAGCGATGCCTCCGCCCCACCTCTCTGGGCTTTCTACATACTAGCTGGTGGTGGGCACTGATGAACAAAGGTTGGCTGTTTTATGATTGTCTGGAGATTCAGCTTACAGCTGGAGGGTCCCCTACATGTCAATTTCCAATGGGCGACAGGGTCTCTTTGGCCTTAAAAGGGCAATGGCCCATGCATGCGCCTTGTTTCCTTGGGAAGCCGGCACCTCCCCAAATCTGCTTCCTTTTCAGGCCAGACGCATTCACTCCTGCTTAAGGGAGGTGTGACTTCCAATAAGCCCATTCTAAACATATTTCGACTGTAAGCATATGTCATTCATTGGGGCTGCATTCATCCACTGTCACTATTTACTAGTTGTCATTAAACTCAGACTCTAATTCTTAAAACTGAAAGCATTGATATAAAATTTGGGAGGGGAAGGAACTGCAAGGTGTCTGTATTTACTTCAGTGCAAAGCAAGAAGAGGGTCATGAGAAAATAAATAAATCTAAAATCCACAGCTGAATAATCAAAATACCACAAAAAATGTGTGAGCTTTTGAGTTCACCAGAACTTTTTGCCAGGGTAGGTGGAATGCAAAGCAGAGGGTGGGGGAATAACAGCCTGGCCCCCAAATTTAACCAGGTGTTCTGGCCATGAAGTCTGCAGATTAGATAAACCCAGTCTCAAAATGGAGATTTGCTGCCCGAGGTAGGGAATTGCAGATATTGGACTGCACACAATATTGTGTATTTACATTGTGTGCCTGAAATGTGATTGCCGTATCACCAGAGAGAAGCAGTCTGTTTCCTGCTTTATGCCTTAAGATCAAAGCTAATGTTCTGTTTATGCTCACTGCATTAAATGAGGCCGACACAATGAGAAGAAAGACAGAGCGTGTGTTTCTCTTGGACCGTGTTTATCTCTGGAATATTGTAATTGGCATTGCCCCCATCATATGCATCGTTGCATCATTGGGGCCGTCTCTTCCTTCTGTTCCCATCCCCCCGCAGCTGTAGGAGCTGGTCTTCACTTTTGACAAGCGTGGGAGTTCTCTGGTATCCAAGAGACTGAGACAAAGACCCTCTGGCATGTTTTTTCAAAAGAGACAGAGAGAGCAGAGAGAGACCCTTTTCTTCAAGAATCAGCTTGCTCTTTTTCTCAAGCCCCTTTCGGATGCCTTCACCTTAGAGACTTCCCACGGCATTTGCCTTGGTAAAAACAGGGAGGTCAAAAATGTAAAGTTCAGGGATTTCTAAAGAACTTGATCTACTAGTCTTCCCTGCTCGTTCTCAATTTTCTCCCTGAACGGGGAGATCACAAATCATTGGCAAAACTCCCACTAAGTTCCTGGGCAAAGCGGGGAGATTTGGCTTGGTGTGTTTTTGGTTGCTGTAGGCTCCGCGTGCAATGCCAGGCATCAGGCCAATAGCGCAGCTTTGAGAGCCGGATCGAGTGCATGTTGACGAGTCCGATGAATTATATTAAAAAGGAGGCAAGCAAATGTCTGAACCTGTTCAGCAGCGACAGTGAGGTGAATGCTCTTTGATCTTCGCCACGTCGGTTTCTCTGGGTGCTTCGAACTCTCTGTGGGTGTTCTTGGGGTCTTCTTGGACCTTCCCTAGTGTGAACAGGAGGAGGATCTTTCAAGAGCATCCTACTCAAGGGGCCACGGAGCCTGGCCCCACACTTAAGTCATGCTGCTTGGCATGTGCATCTTTCCTTCATCCTCACCTGTCTCCAGTCAGGAGGCCCTAGAAGGGCCTTTCCCACTGTCTGTGATGGGTCCCTTCCCACGCTGGGGTCTCGCTTCCCCATCTGAACACTCACAGCCCCACTTCCCTTGATCCTGGAATGGAGACTGGCAGAGGAAGGGCTTCATGTGTCAGGGATCCCTATCCATGACAGCTTTCATTCTGAGCTCTGCAGGAGCTATTCATGGGACTCGACTCCATCCCCAGAATAGGTCCACCAGCAGGGGGCACCACAGATGGCTTCCCAACAGCCCAGAATGAAAGGTGCTATGGGTAATGGGTCGCGTCACCCCGGCATTGCATCACCCACGTTGCGCCAACGGCAAGTGTGCCAAGTTGCCAGATGTTCATCCACTGGAACTCAAGAGACGTGGCGCCCAGGAGCCAAGAGGGGCTGCTTCACCGGTCCCTGGTGGAGCTCAGTGGGGTTCCATGGAAACTGGTAAGGGTGTGTCGAAAAATGGAGGGGAGACCTTGGCCGCTCCAGGCCAGCGCTGAGCCTCCTACGAAGTAGGGTGGCGTCACCTGCTTCCCACCCTACCAGCAGCGAGGTGGCACCTGGGGGGTAGATTTCTCCAGAGAGCCCTGCTGGCTATTCCTTCACTGTGGCATTTATAACAGCTGGAGGGCGCTGCCGACGGAGCTTTCCTGGAGCTGCTGCCAAGGCCTGGTGGCTGGGTGCCCTCCGTGCCCCTGAGCAGCTTCCCCCTCCTGGCTCGCCATGTGGATCTCTCAGGGGCCTCCAGGGGACAGGCAGGCAGGCAGGCAGGCAGCCTCTCAGCAGGAGTTCCTCCGGCTGCCAGAAGCATCTGGCGTGGCTCAGCCAGGCTCAGGTGCCCGGCTGCGGGGGGTTCCGTCCTCAGAGGCAGGTCGCAGAAGCGGGGAGGAGGGGCACAGCGTGCAGTCGGGGCTGGGGGCAAGCGGCGGGGGGAGACGGGCGTGATGACGTTGCAGCCAAGGTGTGGACGTGCTCTCCCACCTTGCATGGCGGGAGAGCTTCCAGCAGCCCTGCTCAGGATGGAGAAGACAGGGAGGAAGCCAGTCAGAGACTGCCTGCCCCCTTGGCCTTGTCTCTAGACGTCTGGGCAGTTGCCTGACCTTCCACGCTGCCCCCAGCTGCCTGCGGCCTCTCAGCCCAGCAAGCTCCACCCGTGCTCCGCCACTCTCAGCCCAGGTGCCACCCCCTGAGTGCCACCCCCTCAAGGCTTTGCCCCCTTGGCTCACAGGGCTCGTGCTCCATGGGACTCAGCAGTCCTGCCCACTTGGCCCAGCTGGGCAGACCTACAAGGCCGATACTTTAGAGGCTGGGGCAAAGAGGCGCTGGCGCCACATTGTCTAGGCCCGAGCAAGAAGCAGAGGGAGAAGCAGGTTGCAGCAATGCCCAGGAGAAGCAGTTCCTGGGGGCTTCTGGGGTGCCATCGCAGGGGCCCAATCGTGGAGCCATTGACGGGGTTCTGCCACGAGCTCCATCCTCCCTGGGGCCACACGGTTCGTGTCACTGTGAAGCTTAAACGGATACCAACTTTCCAAGCCCTTCCAAGACCTGTCGTGAAAAATCCAAGGAAGCCACTCCCATCCATCCCACCTTGTCAGTTTGATGGTACCCGAAGGCAGTTTCTTGTGTTTAGTCTCTTTCTACAAGGGGGTGGTGGAGACATGTTTCAGCTTCAACTCTCTGGGACCTGTGTTAGCGTCCTGTCTGCTAGGGAGATAGGACCAGCAGTCCCGATTTGTTGATGCGATGATGATTTTGGACTCCAAGTGAGAGTCTGGACGTAATTATGGAAGTGCTGGGCAGGCCGAACTCCACTCCCATTCGCTGGAGTCAGCACTGAGGATGCTATCTTGGGATGCAGCTGCACAGAAACACAGAAAGCAGGAAGTATGTCTGTGTTTCATGGACTCCTCATTATTTTTTCTCCCTTGGCAAGTTTTGGAAACTATATGTTCCTCTTTTTAAATTTATGTATTCATTTATTTCCACCCATGCTTTTGACTGACCTTGTTATGCATGCCATGGGGAATATTAAATGCCTGTCTCAGGATGTATATTATGGGAAAAGCTGCAGATCACTAGCTGAAGTTGGCTGCGCTCATGGGTATGAAGGTGGGCTGATAAACTTAAGTGCTGGTTCCTATTAACCGTGCAGGTGTGGAAGGGCGTTCCAGCTGTGTTCAACCAACATTGGCCAAATGAGGCCCATGGTGATGACTGTGCTCAAGGACCTTGGGCTGAGCACCAATTCTGACACCCTGTTTCCCTTCGCAAAGAAAATGTGGGGATGACTAAATGCAAATGAGGCCAAGATGCAACGCTCGCGGGACCTTTCTGAGAAATCCTCGTCCCTTGGATTCTAATGTGTCATGTTTCTGCGATTGTGCTTCAGTCTTATTTATTAGATTTCATTTGACCCCAGCTTTTCTCTAAGGTGCTCAAGGCTATGTATCCAGTTGTCTCTACCCCATCATTAGTCAAGTCCTCACAACTTACCTGTGAGGTAGGCTAGGCTGAGAAAGAGTCACCCAGTAACATTGATGGGGGGATGGGGATTTGAATATGGGCCTCCTTAGACCTAATCCTGTGGCAACAAAGGTGAGGGCTTTCTTGGTGGCGGCCCCCATCTATGGAACAACCTCCCCACAGCAGCCCAGCTGGCACCAAATCTGCCATCTGTTTGGCACCAGTTTAAGGTGGCCCTCTTCTCTGAAGCCTTTACAGACTTGCTTCGTCACCCGGGGGCATTACCCATTCCTCTGTTTCTGCAAAGTCTTTCTTTGCATTGTCCATTTTATCTGTTTTAAGCTTTCAATGCTTTCTGTTTTTCAATTCTTAATGAATTTTGATTGCCTGCTTTTATGGATTGTTGTGCAGCACTTGGATCACTTTGACTACGGGGCTGCGTAGAAATGAAACGGACCAATGCTCTAACCCAGCCTTCCCTAGCCAGATGACCTTCAAATGCCTCATACTGGAGCACCCATGATTCTGGGTGCTAAGCATTCTAGTCCAACACACTCAAAGGTATCCTGGTTAAAGAAGATAGCTCTAACCACTACACCACCATGGCCATTTATTTATTTATTTATTTATTTATTTATTTGAAGCGTTTATAGACCATCCCATTACTGGCGTCTCGGGACGGTTTTTGCATGCACGAAGCAAGGGCAAAAATCACTGGAGAAGCTGTGTGTGCGTGCACACAGGCAAATCTCAGCCCTTTTCAGGATCCCTGTGAGGACCACCCAATGGCAGAGATGGGGGCCATGTTTGCTCTTACTGCAGCAGAAGCCTGGTGGGAGAGCAACGGTGTTACAAATAGTCAAGTGCTGAGATGATCCAATGGATGGAATCCCATGATGTGGACTTTCAGGGCAACGTCGGATTGGAAAGTTCCTGCAATATTTTCCTGTTGCATTAGTTAACTTGCATTTTAAAAAATCGCTTTGTATCAGAGAACTGTCTGATGCGCCAACCTGGTGCCTTCCCGGTGTTTGAGAATACAACTCACTGCATCCTGATGTTTGGCCACTGGGGGCAGCTGGTCGGAGAAAGCTGCCCTAGAGAGGAATCAAATCGAGCTGTTTGTTCTCCTTGTATTTGGCAAGCGGCAACATTTGTTTTAAAACATCCCGTGTTGTTATTTTTTGTCCCAATGCCCCGTAAGTATTTACCCTGAAATATTTGAGGGGAAAATGAAAGCACACTTGGATGGCTGTAGGAGAAGTCCGATCTGGAGCTCCAACCTTGAGATTTGTCTCAAAGCAGAGTCGATATTTGTCTCCATCCATTGGATGCCTGTAATCCTCTGACCTCGGAGGGGTTAAGGGCAGCCACATGGATTGCCGAATTTGCATTAAAAAGGGTCTATTAAAATTCCCAAGAATTCTCAGACTTGATCTTGGCTTGGCGCTCTTCTTGGCCAGGGCCAAATGTGGCATAGAAGTCTGGGGAAATACAAGAGAGCGGGATTCTGGCCAGATCACTGCATCTCTCCCTGCAAGTTGCAGATGATAGTCCCCATTCAGACATGGTGCTCCCTGGGTACTTCGGGCAAGTCATTCACTCTCAAGCTAACCTACATCGCAGGGTTGTTGTTGTGAAGTTAACAATGGAGCTATGCAAACTTCCTTACACAAGCTTCCTCACAAGAGGAAAAATGGTAGGCAGTAAATGCAAGGTAAAATAATAATAATAATAGACATTTCAAGTACCTGCAAATGTAATAGTGGGATATATTTTCCTTATGTTGCTTAAATTTTAGGGCAAAAAGCCAAAGCTATTGCAAACTGTTGACAAATGAATACATTTGAGGGCTCCAATGAACTGTGCATGATACGCTGAAAGTCATTTATCTACATCTGTGAAACAGCCAAGCTTTCCTAATGTTATATTTGCAATTGGCATCCATTCCTTGTTACTAATGAACTTATGAAATGGATTGCTTTTCCATGGGAAAATAAAGCAGTGCAGAATTTGCCAGAAAATGTTCCATCCCACTGCCCATTTCATATTGTAAGTTGGCAAACACGTTTTTACATGCTTCTGTGCCCTGAAAACTACTTAAGAATATAAGAGCTTTGTCGGATCAGGTCAAGGATCGCTTTAGTCCAGTGGTCTTCTCTGTTTTTGAGGAGAGCCAGGTTGGCAGAAAGTTCAGTGTAGGAGCAGCCCGTCCCCTAAGACAGCCCTGCCTGTCTTCCCCCACCCACCTCGTCTCTTCCTTGAGGCTGGCTGCGTTTGTCTCACTTCTCATCCCCGCAGCTTCATCCATCAGCCCCCTTCCGTCTTCTCTCCCACCCCGTTGCACTCTGCAGGGCAGCCCAGTTCTCCAGAGAGGTACATGGGCTGGAAAAGCAGCCGACACAACTCTTGGGAGAGGGGTCCCTGGCCAGATGCTGGCTCTGAAGGGTGTTTTCTTGGAGCCAGCCACTGCGGAAAGGCGGTGAAACACTGATGCCTGGACCACAGGTTTTCTGGCTGTATCGTACGGCGTGCCGGTTACAGATGCGGGAGTGGGTGGGCCTTCGCACCTGTCGGCTTCTCCAAACATCATCCTGCCAATAGTCTCATAACCATTTCCCATTCTCATTTGTGACTGCCACTTGTTTTGCACAAATACAAAACCTGCACAGATTTGTGCCAATCTCCCCAGATTTGCACAAATGCCACACACTCCCCCCTCCCCGCCCCAAGCTGAACTGGGGTTGCTTCAAGCCACTGAGGACATGCACACGTATTTGGAAATGTGTGCCAGCTGAGCTGGGGATTGAGAATGACATGAGAGTGTTCACGTGTTTGCAAATGCCAAGGGAGGATGCAGGCTCATGCTGCTCCCATGTTCAGAGCTTTGGACAGGGGACTTCAGCATGTTTTGCAAGCAAAACGGAATTTCTCACATGCTGCTGGCTTGCTGTGGAAGGAACTGGGGACTGGCTGCAGCTGCGAGGGAGGGCGGGAGGGAGGGAGGGAAGGGGTGGAAGAGCTGCCAGCGGTACTGATAGGGAGGAAGGGAGAGAGCGGGTCCTCCTGGCAAGGTTGGGAGCATGCGATTTCTAGCTCCTTCCTGGCCATCACCTGGGCTTTCGCTAGCCACCTGTGACTGTATGCCAGTGGGAAGCCCAGAAGCCAGACAGGGATGCAGTAGTGCCCCCCCCCCCCCGCACCAGCAACTGGCAAACAGAGGCGTGTGACCTCCCCTATGAGATGTCCCAACCTGTCCTCATACCTGGTTCAGCAGCAAAAGGCTTGGATAGAATATTTCTCCTGCTATGTTAGTCTTTGATTAGGGAGATCCGTGTGAGTTTAAAATCATGTCTCTCACTTAATGCAATCTAAAATTGAATGATCCATGTTGCCTCCTCAGCATTCTCCTTCAGGTTGGCCCTTGGGCCTTTTGGAACCGGAGCAGCCTTTTGCCCAAATCTGCACTGGCGGACACGGTGGTTTGGGCCAGGGGTCTGAACAGTGGCCGTGCCCCTCCTGCGACCCACCTCCCCGAGTCAGGCAGAGACCCAGTTAGTGGCTTGCAGCCTAACCGCTGAGGAACACTGGAACAGTCAACATGGGTGCCCCATTTCGATCTACCCCACACTTTTTCTTCTTTTGAGGAATACAAACTGTAGCAGTGCAGGAGTGGGTGAGGGGTCCCAGTGAGGGCTGTGGCGCATGGGGAGGGGGGACTGACCATCTCCCCGATGCAAATGGCATCTTTGGGGATCAAAAGTGACTTGTGGAGGGGTTTTGTGGGAAAAGAGTCACCTTCCCCCTTCTCCATGTACCATGAGATGACCTGCATCTGGATTTCTTTTGTGTACCTCTCAAGGCTGCTCTTTCTAAAAACAAGTCCTGGATAAACTGTCACATGGCAAATGATGTTTTGTCTAAGCCAAAAGCTCCAAGTTTCCTAAATGGGATGGGATGACAAGCCTTTACTTATACAGCAGAAAAACTGTGCCCCGTGGGATATGGCTGTGGGGAGGCGGTGCTCATGAAAGGCACAATCCTACACATGCTTAGACAGAAAAGGTTCACAACATCCAGCGTCCCCCAGCTGGCCTGGCTCGCTGGGGAATGTTGGGTGTTGTGGGGCTAAGGATGCCAAGACCAAGCCACATCCAGCTCTTTGCACTCCCCGACTCCTTTCTTGTGCTTAGCCCTGGCCAGGAATTGATCTGAGCAGAGATCAAGTCTGTGCATGCTCAGGAACACCAGTCGCTTCTCTGTGCAAAGCACACCAAGTATGCAATTCTTTGGGCAAAGAATGCAAAGCCTGAACAGCACATGTGTGGAAGTGGAGTGCCATTCGCCCGGCTGGCAGGCGCATGGCGTGGGTGCAGGCTGGCCGCATGCAACCGTGAGCCGCCCCGAGGCTTCGGCAAGGGGCGGCATAGAAATGTTTTAATAAATAAAAATAAACTGCTTGGACTCACTTCCTACCCAATGCACACACAAATGCTTGGTGTGGGGCAGACGTGGGGCAGACGTAGGGCAGAGAGAAAGCAGCCCAGATTCCAGGGAGCTGAGCTAAAGAAAACTGATGGACCCCACCTCCAAATTGGATTCTTCACACATCGGGTATGCAGGCTCTTCTCTACCTGAGTGTGCATAGGTTTGCTCCCAAACTCTTATTCCCTTCGGTCCCTGGTGATACCAGACATAGAGGATCAAGCCTTCTCTCCTCTACAGACCCCACTTCTTCCCCCCACTCTTCCTCGGTCCCATCACAGCATGTTGAAGAGAAGGCAATGATGAACTTCAGGTTAGAGTCACTGCAGCGCAGGGCCACAAGGATGGTGGCTGGATTGCATGGGAAGCCATATTGAGGGAAGTGGGTCTTTTCAGCCTGCAGAAGGGGAGACTCTGAGGGGATCTGTTGGTGACATATAGGTACGTAAAGTGGTGTCACACGGAGGTGGGGAGAGCCCTGTTCTCCCCTGCAGAGGAAGGCAGGACGCGCTCCAACGGAGCAAAGCTCAGGGAGCCAAGGTTCCATTTAGATGCCAGGAAGCACTTCCTGACGGTTAGGACCCTGAGGGTGTGGAACGGGCTTCCACGAGAGGTCGTTGAGGCCCCATCGGTGTGGGTGTTCAAGGATAGGCTGGACATCCACATGGTGGGCATGCCATGAGCAAAGCTGGCTGGAGCCAGGGGGCCCTTTCTGACTTGCTCAGTTTCTACTTGCTCACTTTCTGTTTCTATGAACTTCATTCACAAGTTTTACATCCTGGCTCTCTGAGGCATGAAGCCACTTCCACAGAAACAACTATTGGGCAGTACCAACCACCACTTAAAATAACCATCTCATAAACGGCAGTCACTAAAAAGGTTCATTGCACAGCAGTGGCATTGAGAAGCTGCTCTTCCGAGACTTTGCAAAACATGTCAGCTGCATCCTTTATATCTATCGATACTGAACAGACTTCAGAGATTAAATCTTTTGAAGCACAGCGCAACGGGCTCTTCAGTGGAGGAAGGCTGCCTGGTAAGCCGATGGCAGACAGATGCAGAACCAGGTTAAAATTTGGGTGGAGCCTAAAAGATCTGCATCAAAATCTGACTTAGATGAAAAGAGGGGATTTTCAACAGACTGTTATTTTTGGTGTTGCCGCATCACTGCAAACCAGGAGGCATTTCTGACTCTGTCCATCCGAGCTGCAGTTCATGTCATTGTTTTGTACCTCTGACTATCAGAGGAAGGACCATCTTCCCCAGCTTCAAGAGACACCTCAATTCCCACATTGGAGAAGAAGCTGGGTGTGTGGCAACCGTACAGCCAGCCAAGGCACCTGTCCAGAATCGGTATTATGTGTTACGACCTTCTGGTCCCTAAAGGTCCATCTCTCTTAAAGGGCCTTGATCCGTTTTAGCAGCTCTGAGCTCTGTGACAACACAGACTTGACTGTCACAGGATGGCGCCTTCCCAACCAGAATCCTTAAAATCCAAAGATGGGAAGCCAGCTCTGCAAACAAGGCAGCCAGTCTTGGGACCTTCCTAAGGATGTGAGAACTTTGGGAAGCCCGACGCCCCTCACCCTCCAAGGTCCCTCCCAAATATTCCTGTAGACAAAAACCCAGCTCCTTATGGTGGGAAACCTCAATTCCTCTTTCAGATTTCAAGAGGAGGCTCATACAACATTCCTGCAAAAGATCATTGCAGATTTTCTCGCACAGAAAACTAGGTATCTGGCTGAAGGGTTCCGATGCCTTCTCCTTGCTCTGCTAATATTTCTGTGTATGCAGAAGTACCCCTCCCGCTCTTCCACGTGCCCACACAGGTCTCAAGCCTCAGTTTCATCCATGCTCTGCCTTCCATGCCACCAACTCAGAATGTTTCTTCACTCGTGGTGTATCAGGGAAATGCGAACATGGGGTGTTTGCAAAGAACTGATCCACATCCCCACATACATTGCAAAGTGGCACAGCCCCACGAGAAGACTGTACCATGTCAGAAACGGTGCATGTGTCAAAACTAGGACTTCCCTCCAAAGTGTCCGCTTTCCTCTGGACCTTCTCCTGCTGCTTAACTCAGCCCTGCCTTTCATCAAGTCCAAGGCTTGGACACATTTACTTCTAACTGAAGCCTACTAACGCTCTGCTTGTGCCGAAAAACAGAACTGCCGGCAGGCAGGCAGGCAACCCTCTGGATGCGACATAATCCAGACATAGTCTTCCAAGTGCTCCCATCACATGACCACTTTCCCAGGGATTGTCCCATCTGCCACCTTCACTGCAGGCGGCTACCGCCCATCTGCTTGGTGATCAGGTGCTGATGAGCACAACAGCACCAGGTGGGATGCTTGGAAAAAAACGCAAAAGGTCCTCAACTAATTAGCTGCACCACACACACACACACACACACACACACACACACACACACACACACAGAGAGAGAGAGAGAGAGAGAGAGAGAGAGAGAGAGAGAGAGAGAGAGAGAGAGAGAGATTAAATAACCAGTAGTTTTTGCAATTTTGATTAGAGTAAACATACATTCAGAGTGTGTGTTTTATTACATATATATAAATTGTTCCTGGCAGCAAAATGGTTAGGAGCGAAGGGTATTCCCCATATTTCAGGGAATTAAGCACATCTCTGGATTTGGGCCTGCATGTGGTGAGACAGATGCACAGCATGCAAGCCCCTTAACTTATTTTTCCAAGCACGTCTGAGACTGAGAGTCGCCCTCTCCTTCACAGGGAAGATGATGGGACCTTTCTCAAATTTCACGGGCAATCCAGTTCTCTTGCAGAGTTTGGGTCGGGGTTGGACTGAGGGATTTTTCTCACTGGGAGCCTCACTGGGCCAGTCCCTGTTTCTCAGCCTAAGCTACCTCGCAGGATTGTTGTGAAGGTAAAGTGGGGTGGGGTATACACAGCCCTGAGGTCCTCTAAGTAAGGGAGTCTGCAGACTTTGGCCCTTATCAGCTAGCAACCGCATGCCAGTTCTGCAGAGATGAATACTCTGAGAGGAGGCTAGAGAAACTGAGCTTCTTCAAAGCCCTTGCATTCATTAAAGTCCAATGTTTTCTAGAAATGCATTCCTTAATTCTTTGGCTCCGTCCACAGGCTCATTAACAGTATCAATAATACATTGATAACCCCAGTTTTAGTATTATGAAAGAGCAAAACTTCTCCCAGTCCAGTTTTTCCCACATCATGCCTCATTTTATACAATTTAGATTCTGAGAGTGCCATGACAGTGGATAGGACTTCACTAGAGCTGGGTGGCTAATATGCAATGATGAAAGGAGCTCTGATCATATTTTATTAATGTCTATTAATTAATTAGAGGTGGCACGGCTTGGCAGTCAGCAGTTAATGGCTATTGTCCCTGCAGTTAGAGATGGTAACAAGACTAAAGGTCCCAGTTCGACGTGGAACTTCCCTTTCCAAACTGGAGTGCCATCACTGGGAAAGTTATCAATTCTATTTGCAAAGCGTCATTTAAACAGCCAGGAGGTGGGATTTAGGTTTCCAGCAATGATAATGTCAAGACCGGGATTGGATTTGTCTTGGTAGAAGTGCACATGGTCTTTGTCGCAGTGCTTGAGCCCCATCATTCAGGCGGAAGAGAGAATCCACATGAATAAACTGGTGCGGACCATTCCCATCTCCACCAAGAGCAAGTCTTGGGTAAAGCGAATGGGTCTTCATTGCCTTTCCAAGAGCAAGCAGTCTCCAAATTCTTTGCAATGCAACAAGCACAGCTCACAGTGATTGATGGATGGATGGATGGATTGTGACATGTATACTGTGCCATGATACATGGCTATTCTCTTGTATATTTTATCCTCACAACAACCCTGTGAGGTAGGCTGTGCTGAGTCCTTGACAGGCCCAAAGTCACTCAGTGGCTTTGTGGCCAAGTCAGGCCTGGAACCTCCATCTCCCGAGTCCCCTTCCACCACCCCAACCGCCGCAACACGCGGATTCTCACACACATCCTGTGACCTGCTACTGTGAGGACCACTGCGGCTTTCAGAGGGAGTGGGGAAGTCGGGGGGGGGGGGCAGAGGCTGCCCACCCGCCTGCAAATCAAAGGCTGCCGCCATGGCGCCTCTGCTTACAGGTTCCGCTGCACCATTGCAGAAGCACAAGGAAAGGAAGCCCACCAGGGACATTGGCGTGATCGCTCCTCTCCTCGGCTGGGCGTACGGATTGCTTGCCCTCCTGCACTTCACAGGGGAAGGCAGACCCCCTCGGGGACCTTCTGATCCCCCCAGTCTCACACCAAGGAGCTCTCCCAGCTCTCCCACCCTGCCAGCTCACTGCTGCAGGGCCCGTCTCTTCCCTGCCTGGTTTACTCGCACTGGCCTTCCCTTCCAGGATCTGAAAGGTGAGCGGCTGTGCACTCTATTGCTGCATTTTTACCGTGTTACATGTATACCCGGCCTTTTTACGTCTTGCTTCTCCTCCTCTCCACCTGATCTTCACAAACACAACAACCCTGTGAGGTAGCTTGGGCTGAGAGTAAGTGACTGCTAGCTCCGGGACCTTTACGCTTACAACATTTTTTAAAGTGAAATTGTAAGGAGCATAAGCTGCGAGAAGCAAGTTTCACAAAATCTGGCCGGAGAGCATGCAGCGGATGCCCCGGCCCTTGCTTGTGAGGTTCCTGGCACAAGGAGCCTGCCGATCTCAGCGGTGCCGTAAGACCACTTTTATGACTCTAAATAAATAATGACGAGAATCAGCAGCCCCGGAGGCCTCAGCTGGAGCAACGTGCGGTGACTCCCATTAACTTCTGGAGCCCCCACCCTCTTTCCAAATGGCCTCTTTCTGCAGAATACATCTGGCTGCTTTGCAATCGCAGTTCGTAATCGTGGACGGGCTAGCCAAAAGTCAGCTGCTCCAAGCACTCCCTCAGGCAGCAAAGGCCAAATGCAAGATGGGGTCAGAAGGGCAGCCTTCCCTGCCCCCTCTTCCTGGAGATGTTCTGGGTGAATCCAGATGGAGGAATGGAGCCGCCCCTTCTCTGGCTACCTCCTGTCACTGCGGCCGGGTGAAATGTCAGAAGCACAATGCCCAGGGCAGGTGAGTGGAGCGAAAGCCCCGCGCGCACCGTGCCCAGGAGCGTGTGGGGACGCGGGAAAGGGGATGGCCGACACCGTCATGCCCAAGTTCACCCAGCTCCTGCTTTTTCCATGGCAAAGTTCATTCTGTCCCACTTCTCCGCACTGGCGTTTTTTTAGTCCACACAAACACGTGTCCGCACTTCCATGCCTGGTTTTCTATGCCACCCCCACACACATTTGGCTCTTGTTTTCTGTGTGCATTTGCGTGCATTTTTCCAAAAATCCTCCTTTTGCCGCACAGTTTTTCTTTGGTGAACTGCACTGCAACTTGCCGGAAAGCCCAGGGGCCGCGTCTCACTGCTTGCAGGTTCAGGAATGGTGGATTTGGAAAGTTCCCAAACGACCAAAGCCCAGGAGCTGAGGGTCAAAACAGGCATCCCAGTTACAGTCTAGCAGTGACGTCCTTCTTCCCCCACCCGATTTTTATGGTGCAGGAGGGAAGGGGGCCCACTTTTGGGTAGGGGGCTGCTTGGATCCCTGGACCAAGGCTGACAGTCCGGGGGACACCAAGGGGGCCGAGGCCATGTCCTCGCCACTTCTCCACGTGCTTTCCGCACAGAGAAGGGGGCTGAGCCAGGGCTGGCAGCAAACACCCGTTCAGTCCCCAGCCAAGCAGGGTTTCTCCCTCTGGTGCGTGTTGCATCACAGCACTGCTGTGTGCCCATGTCTTAGGACCAGAGCTGGACCTGCCGCAGGGTAAGGGGGAGCCCAGTCCAGTCATGGGGAGCCCCGGACTGCCCAGCTGCTGAAACACTTGCAGGCCAAAGGAAGGTGATACGGCCTTGCAGGAGGGGTCTATTTGCAGCTTGAGCAGGTGAGAACCAGGTGATGGGCCAGGTTCCCTTTTGGGGAGATCAGCAGAAAGGAGTTTTAGGGCTCCTCCCTGCGGACAGCTTGCATGGAGATCCGTGCCTTAAGTGCTTGGAAGACTTATCCTGTTCTGCCTGGAATCTTGTGTGGTTAAGCTTGGACTTGCAATATATTGTTGGGGCGCCAGTTCGGTATGAATTCTAGCCCTAGGACTGTTTCTTGATCAAAGCTGCGTGATGATAACATCTGCTTTGGCCATTTGATTTATTAGGGGTTATAAACATGGTAACCTCTAGCACAGGCTCTGGAAAACTGATCTTGGTAACCTGATAACAGAGAGCCCTGTTGTAGCCCCGGTCAACGTGCGGAGAGTTTGAGAAAGCTGTGCCCAACGGTGCTCGGTCCCACCGGCTGGATTGGGACCAGCATGGGCCAGAATAAGCTTGTGGGCAGGAGGTTGCCCTCCCTTGCTCTAGAGTAGGCAGAGGGACCCAATCTGGATCGTAAACTCTCCCACACTAGGGCTCCAATCTAGATCGGGGACCCTGAACCTACTCTAGAGTTATCAAGGCGAGATGGGAAGAGACCTAGCAGGTACACCCAGCTTCAGAGATTCTGCTTTGGCCCATCGTGGCAGACCCAGCGGGAGATCAGAGCTGGGGGGAGATGTATGCCCAGTTGGGGGTCACTTGGGAGGAAGGGCGGGCTCAATGTTCTAAGGGCTCCGGGAGATTAGAAGCTGAGATGGGCTGACCACAGGCTCACCATCAAGGGGATAAGCCAGATAAAAGGGAAGCAAATGGGGAAGGGAGTGAACTGCTGCAGTGGAGCAGCTTCATCCAATGGATGGGGGTCGG
The DNA here is from genome assembly GCF_004798865.1 of Varanus komodoensis. Taxonomy (NCBI): domain Eukaryota; kingdom Metazoa; phylum Chordata; class Lepidosauria; order Squamata; family Varanidae; genus Varanus; species Varanus komodoensis. The sequence goes on from NW_025336481.1 coordinate 5,664,576, forward strand.
TCAGTTGGTCAGTCTCCCCCCTGCGTGGCGTTCCTGGGAGACAGGGGGTGCAGCAATGGTCACCGTGTGTCCACATAAGCTCCCCACAGCCTGTGCCTGCAGCCCAGTCCCACTAGCCCTAACCAGGCCCAACTGTCCCATGGTTCCTCTCCAGGATAGGTGACCGTGGTCATTCCCAGTCTCACTGCCTAAGTTCCTTTACCAGGAAATGGTGGAGACTGAAGCTGCACCTTTCTTTATGCAAAGCTTGCGAGCACTGAGCTGGAATCTCCCAGAAATCCCTAAGTCAGCTAAGCCCAGGGCTCCAGGGCTTCAGAAGGAGGCGGGAGTAGATGCCCTCTAAAAGCCCTGGAAAAGGCATGTTTCAGGGCTCACGCTTCTGCATGTAGCATGTACACAAGTCTGGCTCTGAGTCAAGTTTGGGAGTTCAGGGGCTCCCCAAAAATAGTGCTTGGCTTGGACTTGTGTGCCCTGCAGCCAGAGGGAAACGGCACAGCAATAGAGTATCGTCTTTGGCAAGTCTCGGCAACAAGCAAGCGATTATGTGTTTTCCAGCAGATTTATAATGCCTCTTTTGTGTGGTTTCCTAGATGACAGCAACACTAAAAGTGCCAGATTCTGTTCCATTGCCAGATATATATATTTGCAAGTCTGTGAACCGGGAAGGAGCAAACACATGAATGGGTTGTTGTGAGTCCAGGAAAGAAGATGACAGGACAATAAATCTCTGCATTAGAGTTAATTTGCATCGTTAGCTTGCTGGTCACATGTTGACACTTCTGTTCGCTGCCTGCGTGTCTGCGTGCAGGGCAGCCTTCTCCAAGCTGGCGCTCTCCAAATGGGCTGGACTGCAAATCCTACCATTCCCTGCCAGCCAAGGAAGGCTGGATTGGGAGAAAAGTTTACCAGGTGTTCTGAAATGTACCTGGAGATGAGGAGTCCCTTCCATAAATAGCTACACAAAAGTGGTCGTCAGCAGAACTGTGGCTGAGCGGTACAGCACATGCTTCGTTCATATCATGCAGGTTCATTGTCAGTAATGCTTTTCACAGCGCGTTTCCAGGCTCAGGTCAGGTTCCTTGTACGCCGTCCAGAGAATTTGTTAGTAATGGATGGCACAGAAAAACTTTACATAAAATAAATAAATAAATAAATAAAATTAATTAAAATTAAAATTAAAAAAGTGCTGGTCTCCTGGAGCACAGGAATCTGTGGGAGCATCCATGCTATGGACCTCTATATCACCGGAGCAGCAGAAGTCTCTAGAGAGCTCTGAAAGAAGTGGACCTGGGTAGGGGCTGGAACTCCTAAAGTCCCCCATCAAATGGGAGTGCATGAGTCGACCAAGATCATCCGCTAATTCTCAGAAGAGAGAAAGGAACCTGGCACAGAAATTGATTCAGAGAGTTTCAGGGGGCTGTTCTGGCCTGCACAGGTTCTGATTTATGGTGAGTGTGTCTCTCTGTGTTTGTTCTGCTCACACAACTAGGTGTTATCTAGGAGCAGGGGGTGGAAGTGTGGGTGGTTTAGGTTTCTGTTGGCAAATCTGGCCTCATTCTGTGTGCCTTCTCAGCCAATTCTCCGTTCTCAAGATGCTGAGCAGAATCTGTTGCTATCCTCTCATTGGATGGGCTCCTCTTATGTCGCATCACTGGGGCTGAACTGACTGTGCCAGATGAGAGATGCTGAGCATTTAATCTGCCTGGAAATCTTACACCTGCTTGCAAACGAAGCCCTTTGTGCTAATGAATAACACAGGAGCAGATCTGGATGACTGAGGTTGTCTGACTTGTAATTGTTTCACAGAAACAAAAAGGCTCTCCCTTCCCAAAGTGAATGGCTGCGAGTGGTTTGTGTGTGTGAAAAGACTGTGAGCTTACAGTTTGGTACAAAAATAAGTTCCTGGGCTGAGCATGGGCTCAGAGGAATCCTGGATTGCAACTTTTAAGTGGGGAGGAGAATCTTTTTTAGCTGAGAGCTGAATTCCACATTGGAGCTTGCGGGGCCTCGTTCCAATGGTGGGTAAGGCAGAGGCAAAAGATCCATAACCTGAAATTCAAGCAGATTGTAGTTTAGCACTTTTGCTGCTAATAACTATGCCCAAAGGGAGGCTTTTCAGACTTTAGAACTGGAGGTGAGGTGGGAAGGGAGAGGTGCAAAGGCCAGGAAATTGCCAAGTTGGGGGAAATGGAGGGTGGCCACGGGGAGCCCCGGGGTTCGAGGAGACCCCAAGGGAACTCCTCAGGGGGGCCAGACTGAATTTCCAGGCACTAGGTTCTGCAGCCCAGCTTTAAATACATGTTCCTCTGTCCATTCACGTGAACCATTTATCTTTGGACTCTGTCTCTGTTGTTGTTAATCGCAAAGTCATGTCCAACCCATCGCGACCCCACGGACAACATTCCTCCAGGCCTTCCTGTCCTCCACCATCCCCTCGAGTCCACTCAAGCTCATGCCGACTGCTTCAGTGACTCCATCTGGCCACTTAATTCTGTGCCGTCCCCTTCTTCTTTGGCCATCTATTGTTCCCAGCATTCTCTGTCTCTATCAACAGCTAAAAGGATGCAATTCAAACCTAACTATTTGTTGGGATTTAAAAAAAAAATTAACCAGTTTGGTGTTCCTTTTTGCACTGGCTCCACTGGTTGAGCCTCAGCTTTGTCGTATACAACCGAACTACATCCTGCAAGCGCCAGGTCTGCGCATCCATGCCGAGTTGCGCTGGACCTTCTTCCATAACATGGTACCATCTGGATGAGTCGGACTACAAGTGCCATCCTCTCCACCCAGCAGGAATTATGGGAGTTGCAGTCAAACCCACCTGGAGGAAACCAGGCTGGGAAAAGCTGATGTGAACAGAGGTTGGTTACAGTCCTAGGATAGTGGAAGGAGGCACTTTGTATGTGCCCAGAGGAATTTGCTTATTATGATTTCAGATATTGCAGTGCTGAGGACTGGTGTTCAGAGCAGGTTTGGGGATAAAGAAGCTGGACTACAATTAAGTCCGTATTACCATTTTTCATGGCCCCTAAGATACGATGTTGCTCCCCCCTCCTCTTGTCGATAGGCTGATTCTCCTTTGAATAAAACATGAAGCAGCTGATGTGGAGGGGCAGCTAGGAGGGGCAACAGAGGCCTAGAAGGGAGCACTGGACACGGCCGCTCACAAGGGACCACTGCAGGCAGAGACATAATTGGAGTGTTGGCTGGTCGGGGGCCAGCGGCACTTACAGAACAATGGACTTGGCTGTCTCCAGAGAACGGAAACCGAAACAAGCCACCTAGAATGACGGGGAGATAAATGAGCCTCTTCATCGCATAAGCGGTACTTAAGCAACGCTGCATAAATGTTTGCAGTTATATTGCCTATGCTTTCGGCCTCTCCTGATATGCGCTAATGTTTTTAAAAGATACTTGAAGAAGGCAGAACGTAAAGCATGGAAAAGAGGAACGGAGGCCTTGATCGAGTCGGTGTGGCTCCAGGTTTCCCAGGGTCCCTGGGCAAGATACCCTCCATCTGCTCCCTCCCTCTTCTCACCAACATGGTAACCACCTGCTCCTGCCCGTCATCCTGTCGCTCGCTCTTCCTCTCCCTCTCTCGCCTCCTGGTTGCTTGACCGTCCAAAAGGGTCTCCTCCCCATCACCACCACCATCTGTGGCAGAGGCCATCTTTCCACCCGCGTCAGCTTCCAAGCAGATCAAGACAAGAGGCTTCCAAGTTGGCCTGCTAGGCTGGCTTTGATGAGAAAGCGGCACTGCAGAAGTCCTTAACCAAAGGCGCCAGTGATGTCCGAGTGCAAGCCACTGGGGTAACATGGTCCTCGGGCTAAGAAGCTATTGCAGGCTGATCCTGCTCCTTCCTTCCCAACCAAATGGAGTTAGCCCCACGCTCAGGGCGGCTGCCACGGCTGCCACATGGTGGGAGCATCGGATGCCACTCGGTGGCTCTGTTCTTTTGATCTGACACTGGACTATGGACCTCCTGGCTCTGCTGGTTCAACAGGACTCTGTTCCTCGGAACCAGACATGGCCCGATTCTCACCCACGTCTTGGCTGATTGAAGGGTGAGGCGGGCTTGCTGTTTTGGCTAAGGATTCCACCCATGCCTCTTCTTCCAGTCCTGGAGTGGACCTGGTCCCCACGGTCTCGGCCAGAGAGAGCAGCAGTGAAGATGCAGGTTGCCATGGTGCAGAAAAGCAGCAAGTCCAGCGGGCTTTTGTCGGCGGGCTCTGCTGGGGTGTGGGTCCTTGGCAGGCACCTGCCTTGATGCTTTCCGCCCTTATAAAAGCACCCAGGGCTTCTTCATGGAGCCGGACCATTAGAAGACTTGCTCTTATCCCATTCCTCTGCTTTCACCCAGTCACCACCTCTGTATTCACCCAGCTCCTTGGTCTAGGAAGGATGAGCAATCGGACATCAATGGCTACAAGGCAGATTCCAGCTGCCTGCACCTGATTCACTCAGCCAAGCAAACAGCCAGGCAGTGATGGAGTTTATTCTATTAATTATATTTATGCCTCACCTTTTTTCCTTCTCATAACTCAAGGCAGCTTACATCATTCTCCTCCACTTTTCAATCTCAGTTCCCTGGACAACAACAACAACCCTGCGGGGTAGGTCGAGAGTCTGCCACTGGCCCAGTTTCACCCAGTGAGCTCCATGGCTGAGTGGGAACTAGAACCCAGATCTCCTGAGTCCCAGTCCCACACTCTTAACCACTACACCACCCTGGAAGGTAGGACTTGAAGACAAGAGAAGGTGGCCCCACAAGAGAAGACGCTTTTGAGGAAGGCCACCATGCAGTGATGAAAGGTGCAAATGGTTTCGTCAGGGGAGCGCTAGCAGGAGGTGAGAGGATCAACATGTGACGTGGCAAGTCTGAAGAGGAGCACGTGCCACTCAAGTGGGAAGGAGGAAGTGAGAACTCCCGTGGGTTTTGCCAATGGGGTGGAGCAGGAGGACTCAGACCAGGAGAACTCTTTCTTCACGGTTGCCCGCGACTTCCTCAGATAAAGGACTGCTAGTCTGGCATGGCCCAGCACCCATCCCTTGAGAAAAGAAACATCACTTCTCATCATGCTCCATGTGCTGGCAAAATAGAATCTGGGCCTGTGCAAAGTATATGGCACATGTTTAAGTTGTAGCACTAACAACCCTTGCTTTTTTCACTCACACCCAAAAAGATGCTGTCAAGGATTTGTTAGGAAATTAACAGGTTCTCACATTTAAAAGGGCAGGATTTTAATTGTCCTCTTGTCCTTCCCCCTCCCTAAATTAGATCCCAGCATTCCTCCTGAAAGAGGCAGACAGCCCCAGATATCCCAGATCCTGTGTGGACAGAATTGTCATTCATCTCCCTGAGGTGAAATCCATTCATTTGGTGTTTAGAGAATTCCTGCCATAACCTTTTCTGGCTAACCTCTGTGATCATGAGGACTAGCAATCCATGCTTTTAAAACATCTGGCATTGTTCAGAGCAATCCTGTATGTTTCTACCCCAAAGTAAATCCCACTGCATGCGGTTCATCTGAATCCCAGGAAAGTAAGCCTAGGATTGCAATCCAAGGCTTGGATTTTGAAGAGGAGCTGCGGGAGGAAAGCAGGATGCGGTTTTGGGTGAATGATTTTAAGAGCTTGCTCTGAGGCTGACCACAAATTCCTCGATTTCCTTTTCTTGTTAAAATAAGGCCTTCCTTTCCACATATCCTGTCAAAAGAAGCATGTTTCTTGCTGCCATCCTCACATCCAGTTTGGACCATGGAAAAATGAGTTCTGGAAGGGGTGACCTAGAGGCCAGGACTTGCGATCAGGAAGTCTAACGGGGATAGATTTGTGCCATCTCCAATTTCTTTCTCTACTAGGGGCCGGTCCTACCATCACGCAGAGGGAGGGAGGTGCGGAACATGTGAGCAAGCTGCTGGCTGGTGGATTATTCTTTTAACTGCACTTTTACTCTCAAGGAGGCCTCTGTGCCCCCTGCCATCTGCATCCCCTCTGGTAGGTCTGACCTGAGATCGGGGATAATAGCATGGATTCTTTGGGGAGGCACTTCCTTCACAGAATGGGGCTAAGAGTCCAGTCCGATGAGGATGCCTCCAGGACTCCAAAGTCAAAGGATGATGGGCCTTCCGTGCAGGGTGGGAACAGCATGAAAAGAGTCTTCACCTTCCTCTTCTTCCTGCCTCTTCTTCCTGCCTGCAAACCAGCAAAAGAACACATTTTCCTGTAGAAGCATTTTGGACAGGGAGCAGCAAAACCAAAATACATCGTGTTCTGGTGCCCTCCGTCCCCCGTCTGCTCTTCTCCCTTCACCCCTTCTCTGGGGTCACTCCTGCAACCTTGGGGAGGTGGCTAGCCCTGCTCGCTCACTGGCTCTCGGGGTGTGTGTGTGTGTGTGTGTGTGTGTAAGAGGGTGAAAGCACATACATTCCCAGGTCCCAGATCAGAGCTTTTTTCCCACCTCAGAGCTTGGAATCCAAACAATCCTAGGACTTTGGTAGTAAACTGGATCTATTCATGTATTTAATTACATTTTTATACCACCTGATAGCAGCGGCTTTCTGGGCGGTTTACAAAAGTCAAGCAAAGGTTAAAACACCCCCCCCTCCACAAATTAATTTAAAAGAATTGCAAATGCTGCGATTCAACATAGAAGCAAAGCAGTGGTACAGAATAAAATGGAATCTGCAAAAGCCAAGTTTGCAAAGTTGAACAATTAAAAACACAGGGAAAATAAAAAGGTCTTCGGCTGGCATGGAAAGAGTACAAAGTAAGGTTGTAGTCTCTTATTCAAACTCTGCTTGAATGTAGAGGGTCTTGCTTCCATGTTTATATACCAAAGATCACATAGCATTCCATGTGGAAAACCACCTGTATTGGGGAAGGGCAGATGATGATGATGATGATGATGATGATGATGATGATGATGATGATGATGATTTCCAGGATAGCAATCTCTTATTGGATTCCCTCCCCACCCCCACTTTGCTCAGGCAAGCTCTAATGAATTTCCTTCCTTCGCTTGACAGGACTGGATTTGTAATGTAAATTACCGGGCCTGCATAGAGACAAGGGCTCTGCAGGGTTCTAATTACAGTTTTCATTACAAGACTGCCTGTTCCAAGCATCGGAGCAATGCTGGGGCTGCAGCAGGAGCGAGAGGAAATTAAAGTGGCATCGCTGCTTAGCTGCAGAGGACAGAGAGGGTCAGCCAGGCCCAGCTGCTTGGAAGGAAACCGCCTGGGCCCGTCTCTCTCCACCCCCGCCTTGCCTCGCGGGCAAAGTTTAGGAGCAGAAAAATTAGATCGCATTGACAGATCCATCACACACGGCCGGCCGCTTTTACCTCAGAAAGCGGCTTGCTTGCTTGCTTGGGTCTTTCCTCCTTTTTGCTTTTTAAAGCGAGCAATCCATTCTTGACCTAATTAGGGGGATTAGCTGTTCCAGCGCTGCCTAAAACCAGGGAGGGCTGCGCCTTGCTCCGTTAAAGCAGCTGCCGGGGCGGAGGAGCGGCGTCGGCCCTTCCCCTCCCCAACGGACGGGCTGCGGAGCTCTGGGCATCGGGGGCGGCGGCGGGGTGAGGCCGGCCCGCTCTGCGTGTCCCTTCCCGGCGGCTAAGTCGTGGCGCCCCGGAGCAGTCCTGCTTCTGCGTGCGGGCGGCCTCGGCGTCCCGGCCCTGGGTTCAGATCCCTGCCCAGCCTTGCGTATTCGCCTAATCCCGTCCAGGCAGGCGGTTGTCGCCTGCTAGGAGTCGGGGACTTCTCTCGGGCTGCAGAATGAGGTGCCCTGTTCGAGAGCCCCTGCCAAGGCCCTGTGTAGCCGCTGGCTCCTGAGCATGTGCACAGTTCCACAGAGCGCTTGGGGGCTGCACCACTGCCCCCTTCGTCTTGTGCATTCCTGCCGGCTGTGTGGTGCAGAGAACCTGCGGGTGACCCAGCTGTGGGTTCCGCTGGGCCGCCTCCTGCTCAACCCTTTGCCCAGAACAGGGCAAGGCAGTTTTTAGTTATTTATTTATGTATTTATTTTTCGATTTATATCCTGCCTTTTTCCTACAAAAGGCTCAAGGCAGCTGACATCTCCTCCTCCATCTTATCCCCACAACAACCACCCTGTGAGGTAGGTTGGGCTGAGGGTCTGTGACTGGCCCAAAGTCACCCCGTTGGCTCCATGGCTGAGCGGGGACTCAAACCCGGCTCGCCTTAGTCTCAGTCCCAGGCTCTTAACCACTACACCACACTGGTTCTCCAGGCATTTCACCGCAGGACCTCCGCGAAGGGCTGGGCCCTCCACGGTTTTGGCCACATCAGGAGCATGGCTTGTGGAACGCTTGCACATTTTACGCGGAGAAGATAAACATGGAGAATGTCTGCAAATACTAGAGAATGTTTACCCTTAGCTAGTGTGGCATTGCAGTTTGCATGCAGGACTGGGAGTCGGGAGATCTGGATTCGAGTGGCTACCCACTCATGGAACTCGCTGGATGATTTTGGGCTGTGGCTTTTATGAGCTTTTCCATAAAAGTGGGTTGGGGCACAGCCCAAATAGATAGAAAAAAGGAAAACATGAATGCAAAGAGGAGGGGAAAGAAATACACCCACACCAAGCCACAATGGCAACCTGCTATCCATATACAGAGGAGTCTCCTTAAACAGGACTAGTAGCACTAAATGTAGGATAATAGGAATCTGGGATTCAACCATAGGGATGACTCTCCCAATAACTCATTTGCATTGGCCACATTTGAGAAATGCGATTATTGAAGCATAGAACAAAATAATGCTACATTGTGACATGAGGCTCCTTCAGCCTTTGAGGAGGGCAGGGATGTGTTAACTTTTCAACAAAGATGTGTGTCCCTGTGTAACCAAGCAATGCTCAGAGCAACCACTGAGAAGTGTGGAGCAGAACCGTGGCGTTTCCATGATTCACTATGCTATTCCTCATTGGTTTGCAGAATACAGATGAGTTTCTGGATTCAGCCTCTCTTGAGAGATGCTAAGCAGGAACAAAATAGTTTAAGTGCTTCCTGTTACTATGCACAAAGATATATGCTCAGTGCTAGTATTAGTATTATTAGAGGAAAAATCTAGTAAGCAAGCACCATAGAAGTAATCGAAGTAGTAGCAATAAGAGAAATTGATTTAGCGATCCATACTTGAACTGAAGTGCAGACTCCCTGCTGTGCCGGCCTCATGCAGCATCTTCCCTGTGGGAGAAAGTGTCTGGCATTCCGCAATTGCTTGTTTGGTTGGTTTTTCCCTACATGTATATAATAAAACACTCTCTAGGCCAAGTACAATAAACAAGCACTGCAAAATTAAATACAAAGTAGAACATAAAACTATAACATCAAAAGCAACATAAAATAAGACAGCATAATAAAACTCAGAAGAACTCCTACAGTTGAAACTTAGTGAGGTTTTAAAACCAAGTGGCCCAGATTACACATGTTACTGAAATGGCCTGGATGAACAAGCAGGCCTGAAAGGTAGCACCAAGCAAATCTCTCTAGAAAAGCAAGCACCAAGTTGGGTCCAAGCTTCAAAAGGACCCTCTGCCTAAAATTCATTTCTTTTGGCAGAGGCCTTTGCAGTCTGGACCCAATTTAAGGTGCTGGTCATGACCTATAAAGCCCTAAATGGCTTGGGTCCTGGATACCTGAAGGAGCGCCTCCTTCCCTATGCGCCCTCCTGCCCCTTGAGATCTGAGGCGGAGGTCCTTCTTCGAGAGCCCTCCTTGAAGGAAATGAGGGGGGTGGCTACCCAGAGAAGAGCCTTCTCTGTGGTGGCACCCCAAATGTGGAAAATGCTCCTCAGAGAGGCTCATTTGGTGTCAACTCTTTATTCTTTCTTGCACCAGACCAAGACCAGTATTTTAATTGCTATTTCTAATATGTATCTGATTTAACTCTATATTAATCAAGTACTGTTAATTGTTCTAATGATTTGACTATTGTAAACCATCTAGAGATCTTCAGTGGAAACATAGGCAGTGTAGAAATTTGTAAAACAAATAAATAAACCTGGGCAATCCTATCCGGAAGAGGCAGTGGCCCACCTCCTGGACTGGGAAACCTCTTGCCCACCTTGCCAGGATCCAGCTTCAGTTCGTTGGCTCCCATCCAGCCCATTGCTGAGTCCAGCCACTGATGCAGGCGAGGATGCACAGTCTCACCTGGTTCAGACCTCCCAGGGAGAGAGAGCAGGTGGCACTTGGCTTCAGATCCCCTAATGTCTGCTCACACGGGCGTCACACGGACGTTGAGCATCACTGGGGGAAGGCAGGGCCCTGCACAGCCCTGCAGCTTGATTGCCAAGGGGCCAAGGATTAGTCCTCCAGTGTTCCTCTCAAAAATTAATCCCAGAACCGCTGTAGCACATGCATGCTAGGGTGGATTTGATTTAAATCAAATCGATTTAAATCACTCATCAGTAAGACTAGGTTTAATTCATGCAGGGGATGGGGGATGAGGCGAGACTGAGGGAACTGGGTCTCTTCAGCCTGGAGGAGACTCAGAGGGGATCTGTTGGCGACATACAGGTATGTGAGGGGGTGTCACACGGAGGTGGGTAGAGGCCTGTTCTCCCCTGCAGAGGAAGGCAGGACGCGCTCCAAGGGAGCAAAGCTCGGGGAACCTGGTTCCATTTAGATGTCAGGAAGCACTTCCTGACAGTCAGGACCTCAAGGGTGTGGAATGGGCTTCCATGAGAGGTCGTTGAGGCCCCATCGGTGCCAGTGTTCAAGGATAGGCTGGTCGTCCACATGGTGGGCATGTTGTGAGCGGAACCGGCTGGTGCCGGAGGTCAGACTCTGGGAGGCCCCTTCTTACTCGCTCTGTTTCTCTGTTTCTATGTTTTCTACATAATTTGCATGCCTGCCTGCCATAGCCGTAGGTAGAGGAGCTGCATTAAAATATTTCCAGACTGGGTCTCTTTTACAGTCTACTGCCATTATAGGTTTTCTCCTCCAGGGAAAGAATAATGTGATAAACCTCAGACTATACACAAAAGGATCAAAACTCTTGGGGAGTGTTCTCTGCTCAGAAGGGTTCCCTATCACTTTTACTGCTTTCCCCTCCCTCCTCACACTTAGCTTCTTGTGCAGGTCTATTCCACTCCCAACCATCTTCTCCTGTTCATTGAATTTTTTTGAAACCCGGCACTTCAGAGGTAAGGGGTCAGTTCTGTGTACATAGATTTGCAAAGGGATAATGGGATTAAGGTCTTTTTCTCAACTCTGTATGTTTATTTTATAACATTTGTGCTGTGAAGAAGAGGCATGTGATCTCTGCAGGTGCAAATTCACAGTTTTAAAGACTAAAACCCAGCATCTGTGGTAATATCTTCTAAATAGGAAAAATTGCCCAATAATCTTACACAAACCTCTGGAAGAGCATAACTCTGAATGGAATTCATTTTTTAACATTGTATGAATGTTTAAATATGAATATATGAATATGAATCCAACCTCATGCTACATGATTAAAAACTAATCCTTATTTCATGACAAATACCTTTGAAATGTATGTATGTACAACTGTAATGAATCTTAAATAGACATCTTATAGATCTTTATAGATAGATTTTAACTCAAAAAGCATTTTATTTTTAAAAAATCTGATTTAAATTAAAAATATTATTTAAGTAAAACAATCCAATTTAAATTAAAGAATCTTTAAATTCGTCTTTTTTTAAACCACTTATTTTTATCCATGCTGTTGCCTCCCATGGCCGCTGCTTCCATATGTATAATCAAGCCACTCACTTCCACTTTGTAATCTGGAAGTCACACGCACACTGAGGAGTTTCAGGAAGCCCACGAGACTATTTGTTGTTGTTTGGTCACGAAGTTGTGCCTGACCCATCATGACCCCATGGACGAAATTCCTCCAGGCTCTCCTGTCCTCCACCATCCCTTGGAATCCACCCAAGCCCATACCCATTGGGCAGTGACCCCATCCAGCCACCTCATCCTCTGCCGTCCCCTTCTTCTTTTGCCATCTATTGTTCCCAGCATCAGGCTCTTCTCCAGGGAGTCCGTCCTTCTCATTAGGTGGCCAAAGTATCTGAGTTTCATCTTCAGTAACTGACCTTCTAAAGAGCAGTCAGGGTTGATCTCCTCTAGGACTGACTGGTTTGATCTCTTTGCACCAAGAGACTATGGACTGGGTCAAAGGAGCTCCCAAATTGCCATTTTCATGTGCACAACTTACTGTAATTTAGGTCAACACAAGAACATGTCCATACAACTAACTCCAGTGAATAATGCTGCAGAAATGGAGCACCACTGTTCCATTTAATTTACTTCTCCTCCCAATCCTTCCTTCCTGAGCAAACCAAACACCTTGAACTCTGGACAATTTTCTGGGAAATGCATCTTCAGACGCTTCTCTGCACACTTGTAGCACAATTCCTGCCAAACACTGGAAACGCTCAGTGGATTGCACTAGCTTTTGTCTTGGAGTGTCTGATTAAGAAGCATTATAAAGGGATTATTGTCTTGTCATCTCTTGTTTAGCGAAGACATGCATGCTGTGTGAAATTGCCGGCTAATTGCCAGGTTGTCCTATCACTGCTCAGATGAGTGACTTCCAAAGATGACTCAGGGTGGATTTCAGGTTCCTTTTTGCTTGCATGTTTGAATAACGAAGGACGTGGGACCAAGAGCAAAAGGGATAAATCATGATCCCCCAGGCACAGTTCTTTCCAGTTTTCCAATTATATGCATAGAACAGGAGAGCTCCAGTGTGGTGTAGTGGTTAGAGCATGAGGCTGGTGCTCATGTGATCTGGGTTCTAGTCCTCGTTCACCAATGGAGCCGGCTGGGTGACTTTGGGCCAATCGCAAACTCTCAGCCCAGCCTACATCACAGGGTTGTTGCTGTGGGGATAAAATTGAGAGCAGGAGAGGGGAGTGATGTAAACTACTTTGAGTCCTTTGTAAAGGCAGGATATAAACTGAAATTAATATAATATAATATAGCATTATAATATAGTACAGGAGAATGACATAATATCATATAAAATAACGTATAATATTATTTATTTACTCATATACCATTTCAATAATCCTACAGGACTCTCTGAATGGTTCACAGTCACAACAATATAAAAACAGATAATAAAACAGTTAAAACAGGGTAAATATAACAGCTGAGAGTATTAATCAAAGTGTGGTGAATTAAAATCATTTACTTTTTTCTTTTAAAATAATTACAATAAAAGGCAATTATTAACATGTCTAGAGAATAAAACCAAACTACTCTAGCGAGGCTATTCCAAAGGTGGGGAAGCACATGGTATTGACTCAGTGTGTTATCACCTCCCCCAGCTTTTAGAAGCTGTGTTCTAGGGATCAGCAATGCTGAGCAGCAGCCAGAAATTGTTCCAGGGTTCCAAAACCAGTTTATGTTCACATAGTAATTCTAGTGAAAATTTCTGGTTCTGGACTGTAGTCACTGGAATATTTGTCTCTGTCATGACTCCCAGAGTTGCATAGTGGAGAAGTTGTACAAACTGTCTGTTCCTTGGCCCTTTGGACTCTTGCCATTTGGGAAAGCTTCTTTGGTTGGCTTGGTTGGATTTTTGTGGCTTCTTGTGCATAATTGTGTGCAATTTGCAATTTGCCAGATTGTACAATGGTGCACCAGTCCATCATTGCCCAATTTCACCCCTTAAAATTTCTTTCAAAATATTTATTTATTCATTTATTTATTATTTAAAACTTTTGTATGCTGTCTTTATGACTTGGCATCTCAGGACGGCTCACAATACATGATTTGAAATATTTGAAAGTTCAGTTTCCCCCTTCTCCAGAAATCAAATCAAATACAAAATGCTGAATTCCACTGGAATTCTAACCTGCTAAATTCCAATCTGGAAACCCTTTTGGGAAATTTATCATTGCAAAGTCTGTATCAAAATCCACTGGGGGCAGATTCTGTTACTGTCCCTACCAGCTATGCACTGCAGAGACTCAACTGACATGTGTATTGATCTGCCTTTGCTTGTTCTGACATTTTATTGGCAACACAACGTCCCACTAAATTCTGTCTTCAGCTATACATTTCTGCTTTGCACTGGTTCCCTGGCACTGATTCAGGACACATCTGTCTCTGTGAAATGATGCTTAGGTCCAGTTCTGTTCCAGGTTCTGGAGTCCTTTGGGCAAGAGATGCTCGCATAACTGCTGGCTGTTGATGGGTTTCCATTTGAATACACGCTACCCCTTTCTTGCCTCTGAACACAAGAGCTGCTTCAGATTTCTTAGCAACCTGAACACACAGATGTTTCCTGCAACAAACCCGAAAAGCAGGAACCTCTAGAGAAAGCTGCCTTATTTGTCCATTTGCTTATCTAGGTGTATTGCTAACTCTGGCCAGCTCTCCAACACGCCCCCCCCCCAAACACTTGCAAGCATTTTATGGACACGTACCAGGAAGGCCACAATTGTCTTCACTGTAACTTGTTGTGATCCATTGCCACTAGCAGGGTTCGCACGTGGCTGTGCAGTGAGGGCGGAGCCCAGGCAGGGCTGCCGTCAAGGGCAGGTGAAGTCAGGCACCTGCTGGGGGCCTCACCCTGGTAGCCCCTGCCCCCAGAGTTTCCCCTTCCTCCTGTTCACATGTCTGGCAATGGGGGAGGTGAGAAGTAGGATCAAGTGATGCCGTGGCTCGCTTGCACTCTGGCTTCCTCTTCAAGGGGTAGCAAGGAAGAGGAAGATGAAAGGTCTCAGCTGGTGAAGGCGATGATGAGAAGGTCGGGAAGGGCCTGTGACTCACTGGACCAGTTCTTGTGCCTTCTTTGTGGGATCATCCCATGCTGAGCTGGCTATCATCCTCTGTCTGTGGGGGAGTAAGAATCTCTCCAGGCATGGGCAACTTGGTGTCTCGGGCGATTCGAATGAGAACTCCCACAATCCATTACTGTAGGCTGTACTGCTGGGGACTTCTGGGAGTCCCAGGAGAGGAACTTTCTAGAGGATGCCCTGCTATGTCCGGGCAAGATGGGTCCAACTCCCTTGCTGAATATGCCCGCATCCTGGGGCTGCTTGCAATGAGAGGGGAACTGCTGCTGGTAGTCTTAAGGATGAAGCAGGCGTGATTCAGGCGACCTGCGATTCCAGCAGTGGTGCTGGGAGTGGGGTGCTTAGGCCCTGCCCTCCGTGTCATGTTGCCTGATCAGGACTGTCCCCCAGAAACTAATAGACTTGGTAGAAGAAGAGCATGTTTGTATTTCGCCCCACATGGAGCCAATTGCAATTTAGAGCAGGAAGCCAGTCCTGGGAGCAGAGATATGTTGCGCTCTTCAAAAATGGGAGCTCCCCCCCCCCTTTTTTCTGTGTATTTAAAATGAGAAAACTGGCATCTTTTACACGGCATCTTTTTCTGACCTCCCTCCTCCACTTAGGGTTATGTATGTACACCACCTCCCAATGCTTCATTTCTCCATGGAAATTTTGCTGAGTTAATGACAATTCATTGATGTGGTTTGACTCAGCACTCAATAGTTGTGTTGCAAATGTCTCTTTTTATTTGCAAATGGACTTACTGGAGAATGCATGTGAGCATGGTAGAATCAGGCACTGCAGTTGAAAATGAAGCATTTCTTGGTTTTAAAATGTTTCTAACCCTAACCCTAACCCTAACCCTGGACAGCCATCTGAGAGGGATGGTTTAAGAAGAAGCTACTGGTTCAGCCAGAGCAGTTGTTCAGCAGCAAGGGGTGTCTGAACAATTCAGAACACTTTCAGATGAGTTTGGATTTCTGTTCATCCAGCCTGCAGATTTCTGAAAGAGTCTGGCTTTTCCAAGTTGTAAAGAATCCCTTGACTTGCAGACCTTTTGCTAACTTTGGGTGAAGGATGTGCACGAATTTGCTTTTCTGATGTTGTGTATTATTTAAGTGCAACATAATGGTCATGTGCTCTTAAAAAGGTCTGATGCCCCGATGATGAAGCACCAAAAGACTCCTAACAATCTGCAAAAGACAGTTTTTTTGTGCTTTGTTTTGTTTTTTGCTGTGCTCTGGGTTTGGGCAACTCCCCATTAGTGTCCCACAAACTATACACACACACTCCATGCACCACATCAGCACCTCAACACTCTCTGTATACATCGTGTGCTTTTGATGTTCCCGGTGCTTTCCAAAGAACAGCTTTGACAGGTCCCTGCCCCATTGTGCTTACAATTTAAAACAGCAGAGGAAGAAGGTGAATGGAAGCAGGGTAAAAAGAGGGGGATAGTGCAATTCTTTCAGCTAGAGGGGGCTTGATCATTGGCCATGCTGTCTGAGGATGATGGGAGCTGTAGTCCAACCCACCACCACCACCATCATCCTATCTGGCTGGGGAAAGATACATTAAGGTAGTAAACTAGGGAGCTGTTCCAGCAGTTTCCCAAAGGTGAAGAGGTGTTTTCTGAGCTTGACTTGAAAGTAGATTGCAAGGTGGTTACACAGAGGCATTCCGGGAAGCGTTTTCAAGCAGAGAGTGCGAGGGAGATGAGGTGTATTGATGGTCACAGGTGAGCTTTCAACACTTGCCCTGGGTTTGGCCTCTGTCCATCAATAAAAATGAAAAAAGGTAGTTTAAAGGAGCCACTCTTTGAACTGGGCGCCCATCCATGGATACCTATGTGCAATTCTGAAGGTCCACAGTCCGATGTGTGTGAGCCTCATTTTCCAGAGAAGCAGACAGGACAAACTCGACGCAGAGCGGTGTTTATTTTATGAAACAGCAGCGCTGACCAAAGAGACAAAGCAAATGAACCCTCCTGTTCAATTACTCTCTTGACCTCTGAAAGCTGGGGGTAGGCAGGCAGAGCCCCAAGGTGAGTTTCCTTGACAACTCATGCGGAAGAAGGAGAAGGAAAACAGCCAGGCAGCTCATAAACACAACCAAGTATTGGGAAACTGAGTGATGACCTCAAGTCCTGGGCAGCTTGTGAGGCCTGGCTGGTTATGGAGGCCAGATAGTGGGAGATCTCTGGACTTTGCCAAGTCTGAACTAGCCAGCAGCCCTCGCACGCGCCAGAAACACATTTCCCCCCTTTGTCGTGCATCGTTCCCTCTCCCTCCGATGCATGCTTATGCCTGCTCAGGGGAACATTACATTTGACACTTAGCACGGATACCTGGAATAGTAGCTGGAATTGCATTTTGCATACTTGGCTCAGCCGTCCATTGAAAGGGGGAGGACAGCCAAGGAATTCAAAGGCAATGGAGACTCGGAAGGGCAGTGACGAAGGACCGAGGGAAGATCATCAAGTGCAGGGAAGTTCACTGGAGAACAAGGCCAGGATCATCCACGCTGTTTGTCGTCCATGCATGTCCTGTCAGGTGTGCTCATGGGAGACTCCCCAGGATGATTCCGATTCCGATTCCGAGGATGAGGCTGTTTATGAGACGGTGCAGCAGGTAGCAATGGGAGAGAATAGTCCAAGAGCAGGTGGGAATGCTGAGGAGCTACAGCCCAAGGGAGGAGAAATTGGCACGGGAAGTCCCAGCCTCTTGAGGAGCTGGACTGGGTGGCCTGCCACCAACACCAGAGGGATGCCCAGTAAGGGGCAGAGTTGTGCCCAGTTCCAGTGTGCCTCCTACAGGGGTGAGACACAGAAGTGCTCATAAGGAAAGCTTTGGGGAATGAACAGTCGATCAGGTTCAGCACTTTGCGTATGTTCAAAGACTCATGTGTGGCAACACAGATCTTTAAGCGAAGAAAGGCTGGTGAGACCGATATTGCTCAGAAGAAGAGGCATGGACCACGACACTATCGTATTCCTGATTGCTATGTATGGGTGTGAAATCGGGCAGTGAAGAAAGCCGACAGGAAGGAAATGTATGTGTTTGAAACATGGTGCTGGAAAAGAGCTTTGTGCATATTGTGGACTGCCAGAAAACAAAGTCATGGGTCCTGGATGAAAGCAAGCCAGAACTATTCTGGAAGCAAAAATGATGAAACTGAGGCTGTTGTATTTGAGGCGCATCATGCAATCAAAGTAATCTTGATAGGTTGGAGCGCCGGGCTGAAAACAACATAATGAAATTCCATCAGGACAAATGCCAAGTTCTGCACCTAAGAAAAGGGAACCAAATCACAGTAAAAGACGGGGGTTGCTGGCTCAACAATACAACAAGCAAGAAAGATCCTTGAATTGTCCGAGACTGTAGGTTGAAGATGAGTCAACAATGTGATGTGGCCACAAAAAGCTAGTGATAAATTGGGCTGCGTTAGCAGAAGTATCGCTTCTGAATCCCATGAGGGGCTGGTTCCTCTTTACCTGGCACTGTTTTGGCCTCATCTGCAGGGCCATGTCCCTTTCTGGGCACCACACTTCGAGAATGATGTAGGCAAACGGGAACAAATTCAGAGGAGGGCAACAGAGACGATCCGGGGACTGGAAACAAAGCCCCACGAGGAGAGATGGAAAGAACGGGGCGTGTTTAGCCTGGAGAAGAGAAAACTGAGGGGAGATTGGATGGTGCTTTCCAAATACTGGAAAGGTACACACAGAGGTGAGCCAAGATGTCTCCTCGGTCATCCCAGACAGCAGGACACAGAAAAATGGGTTCAAGCTACAGGAAGCCAGATTCCAGCTAGATATCAGAACAAATTCCTGTTAGAGCAGTATGACTACGGAACCCATGGCCTGGGGAGGTGATGGGCTCTCCCACCTGGAGGCATTCGGGAGGCAGTTGGGCAGCCTTTCACTTGCGGTCCTGCATTGAGCAGGGGGTTGGACTTGATGGCCTTCCCAGCCTCTTCCAAAGCTACTATTCTATGATTCTATGAGGAGGCAGAGCTGGGGAAAGTCAAAGGCAGAAGATGAGGAAAACCAAACGGGAGATGGACTGATCCCATAAAGGAAGCCACAGCCCTGAGTATACAAGGGCTGAGCAGGACGGGACACTCTGGAAGAGACTCAGGCAGGGGGTCCCCTTGATGGCGTGCGAGAACAAGCCCTCCAGCGCACCGTGCTTCACCCCATTTCATCCTCACAACAGTGCTGTTGAGGCTTACGGAGAGACAGCCACCGCCCCGAAGTCTTCACGTCTAAGGGGGGCTTTGCATGCACATCTCCTTGGGTCTAATCAGGCCCCACTGCAGCTTAGGGGCACCGAAATCCAATCCCAGTGGCCATTTCCCAGAGAGCCACTGCCCTTCCTGTAGCCATGCCCGTGGCCACTCCTTGATTATTGAGTGTCTTCCTGGATTTTGTGCCCCCCCCCCACACTCCATGCACTGGGTGGGAAGAGCTGTAGGCTAAATTAGGTGGATATTTCAGCCTGCACAGCTTTGAAGGGATGCCTTCAACCGGTTGCTGCCCCCCTCTCCTCTTAGATCAGTAGCATCAAGGCCTGTCTCCCTTCTGGTAGCCAGTTCGGGATTTTGAAGCGATCTGGCCAGAGGTGGGTTTGAGTGTCCACTAGATAGATCCCAGCTAGGTTTTGCTTGGATAGATGGTGGGCAGGATTGGTGTGCTGTAGCCCAGAAGAAGAGGGATCCTGCAGTGTGGGGCAGGACTGAGGCCTCATTTCTATATATTTCGCTGCAAGAACAGAAAGGAGCTGTCTGGAATCCATCAGGAGCAGGCTGGGGCTGCCACCAGCAGCCATTCCTGCAGCTTGTACAAGAGATGAGAGGATGTGGCAGCACAGCCAGTCCACCAGCCTAGTGAAAAGGTCGTTTCATTTTTTTCCTCTTCCCTCCCCATCTTTTCTCCTTGTGTGCCATGTCTTTTTAGATTGTCTTGTTTTATTGATTGCATGTAAGTCACTCCAATTTTTTTGACCTTACAGTGGAATAAAAATACAATAACTGACAAATAAACAATAAGAATCCTGCTGGATTACAGGAAAGGTCCACTCAGTGTAGTCTTCCCCAGCCTGGTGCCCTCCAGATGTGCTGGATTATATGTCCCATCATTCCCAGTTGGAGTTGTAGTCTGACACATCTGGAAGCCACCAGGTTGGAGGAGACAGATGCAGTCCAAGATCCTGTTCCTCATCTGCTAGATGCTCCTTTGAAATTTGCAAGCTGGCCTTGAAGGCCTTCTGTCTCTCTCATTTTCTCCCCATGCCTAATGCAGCACCTCAGTTCTCCAGTGCCAAATGCACCGAAAGGGTGATCCTGACTTCATTGCACTAAGTGATTCAGACTCCTTTTTCTAGCACTAAAGTCATCTCGTGTCTCTCAGCCAAGATGCCATTTCCAGCTAGCGCCCGGAATGCATCCAGAGGATTCCAGCGAAAGTCCGTCAATTTTATATTTATTTTAACGCAACTAGCCTTCCGCAAGAATGTGCTTTGCTGCTGTAAAATCTTGGCACCTGAAGCTTAAGAGCCATTAGTGCTCAGCAAGTCTGCAACTGGGGACCAATTTCCTCAGCATCTTGTGAGAAATCTTCTCACTTTCAAGATGACTGATGGATGCCCCGTGTCTCACGAAGATGGATCTGGGCTGGCCAAGGAGCAGGAGGGGAGTGAAGCTTTTAAAGAAGCAGAGTGGGGAGTGTTGCGTGGGGTGGGGGGGGGAGAGGGACATGGGCTGAGTTGTTTGGAGCTGTGTGGCACGTCCCAAAGTCTGCCTTGCTTGCGTTGGCCCTTGCGCGCCACGCAAAGTGTGTGGTAGAGCCAGGATGGGCTAGTGGTTAGAGCGCTGGGTGAGGACTGGAGAACTGCAAGCCATGGGGCTCAGTGAGTGCCCCTGGGGCAGTTCCTGTCTCTCAGCCTAGCCTACCTTGCAAGGTTGCTGTGGGCATCAGAGGGAGAGGAGGAGGTGAACCATGTAAGCCTCGGATTCCTTGCAAGAGGTGGAAGGGAAATAAAGCCTCTACCACGACTCGGCTGTTTCACCAGCGTATCTCCCTGCTTCTAAGTGATGGGCTGAGGGAGCTGCATTGCCCTAGGCCAGGCTCTTGGTCCATGTGCCCAGCATTGCCCGTTCTCACTGGAGTAGCTCAGCAGGGTCTCAGAAGTGCTTTGCCTCACCTGCCACCCGCTCATCTTTTACTGGAGAGGCCCAAGGATTGAACAGGCTATTCTGAATGCAGAGCAGCTTTTGTAGGACTTAGCTCTGGTTTCCACTGCCAGTCTCTTAGACGGATTACCTGCGTCCTCACCTTGCCGCCTTCCGGTTCTCCATCCTGCTGCTTGCTGCCTTTGGGTTGTCTTGCAGGCCACCACTTTGATTCCTGTTCTTGCATTGCCCTGGTTATTTGGGGCCAGACACTTGATCGCAATGGCTTCAACCTTCATCTTGATATTCAAGGCCCAGGCAGTCTTCCCCAACCTGGAACCTTCCAAATGGGATGGCCTGCAATTCCCATCATCCACACCCAAGTGCCTGGGGATGGTGGAAATTGTAGTCCAACACACCTGGAGGGTGACAAGCTGCAAAAGGCTGGTCTAGGGGCAGGAGACAAGAATGGATTAATGCTGAGAACCTGTCCTAGTATGTCCCCTCTCTTTGGTTTCAAAACTCAAGACAATCCTTTGCAAAATGCATTTTTCATTCAGGCGCCACAGATAAGAGAACAGCTTGAGCTCTAAATAGCCTTCTAACAGAACTGAAAAGAGAAACCTCTGCCCATGTGAAGAGCTGAATCCAAACTGGAAACTTCCCCGCATTCTTTCCCTTTTCATGAAGCTTCTGGCCTTGCCTTCAGGGTGGAAAGCCGGACAGGGCAAAGGGCAAAGCCCCTCCACCTGAGCAGCTTGCTTCTCCCCACGGGGTCAAGGACTGGCCTAGCATATGCTCTCCCTCCCCTCCCCTCCCCTCCCCTCCCAGGCTCACCAGGCAACCTTAAAGGAGCTTCAGAGGCTGCACCCCCCCCCACACTCCTCCTCTTCTTCAGACTTCAGCTGAACACTTTCCCACGTGCCAACTCGTTTGGACCAGTTTTGGGGAAGAGTTTGCTTAGCTGGTTCTGTCCAGTTTCTCTGAACACCAAACATCTTCAGATATTTCCATGGAATTGTAACCCAGCAGCTATCCTAGCAAATAGTCTGTTTCTTATCATATGGACCTTGGATGGACTCTCCTCTCTCTCTCTCTCTCTCTCTCTCTCTCTCTCTCTCTCTCTTGCTCGCTCTCGCACACACACACACACACACCAACCAGAAGGCCGCTCTGTGGCTTAACGGAGGTGCAGCACTGAGGGCTCAGAACTTTACCAGCATGATCACGGATGCCCCCCCCACGCCCAGCAGGCCTCCCGGATCATCGTAAAAGCACGGCTGGGGCTGGGCCCGTGGGCGACATTGCCGTGCAAATATGAAATCTGGCAGAGGATGTGTGGTTGTGTGCCAGAGCCGCCTATAGGTATTTCTCCAGTAACGTTCCAGATGTCTCTCTCTCTCCTCAACTGTTTTGCTGGCACGTGCAGGGAAGATACGGGCAGGAGGGGAGGCCATAAATTCTGTGTGTCCATAATTCTGTCTGCCCATAAATGCTCTGAACTGAGAAAAAAAGTAAGGCATAGACTCTCTTAGTGCAGAGGTCAGGGCTGTGAGGAAAAGCATCATCAGGTGTCTACCAACTGTCTCCCCACAATGACAACTCACTGAGTATTGTCTGACCAGAGAACAGCTAGTGCCTTGGCAGACAATTCTGTCCATCCGTCCATCTGTCTGTCCCTTCCTTCCTTCCTGATGGGATGCGGTGGTCAAGAGGGCGAACGCCACCCTTGGTTGCATAGCCAGAAGTGTGGCTTCTAGATTGAGAGAGGTGTTACTGCCACTCTACGACTCTGGTGCGCCCGCAACTGGAGTATTGTGCTCAGTCTTGGGCCCCTCATTACAGGAAGGATTTAGCCAGGTTAGAGTCAGTGCAGCGAAGGGCCACAAGGTTGGTGGCCGGTTTGCAGGGGATGGGGTATGGGACGAGGCTGAGGGAACTGGGTCTCTTCAGCCTGGAGAAGAGGAGACTCCGAGGGGATCTGTTGGCGACACACAGGTATGTGAGGGGGTGTCACACAGAGGTGGGTAGAGACCTGTCCTCCCCTGCAGAGGAAGGCAGAACGTGCTCCAACGGAGCAAAGCTCAGGGAGCCAAGGTTCCATTTGGATTCCAGGAAGCACTTCTGACAGTCAGGGCCCCGAGGGTGTGGAATGGGCTTCCACGGGTGGTGGTTGAGGCCCCGTTGGTGAGGGTCTTCAAAGATAGGCTCGACATGCTCATGGTGGGCATGTCGTGAGCGGAGCCGGCTGGAGCCAGGAGTCAGACTAGATGGCCTGGGAGACCCCTTCTGACTTGCTCTGTTTCTATGTTTCCTGATAGACAACTGTGTGATAGAATCTGGTAAGAGATTCATCCACGCTAGAGCATGTTTTAATGCCCATCATTACAATGCTTCATTCCCCTCCCCTCTCCAGAATCTTGTCTCTGTGCTGGTGAATCCAAACACACTCCCACCTCTTTAACTTCCTGAGTCTGTGGAACAGCAACACCAGCTTCTCTCATGAACAATAATTTTAAAAGATACTTGCAAAAGAAATCAGAGGAATAATTTGGTGAACGGCATTAACTGTAGAGTGGTCCCAAGCCTGTCCCCGGTAACTACAGGGAGAGGAGTGTAGGAGGATGCCTTTTACTACATTGGACTTTTAATCCATCCAGCCCAGTTTTGTTGACACTGACTGGCAGCAACTCTCCAGGTTTCGAGCTTGGTTCTTTGCAGCCCTTGGTCCAGTTCCCGGGGCCTTCAGCATGCATGAAGCTGCACGACCCGTCTCTGTACCAAACGCTTTTGCTTGGAGAAACTATGCCAGTCTGCATGTGTGTCCTGTTCTTGGGCCTCAGCAAGATCAGATGCTGGTATCAGAAGCAGTTCGGAAGGCCATGGGCTGGTGAAGGATTAAAAGAGCAGCAGCTGGCGCACGACAGGGCAAAGGCGAATAAGGCAGGGGACGCGATCCAAGGAAGAAGCACGTGGGCAGACCTGATGGGTGGGTTGCAATGGTGTACTGATCCTTCCATGGTGTACTGATCCTTATGGAAAAGTTTGGTAACATAGAGTAGCATTTGCACTGCTTCGGGGATGCAAATATTTTGCCAGTGGGGCTGCAGGGTTTAATTTGTCTGTTTTAAACTGCTTTTTAAGATGATCCAGACTGGCTCAGGCTGTGATGGTTGCTTCTTCAAAAGGGAGTTAAGCAAGGGGCTGGCTGGGTCCTTAGCTGGCATGTTGTACTGGCAGAGTTCCTGCTTTGCCAGGGGTCAGACGAGATGACCTTCAAGATCCCTCCCAGCTCTTCAGTGGAACTAACTAACCCTAATGGTCTAACTCCCACTCTGTATACACCACACAATACTGGCTATGGCTGTCCCTTTCGTCTTCTGGTGAGCTTCTTCTCACCATACCTTGGAGTCATGGGGTCCCTTCTCTACAACACAAACTGCTGCAGGATTTCCTTGCTTAATAGGCAAACTAATATGTTGAGATCCTGTCGTTTTATCTACATTTCTAGTTTAGCATAACAAACAAAGCCAATTAAATGCCTGATTGGATAAACTGATGGCAGTCATGTGTTCCCCTAGCCAGCCAACCAGAATCCAGAATCCCTAGGTGTCACTGTAGTGTGTGTTTTGATCTTCCTAATGAAAGATTAAGGGCTTAACACATTGCCGCCGGCTCTAATGATGCAGAGAAAATTGATTTTGAAATGAATAATAGCCTTCCGGTTCTGCCTTCCCAGGTATGGGACTTGTTCATTCAGACACTTGTGTATTTCATAGGAGATTGCAGGCAGTACCTGTCTGCTGGTTAATTAAATCGGATCCCTTAGAGTGAAAGAATGCAACTTCCGAAAGTGTCAGAAAGAAGAGAGAAGGAGAGTGACAGTTAACCAAAGCCAAAAGGAAGGCAAGAGGAAAGGCAGTGGGCAAGATCCAAAGGGAAGGCCTCCTGCACAAGCACGTTGAAAGCCACACAAAAGCACCACTGTGTGGGCACAGCTTGATCCCATGTGAGACTGGGCCTGTTTTTATCACCACATCTCACCCAGTGGCCTGTCCTGTTGCCTGCAGCAAGACCTCCTTCGTCCCCCACCAAGAAGGGAACTAGGGGGGACTCAAGGGGAGTTGCCCCTGTGCGGAAATGGGTGTCAGGATCTGCTGGGTTGGATCCAACCATCTACTCCCAAGAGTTTCCTGCTTCCTATAGTGGATCCACCCAACTGGCCGGCTATTGGCTCATGTCAATCAGAAAGGCAAACACTTTGGTAGGTCTTAAGCATCACCAAAAGAAAGGAGATGCAACACTGAAAAGGCGAGAAAAGGTAAATGCACTTAAAAGGTAAATTTAAATGCACGGACTGAGTATGTCTGGATGTTAATTCAGGAATAATCACCATCATTTAGCGGCAAAGGCAGTGCATCTCTCCCACCTGCTCAGTCCGCTGTCCACGTGCTCACTCTGACGAGGAGGTTGTCTCCCATCTTAGGGGTCTTTCTCTTTAAATCAGAATGGGAAAGGACAGCCCTTCCAATCGAGGATGGCTTTGAAACAGAGGACTGCCCTTTGTAAAGTGGGTGACATACCCCCCCTAGAATTTGCCTGGGTGATGATGGACTTGCTGCAGGATGGCTCTGCCCCGCCATGGAGCCTACCGTGGTTCTGTCCTAGCATCTCCAGGTAGGGCTAGGGAAGAATCCTGCCTAAAAGATGGCGAGCAGCTGCTGCCAGCCCGTGTCAGCATACTGGGCTGGAGGGAACCAGCACCGCACCCTAAGAAAGCCACTGGCTTGACCCACCCCTTCTGCTTTCATTTGAATGGTTTCCTTCCATGTCAGCCTTTCCCAACCTGATGTCCGCCAGATGTGCTGGACTACACATCCCATGGCAGTCATGGGAGTTGCAGTCCAACTCATCTGGAGGGCATCAGGTTGGGAAAGGCTGCTGTAAATACTCTCCTTTATTGCCTGGCCCGTTAAAATAATCTTCTCCAGATGTTGCATATTACACTTATGGAGGGGCAGAATTTCCTCGGGGACCTACCACTTGCAAGTCTTTCTCCAGACTGGCTGTGCCAGGCCATACGGCTTCCATTTAGTCACACCCCTTTATTTAACACACACACACACACACACACACACACACACACACACACACACCATGATGCAGAATGAATGAGAGTGTTGCAATATGCAGAAACTGATGAAACAGACACCGTATCTACTGCTTTTTTTAATTTCTGGTGAGCATGGATTTTTTTTTTTCATTCATTTGGTGTGAACTGTGCCCTGGATCATTAGCAACAGTAAGGTAGGGTTAGGAGAACCAGTGATGCTGAACCTCATCTTGGGAGTCTACCTGGAAGGTCAGGTAGCCTCACTGCCATTTTCACCTGCAAGCTCTCTCTCTCATCTTGATGGGGGAAAGTGAATGTGCTGATATGCATTTGTGCTATGGGCGCACCAAATTGTGTACTTTCCCCCTGTAAGGTAAAGTATAGAAATGTACATATTTCAAAAATGCACCATTTTTAAAGTTCCAGTGTCCCTAAAGTGGGTATCTAGTAAATGTGAATGTATGCTTTGGAATGTGAGTTTTCTCGGCAACCTGCTTCCGTTTGCCAGCTTGCAAATGGGACACATTCAAGTCAAAAAATGAATCACCATGAAATTTTCCAGTGTCACTCGCTATTCCAAAGCTCCCCAAGAGCCTATGCAAAAGGTTAGACAAAGATCGTTCACAATGCGGATACGGTCCCTGACTTTGCAAATGATTATTTTCATGAGTTGGTTGCTCATGCACCTTTTCTCCTTCTCTTTCTTCTTTTCCAGCTTGCTGCCTTCGAGAGACAAGTCTTCGATTTCCTGGGATACCAGTGGGCTCCAATTCTTGCAAATTTCCTCCATATCATCATTGTTATTCTTGGCTTGTTTGGTACAATCCAATACAGACCTCGGTACATTGTGGTGGTGAGTAGCAAAAAGCTTTTTTTAAATGCTTCCAAAGCTGCAGTGCTGAACTTGCTTGCATGGAGCTTAAGTCCCACTAAATTCATTGGGCTTAGCTGAGAAGTCTTAGAAATAGCTTCTCTCAAGTATGTCCACAGTCAGTTAATGTTAAATGTAAATGCAGAGTAATTGGGACCTAGTTGCCAAGTGCTGGTTGTTGAGAAGAATGAATTAAATAAGAAAATGCCATTGGTATTCGCAGTTGTGTTGTTCTGAGGTCGTCTCCTGCATATATATGCCAGAATTATTGAGATAGCCCAATATGTTTCTTGTCTCCTCTCTGGGAAATCTGGATGGTGAGGCCTCTTTCACTCCCAACGGTAAAAATATAAATGTAAAAATCTAAAAAAGATGACCATTTTCAGACTTTTAATGACTTTCACAAATCTGGCACTTAAGCTTGATGGCTCGCTGTGAGTAAGATTAGATGGCTATAATGCATGTGATAGAAATTCAACATATGGCATTTCTCAGCAATGTTTCCCATTGCCAAAGAGCCAACCCACTTCTAATCGCCGCGGTGGCTTGTTTCTTCAGCAGCATGGCAGGAAACCAGGGTGTGTTCTGCCTTCCAAAAGACATTGGGGCATATCAATCTGACCAAGTGGTGAGGGTGCCAGGCTGGGGCTGGGGAGATGCGGGTTCTAGTCCCCACTCAGTTGTGAAGTCCACAGGATGAGTGGGGACTAGAGTGTTGCTGTGTGGATAAAATGGAGAGGAGGACCTAGCAAGCCATCTTGGGTTCCTTGCAGGAGGAAGCAAGGTGAGGCATACAGGTAAAATAATTCCAGCTTTGGGACCCAGCCTGTCTCTGCCTGCACAACCGTGTCTCTCTGTGTCTAATAAACCTGTGTCTGAGAGAAACAACTTCAAATTATGATCAAATATTCCCTTTCATCTGCCACTTCCGACAGAGTGTATGTGATTTATTTTAATGAAACTGTTTCACTTTATTACACAGCCTTTTGGAGCTAAATTAAATTACCATGTTGCTAATCGTACAGGAGGCCACTGTTCTAATTACCAGCCCAAAGCACCATGCGGTATGCAAATGTCTTACATTAAGTTAACCAGTCATGCTTTGCCACTCTTGGCCTTTGTATCCAGCAGGATAATGGAACGGCGGGGGCTTGGGTGGTGTCACCGTATTCCAAATAGGCACAAGGCAAAGCCTTCCAGGCTTAGCCGGTAGGCTAGGCCACGATTCCCCAGGGAAGTTCTCCCGGAGCGCTGCACCCCAGGGAACGAAAGCTCCCCCCAAGCTGCAGCAGGTCTGGACAGCTCACTGGAGCAGTGCTAAGAGAGAAAAACACCAGGGCTCAGGACCACGGGACAAAAACATTGTGTGAGTGTGCATTTCCTGACACACATGTGCAAATGCCCTGACATCTCTGGGTCTGTGCCAGGCCTTGTCTCCTAAGGACTTTCTTATTTGGAAAAGGGAATGGACGGACAGCGGAGAGACGGGGGTTTGGTGTCAGGAAAAGCCTCGGGCAGAAAGATTCCAGGGGTGGCAGCGGGAGGGGAGCAGATGTGGCAAAGGCCAGCTAATCCAAGGGGATCAGACGCAACAGGGATCCCTCAGTCCCAAACTTTTATTTCAACAGGTGCATCTGGGCATCAAGGTGCTGGGGCAGATGGTCTCCAAAGGGAAGATTCAGAGCTGTCTCTTCCCACCACCTCTGCAGCTGACATTCCTTTTGGCAGTGCTGGAGACGTCAGTCTGAATTTCGTGGCTGGCATTAGGTCTCTTTGAGGCTGTTGGCATGCCTTGATTCAGTGAATACAGGGTATCACGGGGCCTTCTCCCTGCCATATTATTAATAAAAGCTTCCCCTCTCCCATCCAAGCCTGGCTTTATTGCTGCCAGTTATTGAAGTGGGAGAATCCTCATAGGTTGGCATCACAGCTGAAGTAATAAACTCCAGCCAGCTGTCAGTGAGCTCAGCAAATGAGGGTCTCCAGTCAGTGCTTTTCTGAGGGGCCACTGACATGCATCTAGCATCCATCCAGAGCCAGTCAGACAGGCTGGCTACAGCACCCTCCAGGCCTATAAGCGGACGAACGGGCTGCAATGCCCATCCATCAACTGGCGCGCGAGCGAGTTGCGGGGAGACAATAAAAGATATACAGCTGCACTCCCAGGAGTTAATTATAAACTGTCAGGAGTCATTTGGCTTGTTTTGAAGTCCCCGGGAATTTTGGCACTTGCTGCTGAACGAATCTCTGATCTCACAGGTGGATCCAAACAAACATTGCTTTAAATCTCTCTCTCATAGCGATGTCACCTTCGCTTTCACTTTTACTCCAGAGTAGGGACAGAGGCCTTGATGCAGATCAGGACCCTAGCCTGGAGCATCCTGGGGTTTTCAAAATCTGGATTAGGGCCCCTGCACTTACTCTAGAGTAAAAGTGGGGCCTGGGGGGGGGGAGATACCCGCTGAAGATGAATTTAAGGTGAGATGTGTGTGCAAACATAAAGGAGAGACTTGGAGGAAAAATAAGGCCTTCTTTTTCACACTACCCTGATGCTCCATAGGGCAAGTGTCCTGTCTAATCTTGCCATGTCTCAGTTGAAGCAGGGTGGAAAACGGATTCTAAAATTGTCTGGTTCCCAGAATTTCTCCAGGTAGGGCTGGGAAAGCACAAAATCCCGGGGAATCGCCAGCAGTTGGGCTCAACTGGGGTGTTGAACATCTTTCATCCTAAGCGCCTTAGGATTCATTTCAAGGGCCAGATTCCCGTGGGCAGAACCTAAAGCAAAAGGGGCCCCACATTCCTGAAATCCCACCATATTTTAGCTTAAAATTCTTGCTTGATCTAGCAGAGGCATTTCCTATGGGAATGTGAAAGGATCAGGGAAGTGTCCAAAGACTAGGGGACCACCAAATGATCTGTGGTTAGGAAAACTGGATTGTCCCCTGGGTCCAGATTCAGACCCCGAGCTGACAGGATTTGGCCCACGGGCCTGAGGTTCAGCACCCCTGACCTAATGCCATGGCTGACCATCTTACATCTGTTCCCTCTTTGATTCTGACTGTCATCCCCATGTCTTTCTTTCCTTCGGTCCGCCTCCTTTCCCAGTATGCCATCTGGACAGCCATCTGGGTCACCTGGAACATCTTCGTCATCTGCTTTTACCTGGAGGTCGGTGGCCTTTCGAAGGTGAGTGGGGCTGAAGTCTGAACAGCTAAGCATGAATTGGAGGAAGGGCCCAGTGGGGCTGGCAGAGGGGAAGGATGCACAGCGAACAGTACATCAAAGTGGGGCCTGGAAGGACACTCTCAGACAAAATGCTGCCTGCACACTTTGAGATTAAGGAGAGAAAGAAAGGAGGAGGAAGCAAAGGGGATTAAATTACTCTTCCATAAAGTGAATCCAATTCACTGCTTTAATGTCTCTCCAAAAAAGGCTATCGATCACTGCAGGCTCCTAGCATGATTTGGGCGGAAAATTAATTTTTTAGACCCTTCATTGTAAAGATGTCAGCATTATTTGGGTTTTTGTAACCCCCAATATGGTCTCTGCTGCTTCCTCCCCTATAAGCTCACCAATACCAGAGATAAAAATGTCAGACTTGGAAAGGGAAACCCTATTTTGACTCAAAATGCATTGTAATACATTCCCCCACACCAAGATGGTCTCCATTTAAGGCAAACGTGGCCCACAATTATTTTGCAAGTTTTCAGCTATGGTTCCAGTGCTTCTATTTTATTGCTTTTGGTATATCCAATGTGATGAGTGCTGAAATTTATTTGTTGGGAATAAAAATGATCTGAATCCATGAAGACATGTTCCAGAACATTTGAGCATTCTCTGGATTAGAGAATACTTAATACAAGACCTTAGAAAGAAGGAGCATTATTTGCAATGACCTTCAAAGTATAAATTGAGTTTTGTGAAGATCTTTTATAGGGCGAACTGAGAGCTGCAAATCAGACTGTACAATATCCAAACAGGCAGATCGACATAAATAAACTAATGTTTTAATTCTATGTCATTGCCATGGTTTCCCCAAAGAATCCTTGGAATAGTAACTTATTGAGGGTTTTGTGAATTTTCCTGTAAAGAAGTCATGCTCCCCAGTGCAAACTTCAGTTACTCAGGTTAACTGGGAGGAGAAAATTCCTCATAATCTACAGTGCAAATATGATAGTTTCTCATTCTTTTGGTGTTGTTAAGGAATTCCTGAGTATTCCATGTGTGAGAAGTGTGGATGGCTCAGAGTTTCATTAAAAATAATGATGACACAGAAAATAAAGCCATCTAAGAAATGGTAGGTTCGGGTGAGAGGTTGGAATGAGCCAATGTGGTAGAATAGCCGGAATGCTGGGCTAGAACCCAGGTGATGTGGGTTCTAGCCCTCACCTGGCCACAGGGGCCATAGGGCAGCCACTGACGTTTAGCCTAAGCTACTGCACAGAGTGATTATGAAGACAAAGGAGGACAATGTGAGCCGCCTTGGATTCCTTGCAAGAGGAAGAATGATGGGCTATAATAATGAACAAACAAGCTGGTCTATTGCTTAAAGGAGGTTTAATTGGTTGGAACCACTTGCTTTGTTTTTTCTGTTGTCATGCTTTTACTTCAATAATTGTTTTGATGCTATCTTTTAATTAAGACTTTGCTCGTCTGTAATTTGGCTTCCTTGCAAGAGGAAGAAAGGTAGGATGGAAATGCAATAATAAACAAACGACTGTGAAATCCAAAGCACAGGTAAGCAACTTGACAACATTCAGTTGTTTGGGGTTATGGTTTGCACAGTCTCTGATCAATGCCCTTGCTAGCCGGGGCCTCTGGCTACTGCAGGCCAGAACTTTTGGAGGGAGCAAGTTGTCCACCTGTGCTGAAATAAATGGTCACAGATGCGGGGCAGTCGATATCCGTGGGCAGATACAGTCCATATACGTAGCAGTTGCTGTGGGGTGAGGCAGAACTGCAGTTACCCCAAATGTTGCTTCCAAATATGAAACTGCCAAGATTCAGTAATAGCCAGATTTCCACTGGGAATTTGGAGCCAGAATTCTGGGGAAGAACTTCCTTGAATCCAAAAGCATTTAGGAATCTCTCCCTTTTGCTGGACCCTCCCTGGGTTTGACCTAAACAAATGGCTGGCAAGCTCTTTGGCATAAGGCCGGAGAGAAGGTTCTCCGCATCTCCAACCCAGCTCCATCGCCTCCTATGAGTTTACATGGGAGAAATGGCCATGCCTGATCTCTGGGGAGCCAGATGTTTAAGGGAAGCATATATAGGACACCTCCCTTCCTGCACCTCCCGCTCCCCATACAGCTCTTACTTTTAATTTCTGACAAAATAGCTTGGCTGATCTGTCTGTGTCAGCAGCTAGTTAATTTATTGAGACAAAATGCAAGGAAGTGCAGTGAGGTAGAAAGAATCCAGTTAGTTAACTTGGCAGCTGGTGGTAATAGCTGCCCTTTTCATTCCAGGCAGGTGATAATTCAGGTGGAGAGAAAGGTGGGGTGGGGGTGGATTTCTGTCTTTTTGAGTTCGTTTCATAAATGCTTCCTCAGGGCAGGAGGAGTAAACCTCTGTAATTGCTTTATTGGGAGAGTCAAGCTTTCTTTACGTTGGTTGCGGCAGAATTCTGAGTCTTCGTTTTCTTGCCATGGGTCAAGAATTAACAAGTTCTGGGACTGGTGCGACTTCGGGGCAATCCACAGTAGGTATTTTTACTGGGTGGTGCCGTAAGCTCCGTCTCGCTGGTACATCAAAAGATGTTCATCCCAGCCCATTGGCCTCCTGCTATTTCTATCACTATACCACGGGTTTCTTCATGACTTTTTATATACTGAAGTTTTCCCCCCAGTATATATTATCAGTGTGTGCTAAACTTGTGGTACTGTTCTGGGGTCAGGCGGTGAAACTTCAGTAAGATGGTGGGTGAGACAGCAAAACAACCACACCTGAGAGGGTCTTGGATCCATCAGCTGTTCTCCTGCCTCCCTCAGCCCCGACATCTTCTCTCTCTTGCTGCCGCGTCCTTTGAAAAAATAAACTTTGCAATGCCTTTTCAAGTTTTCCCCATTGGTTTCTTTGTCCTCTTGCTCAAGAAACAAGCCAAAACCCGTGTCTGCTCAGAAGTCAAGCACGTTATCTTTGGTGGCCTTACTCACACGTTCATCTCACTGGCTTCGGGTGCTTGCTTGTGGGGAAGTCAGCAGGGAAGGAGAGCTGCCCTTACTCGCTTTTACGTAGATGGGAATGGGGTCGCTGACCCAGTTGGCTTCACCCAGTTGGAGGACGGCAGCAAACCTTGCAGCCCCACCCTCTCCCCTCTCTTTTCCACTGTTTTTCAGAGGGGGTAGAAGAAGCTGTCTTCCCCCATTTCTTTAAGTCTCCCCTCCTTTGCCCTTGCAATGGATTCTGCAATGGGATTTTTTACGGAACGTGTCCCTTCACCCACGCGCTTTCCATCTCTTCCTCCTCCTTCTGCAGTTGCACCCGCGAGTGGCACAAGCGCTTGTTTCCAGCGAGGCTGTGGTCATTTGCACGTGCCCCATCGGTAGTGAATGCCCTTTTCATATGTACTGGGACCGTGTCCCCTCCTACACAAAAGGGACTTCAATGTAGGCAAACTCCATGTTTGGCGTAATTAGGAAAGGAATGGAAAATCAAACTGCCAAGGTGGCATTTCCCTTCTGCAGGTCCTCGGTGTGCCCACACTTAGGATAAGCCTGCACAGTTGTGGTCGCTGCACCAGAAGAATACAGGATTGAGCTGGAAAAAGTTCGGAGAAGGGCAGTGAAAATGACCAGGGCGCTGGAGCGACTCCGCGATGAGGAGCAGCTACACTGTGTCTGCCACTCTGCGTGTGCACAGAGACCCTGTCCAGAAGCTCAGCTGTGTTCATGGGCTCAGTTTGCAGGCACAGCTGAGAAAAAACAAAAGGTGAACCCCATAGGAAAATGTAACTTCCTCATACCCAGTTAATGTGTTTTCAGTGAAGCCACCGTTCAGGATAATTCCTTTTCTCCTGGGTGAGGAGTTCCTAATGGAGGGGCTGCGTCTGCCATGCATGAAAAATGCCAATGTGTGAGGGGAGACCACATGTGTCAGTCCGAGGTGGCCTCATGCCTTCTTTTATGGAGGGCGGTCCTCTCCTGAGGGGCTGCCAGAGGAGAGTCCTCTCTTTGGAAGATGGCTGTTCTCTTTGAAGGGGTGGCTAGTCCCAGACTGGTGTGAGAGGAAGAGGCAGCAGAAGGAAGTGCTGTTGGGCCTTGGAGCTGTCCATCATTGGCCCCCGGGCAGCAGAGTGAGAGAGGGGCGCCCACCAGGTCCCAGCGTCCACATCGTGTTTCTCTTCCAGTTGTAATAATCATCCATGGATGTGCATCTGGACCGTGTGCAACGTGCGTGCAAAGAGGGACCCTTTCGTGTCCCTCTGTGAGGACCATTCAGCACCGGCTCCAGCAGGGCCCTCCACCTCCTCCGAGCACGTGGGCAGCAGGGGTGGGGCTACTGGGCACCTTGGTGGGAGTGAATGTGACCAGCTCCCGCAGCCCCACATTCTCTCCGTGGGGCTGAGCGGACTGGCTCACCTGGCCCTTCTCTCTCTTGGCTTCTATCCCACAAGTCAAAGACATTTTACTGTCTCATGCAGGAGGCCGGGAGTGTGGGGGCCTCTTCTGCATTGCCAAAACGGTCGCAGGCTAGGACTTGTCTGTGTAAAATTGGAATATGCTGATCTCTATGCATACATGAGGATGAGGACCAAGATCAGAGCATTTCAGCGGAAGGCGGTGTTGTGTGGGTCTGCTCGTTCGATCAACTCAAGTTGTTGCAATGTTTCGGTGTTCCTTCCAGCAGCTGCTGTGATTTCCCCCTCTATTATTTGGTCCACCGTGGGTGCTGCTCCCCTCTTTTCTCCTGCTGGCAGCTGCGATCCACCTTCCCCTCCTCAAGCTCCTTCATCTTCTGAGCAGCAATGGAGACCTCTCCACCCAAGTCCCTCCTTACAGCACCTGACTGTAGCGATGGGGGGATGAGGGAGAACTAGCCATCTATTTGTGCCAGGGCTGAGCACCCAGCCCCAGGCTCTGGAGCAAGGGGAGAAGTGAAGAGTGCTCCTGTGCAAGCGCAGAGCAGTGGGCCTTTCCATAGCTGCAGGCCCTCCCCACATGGCTGCTCCAGCTCCTGCAAGCGCCAGGCCTTTGGATCAGAGGCCATTAGGTCAGCAGCCATGCCGGGGTGGTGGGGAACAACACTCCTCCCTTTGCCCTCTCTGGTCATCCCATGGGAATCCGTAGCTGGGCCAGTCTCGTCTACATTCCCTTCTATAATCACAACCCCTTTCCCCCTTTCACCATCCCCACCCACGCCATTAGGTCAGCAGAACCAGCAGGGAGGGCCCATCAGGAGTCACCTGGCCAGAGGATCCTGGCCAAATGCCTTGTGTTGGTTTGGGCTCTGGAGGCTGGGGAGGGGTCTTGCAGCGGGGGCAGGAACCCCCAAAGGCAGGGCTGCCCAGCAAGAAACAGCAAGGAAAGGCTGCGTGACTCGTCAGGGCAGCGACTTCTCAAGCCTGGTTTCAAAGCATTTCTGGACAGTCCTGGGGAGGGACGTCCAAGGAGGGGGCCGCAGGGCTCAGCAGAACCCTCTGCTCAGCAATCTGCAAGATCAGCCTCTGAGATCCATCGCAAACTCTCTGGCGCAACTAGGTAATTTCGGGCTGGTCTTTATGGTTCTACAATGGGGTGGGGAGGGGGGCTAAACAGCCATGTACTTTATTGTAGCTGTGAAACAGAAAGATATATTTTCCGTCCTCCTGCTTCCCACTGTTCCAAACATTATGACCACTTCTAAATTCCCAAAATGTTAGCACAACAAACAGATAAACATGGCTGGCCAGCCCTGATTATAAAAGAAAGCAAGACTCTGACCCTGAGCAGTGTTTCATTTTAAATGCCCCCCACTCATTGCATGATCAGGACTGCGGGGATAAAACGGACTTTGCCTTCCCTGCCCTGGTGCTAAATTTGCTTGCTTGAGGAAAGCAGGGGGAGACAAGACCATGCAGTGGGTGAGAAAGGGGTGGCAGCCATGGAGCGACGGACTCACTTTACTGCTCTCGCACATCATTTAATTATGCGAGTTCTTCCTGGTGTAGAAAATGGACTTGCGCTATTCAAGTCCAGGCTCCTTTGGGGCTCAGCTGGGCAAGGGTTTCTGGTGTCCTTTAATCTGGCCCCTCTTATTATCCCACTGTAACCTCAACCCCCCACCCATCATGAGCGAGCTATAACGCCTCTAATCCACGGCCGAAGCACATGTGGCTACCTTTCAACGCTCGCCTCGCCGCCAGTGCACACAATCAACAGAAGGCTTTCAGCAGCAGTAGAAACAATTCCCTTGCCATCTCAGCGAGACGCAGCCGCTCGGCACATGCCGCCCTGAGATAAAAAATGATGGTCTCCACTTTTAGGTTGATAATAAATGTTCTCGCCTTAAAACATGCAAAATTATTCTACCATCAGGCTCTCCCGGGGTGGACTTAATTCATTTGGAGGGCTATTACCTCAGCTTTCTCTGATAATGCATGGAAGGAAGGAAGCAGTGCGTGAGCTAAGAAGCCAGCTATCTTGAGCAGGCTGACTCACCCAAAAGAGAATAATTTGCATGGTAATTTGGGGTGAGGAGGGATGGGTTCCTGTAAGGATTTGCTAAAGGCGGTCAGGTCCTGCAGAAACATAACGCGTCAACCTGATGAGTCTTCTAGAGATCTGGAAGACTGGTGTTCTCAGTCCACCGGTTGGATTTGTGCATGCACACAAGGTATTTTGCTGTGCTGTCGTCTTGAACGCCGTTTGCGTTGCCAAAGAGCTGATCCTGGTAGAGACGGGCGCTGCTGGAACTGGCTTGCTGATGGGGGTTCACAGGGCCGATCCAACTCTCCCCGGGACAGGCACGCCTTGTCTGCTTGCACCTCAGAATCCACCACACCATGCGAAAATAAAGAAAGTGGCAGCTTCTGCATTCAGGATGTGAATGGAGGCCTGAACTGGAACCAATGGGCGGAAATAGCAGGGAAGGAGACTCTGAATCAATAATAAGGGATTGGTCTGAGCAGTAAAAGGACTTGCAAAGGGGAGCGGATTGCCTTTGGGGGTTGAGTTCATACACCATAATAACCCACCCCGTGAATAAGCTTTGTAGGGAGGGCTGCTTGTGAAACGATACACAGTGCGCCTGATAGAGGATCAGACCCACTCTGGGTTGTTCCCCACTCCTCCCTTTGCCCTCTCTGGTCATCCCATGGGAACCCGTAGTTGGGCCTGTCTCGTCTACATTCCCTTCTATAATCACAAGCCCTTTCCCCCTTGCACCATCCCCACCCACACAGAGATCAAAAAAGCAAACTTCAATTGGACCATGAATGAGAGTCCCTTCAGAGTACCTACGAAGCACGCTGGAGGGGGTATCCTTGGTTTATCATACCCTTTATAAAAATCTCAGTACAAGATTGGCATGCTTTTTGCAAACTTTTAAAATTGAGTTTCTTAGTCCAAACTTGTACTTAGTCCTAACTTTGTTTATTCTTTGCCTTCCCTTGAGAGCTGTCAAAAACTAAGCTGTCAATGAGAAACCAAAGCTGTGAGTGATCTTTGCCAGAAAAAAGTGGGTAACTGATGGGTCATCCCCCTCACAGTGAGGTCCTCAGGGGGCTTTGTTTGGTTTGGTTTCTGGATCTGGCTCTTCTGAGGTTCCACATGCTTTCCCGCCCTTTCCCAATGTTCCAGGAAAGTGGAGAAGTGAGAGCCACCCCTTTTTATGGGAGCAAGGAGGTTTGACAGCTGGTCGGTCACCACTTCCTTTGAAAAGTATTTTTTGCTTTTTAGAGCGACATAGGCATGGCTGTACTTGTACTTGCAAATCCTCCTTCAGGATTTGAGTGTAGGATTAAAACACCTAACTAAATAAATAAACCAGCACATTCATATTTGAACATGCAATGCAACACAGCCTGATCACACAGGATAGCAAAAGTCCAAATGAAAAATGGTGCATAAAAATATTTACTTATTTGTTTAAAGCTTTTATATGTCGTCCCATTACTAAAAGTCTCTGGATGGCTTACTTTTCCTTCTCCTCTCTTCTACCCTACCTGTATGGAGACGAAAGCACAAGGAAGGCATCGCATGTTTCAGGCAGAAAGAGGACCCTGCCATGTAGACTTGGTCCTGAAAGCACCTGGGACACCATTTTCCCTTGGGTTTTCCCTTTTCCTTTAGCCTGATTTGCATTAGGGAAGGAGGCAGCCATAAACCTTCAAGAGAGACACAGAGATGTGAGAGGAGAGGAATGGATACATGCAACTCAGCCGGTTATCTCTCCGTCAGAAGGGACGAGTTGGTGCTGGGAAGCTGAATAAACTACTGCATGTGTTGAAATAAATCCACGTTTCCCTTTGAGCAGGGTTGGCAGGTCAAGGCAAAGATTTGTAAACAGATTCTGGAGGGGTAAGCCATGTGCTGCTCTGTAACAGCAAAAGCAGCGAAGAATCCTGTAGCACCTTAAACACTGACAAGTGTCTCGCACCAGAAACCTATGTGGACTAGTGTCCGTTTCTCACATGCACGCATGTTTGCACAAGGTAGCGATGCCAAAGACATGTGCAATGAACGACTTTCTGTGACTTTGAGCTGTGGATTCTGCACTGGAGCAGCTTTTTCTGCATTGTGTGGATTCTGCAGATTTCGTTATAAAAAGATGACAACAGAAACATGCAAGCTGAAAATGCACCTTTTCTCACATGGACTAAAGCATGAAAATGCCAGTTTGGGGGGGGGGCATGTTCAGAAGTGCGCATTTGTGCCAGTGTGCCTTTTCCAGCACAAAGGCAGATTCAGGAAATGGAGAAAAGGTGGATTCTGTCCATGGGTGGAATATGGCACAAAAGATGCTTGACGATCCACAAGATGCAGCTGCAGCAGATTTAACGAAAAGTGTCCATTGCTAGTGCAGAGACATCTTTTTTGATACTGGGTCCAACTGCGGCTTCGTCCAAGCTGAGGTTTCTGATTTTGGCCCTGTGGCTCTGCACGTGATGCCCAGAGGATCTCCCAGAGAAATGCAGCTGTTGATAAAGCTTTTCCCTAAGTAATTCCAGCCTGCTCTTGGCAGTGGATCCAGCTGAAAATGGAGCTTAGCATCCATCTACATGCTTAGAATTTGTAAGCTGTGCAGCCCATCCTGGACTGAGATCACCGGTGTACAACAGAGAAATGGAGGGCAGCTTTCCAGGGAGGCTGCTGGGAGGCATGGCAAGAACAGGAGATGGTGGGGTGGG
This sequence comes from Varanus komodoensis, assembly GCF_004798865.1. Lineage (NCBI taxonomy): Eukaryota > Metazoa > Chordata > Lepidosauria > Squamata > Varanidae > Varanus > Varanus komodoensis. The sequence goes on from NW_025336481.1 coordinate 5,703,843, forward strand.
AAAAGAAGGAACCAGCCAGGGGTTCAGGGTGGTTTGTTGGGGAAATGTGGCAAGTTACTATCCCTCATGGCAGCCCCCGACTGTCACTTCTCGTGATGTGCAAACCTCTCTCTCTGCACACACGAACACACACAGAATCCCTCCTCAAAACACAACTTTTCCATGAAGGCTTTAGTCCTCATGGCCCAAAGGAAGGGACTTGTGAGCTTGAGTAGGCCTACAAGGTGGTCCAGAGACTGGGTTAGGGTCTGCGGACTGGGTCACACTAGTGCCTTTCCTTGGAAGAAATAAATTCTTTGTCAGGGGCAATGTGATGACATGTCCTTTCCACCCCGTGCAAACCCCCACTGTGTTCCCAAAGCATCGTGCCCCTAAATGGAACAATTTCGCTCCCTGAAGCAAATGTATCACCGAGGAGGGGAAGGGGTATGGGAGATCGCTGCATCCAGGCTGCTGAGAAAGATGATTTGGAATTCTGCAGGGAGATGGACCTAAGCTGTTATTGATCCTGCCAAGGGTCGGTTTCTTGGAGTAATTTGACTCAAGGGTTAAGTGTGAGGGAGGTCAATAGAAGACTGAAACATGCAATGCATCAGTGCACCAGGAGGAATTGAGGCAAGAATTTATGGGAGTTATTTAGTGCTCATGGCGAAGAAGAAATTAAAGTGGATGGTTAGGGAAATATTGTTTATGACTGTACTGGATCCTCAGCCAACACCGCTTCCAATTCCACATATATTAATTTTATGGCTTTACAGTGCAATCCTATACTTTAGCGATGCTGGGAGTGGGTGGAGAGAGATGCCACTGCTATGCTAGCAAAATGTAGCAGTGTGGGGTAGTGGTTATGGTGCTGCACTGGCATTCAGGCGGTCCAGGTTCTCATCCACAAAGTTCACTGGCTGACTTGTAGCCCCAACTTCCAGACTAACCTACATCCTAGGGTTGTTTTGATGTTCAACTGGAGAGAAGACCAACCATGGAAGCTGCTTTGGGTTCCTTGCAAGAGCAAAGAAGGAGGCATTGGAATGTGATTGATCAATTGGTTGGTTGGTTGGTTGATTGACTGAACAACAATTAAGCCTGGGAGAGGTTGGGGAAACACCCTAGAAAACGTCAAACTGTAAAAGAAAAGAAAAAAGTACATACGCTCGGTGACTCTGGAGGCAATGTAAAAGTTCGCCCATCAGTGATTGTTCTGAGAACGTGACCTGGATGTGGCCCCTCTGTGGAGGGTCTGGCAACTGGAAACCTCCAGCACAGACACAGCGTGCCACGCGTGGGACAGCGCCACAGTGGCACGGGGCTGATGGGGCACCTGATCATCCAGGCACCGGTGGCCCCAGGACCGGAGATCCCCAGGAATCCCTCCAGGCAGGAGCTCAAGTTCCATTGCTCTCTGTCGTTTTGGAGCACAAGATGCAAAAGGCAGGGAGGGGAGCCCCGTGTCTCAGTGCCCAGAGCAGGAGGGCAAGCCCAGTCCTCCTGGGACAGAGAGTAAGCACATTCTTCCCAGGAAACAAAGGAAGGGACTAGGAACCAGACCGACAGCGAGCAGACAGACAGCAGCAACCTCTGGGGCTCGGTCTGTAGGACAGGGAACGGGAAAGGAGGAGATGGGAGTGGGAGGTACAGCAGGCAGAGGTAGCACAGATGTCCTTGCTCACTTTTCGCATGCCTGGCTAAAAATTATCATGTTTCCAGCAAATGGGTCCAGCTTTGCACCAGTTGGAATAACCCTTTGCTTGGTCCAGTGAAGCCTCCAAGCGAGCCGGCACAGCCCTCTTTGCGCTGGACCCGCCTGAGTGAATCCACGCTTCACGTCTGGTCCCTGCTGTTCTGCAGGTCTCCAAGTCTGCCACTCCGTTTCCGGGAGAGGGAGGCTGCCCCACAGCAATGGGGAGGCATGTAACTGTCCCTTGGCGTGCCAATCTTCCTTGTCGTCATCCCATACGGACCGCAAAGCGATCGTGCTCGTTAAGGAACCTGACCATCCTTGGTGAAGATGTAGGCTTCAACCTCATGGGCACATTAAAATTAATTAAAATCAATTAATACATTTTAAAAATGAAATAACCCTGAGGCACACACCCCTAGGGTCTCCTTAGCAGGCATGCTAGTTTGAACTTTTACAGTCTTGGCACTCCGGCACAGAGGAACAGACAAAGCTACCCATGAACTACAGAGCACAGAAGTTCTGCAGTCAACCAGAGATTTGAAAGGCTAAAACTGACACTGAACTCTTTAGTTATGCTAAATTTATGAGAGCTCGCATGGGGTGGGTGCGAGAGCGCTGGACTGGGGGCCTGGGAGATCCGAGTCCTAGTCCCCACTCATTCATGAAGCTCACTGGCAACTTTGGGCCGGTCCTAAACGCCCTTGGGCCCCTCACAGGTGGGAAAAGATTGGGATGGAAGGCTCTGTAACCACAATAAATGTCTCCTTGGTAAAAATGACTTCTTTGTTGTGTTTCTTTTCGCTTCCCTCTCCAGGACAGCGAGCTCCTGACCTTCAACATCTCCCGGCACCAGTCGTGGTGGAGTGAGAACGGTCCCGGGTGTGTCCGGAAGGAGACCCCCATGGCGGGCATCAAAGGCCTGGACAGCCACTCCTACGTCTCCGTGATCGGCTGTGCTCTGGAGTACCGCTACATCGAGGTCATGCACAGTGCCCTGCAGATCCTGGTGGCGGTGAGTCGACCTGCCGAATCCTCGGGGCTAAAGGGTGGGCGTGTGGTATGAAAAGGAGCAGAACTTCCCCGCAATGAGGCTGGGCTGGCCTCAGCGATCCAGGATAGTCAGACTACATTTACAGAATGTCTGAATGACATTTCTGAATTCAGATTCCAAGAGGATTGTGCCAACTGAAAGTCTGTTTCTTCGTTTGTTTCTTGTCTTTCTAGGCCATTTTTCTGAGGCCAACCAAGGTGTCTTATGCAAAATTCAAAAAGTAAATCCTAATCACAAATTTCTTTCTTTCTTTCTTTCTTTAGAGTTTTTGCATGCCGTCCCCTTGCTATATAGCCTCGGGACGGCTCACACAAATAAATAAATATAATACAAATACAGTTAAAACCTGGAAACACCCTGGCTGCACAATTAAAACCTATAAATACTATACATTGTTAAAATATTGTTTGAATAATAAGGTCTTAGCCTGGCGCCGAAAAACAAATAACGATGGCGCCAGGCGGACCTCTCTGGGGAGCCCATTCCACAGATGGGGCGCCACAGCAGAGAAAGCCCTCCTCTGGGTACCTTGCTTCCTGATGTCTCTCACGGAGGGACATCTCATGTATTTGCTATGTATGCAAATACATAGCAAAATGCTAAAAACAACTTTAAAACTTTAGAAGGCATAACAGCAATTTTAAATGCCAGGATAAGAACAAACCCCTTCCTGAATGCAAAGGATGGAATCAGGCCCGACTCCAAAGGGAGCGAGTTGCAGAGTTTGGGGGCAGCGGAGAAGAAACCCTGTTTGTTGCATTTGTACAGTCCTCCTTTTGGAGCAAGACTGTGGCCACTTCACCCCAGGCACCAGCCTCTCATGGGCCAGCTGTGCCACTATGAGTTCTCCCGCTCCCGTGGCAAAGTATCTTAGTTTTCTTGTGCTTTGGGGGGTTTGGTAGTGGTCGCATCCAGTTCACATCATTTGTCTCACTGCCAGTGCCTGTGAGCATGAGGCTGAGCCTTTCCAAATGCCATAATCATATTTTTTCAAAGAGGGGGAAATAAAAGGGTCTCCTGTTTCTTCTCCTGTCCAAATCAGGATGATGTTATGACAATCTAGGATACTTTTTTTAGTCCAAGTCAGACTCTTGGTCCCTCTCACTCAGTACTGCAGACACAGACTGGCAGCAGCTCTCAGGTTTTCAGGCTGGAGTTTTTTGAGCCATACCTGGAAAAGCTGCAAATCTAACAAGGGACTTTCTGTGTAAGCAGCAGTGCTCACTAGTGGCTAGAGCTTAGAAAAACTGGGGCAGCAGGAGGGATCAATGAACCAGCTTCTGGTGCAGCCACCAGCACAAAATTGTGCAGAAACTCACAATTTAGCAGCACAGTTCAGAATCCAAAAGTTAGGTTTTTGAATTTAATACTTACACATAGAGGTCCATGCATGTATTTATACCTAAAATTATGGGATCAAAATATACACTGAACTGAGCATGGTAGAAATTTGTAGAAGTACAGGAGATTCACAGGTTGTTTTCAGAGAACATAAAGGGACTGCATTGGTGAATTTTTAATTTTGATTTTGTGGAAAGAGTTTTATTTCTACAAAGGCAAAATTAACTTGTTTTTCTTTGTATTTTTCCCTTTTGTTTCAATAACAAAACTCTGAGGATGTTGGTTAATGCTTTTTATTTCATCATGAATTAAGATTCATGTGTGTGTACACCTGAATCTTCACTCTTACTAATGAAGGCAAACAAACAACGAAAATCGATAAGGCTCAACTAACTAAATTCAGGATGTCAACACTGGAACTGAAATCCACAGTCATTAGGCGCACCCATGGGCTGGGGTGTTGGGGTTTTTTGGACAGCAAACCTTGTTTAGGCCTCACAGACATCTCTCCAAATTTCCCTTTGCTATGTAGCAAGGGGAGGGAGAGAAGCTACATCATCCAGAAATCCTTCAACACACATAACAAACAGTCAGGTTCTTAGGTCTTGAGCCGATGCTTGTAAATTGTTGTTTTTTTCTGAAGAAATGTATAAATTCACAATTTCGAAATGAATTGCAGCTTCTGCAAATAGCATGCTCTCCTGCCCCAAGCAACATGCTGAGATGCAGCTATGAACCTCAGAAAGACTGCTCATCCGAGGTGAATTCTTCTTTTTATCATGAAAATAAAAGAAGGTTCAGGTTGATCAAACCGAAGCAGTTCTTGATGTTACGTACATCCAAAAGGGGAGATAAACCATGGACGTGACTGCAATTTAAATATTTATACATGAGTGTCAGGGACCTGAAGTTGGAGGGGAGGAGAGAATCCAATTAGGCAAAGGATGTGTGTTTTCCCCAAAGAAGTAATAATACTTCCCATCAGAAAACAATGCTTGCACACAGCCGCTTCCATTCCTGCAGACACCAGCAGTTTCCACAAACGTTGCCATCAAATGCTGTGTTTATTCATACTCTCAATTATTTATTTTTTTCATTAGCATGCTGCAGTAATTGGCACTGCCTGGTAATTGATTGTTTCTCATTTGCTGTGGAATTAACTGAAACAAATAGTCTATTGTCTTCATGAAAGCTGCCAGGGCACACATTACATAGGTTTTCAGTGCTGGAAGCAGGAATTGGCTTTGTTTCCTGGAATACTTTTTGAAAACGTCAACAAGGGGCTTTGCCCGATGTCCCCCTGGGTGCAGGCCTGCCTGGATCGTAGCGGCAGATCATGGAACCAGGATAAAGTCTGCGGCTGTGTGGCACATGTGCTTGATTGTCCTTGCGCCTTGATGGTTGAGACTCAGTGTACCGAAAAGAAACGTCGAGCTAGTGAATGTACATCGGGGTGCAGAATCTCTCCAATCCAAAAGCTGAACTGCATTTCAGATAAATATTGGGGTGCATTTCCAGACCTGTGGAATTAAACAGGCTGGCACTTTTCTGTGAAGAGGTGGTAGTTTGGGGAGCAAGGGAAGGGAGAGATGCATGTTTGCAGAAGGAGCCCAACTCTGGTTTTCCCGTCTCCAAGTGGGTGGAAAGGATCCTGCCTTCCTAGGTGGTCAGAAACAGGTGTCAGGACTGCCAGCAATACTACTGAATGGCACCACTGGTTTCCAGTTTGGCTCAAGTCACAAAGCGCAGACTTTGCAAGCCCAGGTCAGCTTGCCTCAGTTTATTTATTAATTTATTAAAACATTTTTATGCCGCCCCATTCGCCGAAGCCTCGGGGCAGCTTACAACAATAAATTAAAATAATTATAATCTTAAATTAAAAAATATAAATATTAGATTAAAAATACAAAAATATAGTATAAAATAAGCCGCCCTGGCCAAATAAAATCCAATAATATTAACAGTTAAAATGCCGCTTAAATAAAAAGGTCTTCACCTGGCGTCGAAAAACAAATAACGACGGCGCCAGGCGGACCTCTCTGGGGAGCGCATTCCATAGATCGGGCGCCACCGCTGAGAAAGCCCTCCTCCGAGTCCCCACCCTCCTAATTTCTTTCACGGAGGGCTCCCGGAGAAGGGCCTCTCCCACCGATCTCAAGGGGAGGCTGGGCATATATGGATGTAAGCGCTCCTTCAGGTAACCAGGGAGTGTATTTCAGGGAGTGCTTTGTCCCATATTTATTTATTATATTTATATCACACCTTTTTCCTTTCAATAAACTCAAGGTGGCTTATATGACCTTCCTCTTAATGGTTTCCTCACAACAACCCTGTGAGGTAGGTTAGGTTGAGAGGCAGTGGCTGGCCCAAAGTCACCCAATGAGCTTAGTAGCCGAGTGGGGACTGGAACCTAGATCTCCAGTGTCCCACTCCAGGTCTAACCACTGCATCGCGCTGCAGTCGGGATGATCTATCATCCTGGCACTTTCGGCTCTTTCCTTCATGGTCCAGGATACGGTTTCATCGAACGTGTGGTTATGCCTAGGAAACCTGGAGCGTTCTTACTTGTCCCACAGTGCAGGGCGACTGGACTAGGTAGCTCAAAATAGCAAACTCAGACGCCTTCCCTTGCCTGACGTCATTAGGAGTTGAGCCCAGCCTCTCATCCACTCATAATGGACTTGATCTGGTGCCAGACTGCCTGTCCTGAGAAACAGGGTGTTCACTTCTGCAGCCCAAGAGCTGCATTCCATTTCGGAGAAGCTCTTGAGGGCCGGAGTCCAGCAATGTGCAAAGCCAACGCCAGATTGATGGGGCCAGAGTACCGGCGTCTTGCAGCATAAAGCTCTTTGAGCCACTGACTTCCAAAAGAGGCATTTGGACCTCTTTGACTAGCAAAAAATGCACAACTGCAGGGAGCTGTGTGGCTAATGGGGCGGGCTAGAAATGCAAGAAATAAATGAGTTGCCAAAGGCTAGCAGTCTGAGAGAAGAGGGTGGAGCCAGGGAGAGGGCTGTGCTTCTCTGGGAAACGCTGGGTTTGTCCCCCAGGCCCACGTTTCTGGGGATCCACATTGCCAGCTGCACAGGCCTCCATCCTCAAGCATCCATCTGTGCCGGGAAGGCTTTTTGGTGGCTTCTGCTGGTAGGAAACTGGTTGAGCCAGGATATGGCTCCGGCTGCTGCCAGCCCTCCTCTCCAATTTTCTTCCCCTTCCCGGAAATGTTAGGGAAGAGGGGGGAGCCAGGGTGGGGTTAGGAGGGCCCCGTTGTCCTGCGTTGCAGAGGACGTTCTTGGATGAAGGCAGAGGGACGAGGTGGCACCTGGTGTGAGGACAGACGGCTCCCACCGGGGTGCACTTTCCATGCCACCTGGGTGGGAAGGAGGTGCTTTCCACCACTGTGGAAGGAGAAAAGTGTGCGGGCAGGTGGACTGGGCCTGATTTGAGCAGATCCCCCTCGAATCCCGGGCTTCGCTGCCCTCGACTCAGGGATTCATCTCATTTCAAGACACATTTCAGCACGGGGCTCGCCTTTCAGCCCTGTTGGTGCTAGAAACTAACCGATTTATTTTGGTGGTATGGCATCAATCTTTCCTCTCTCGGCAGAAAGCGACAGAGCAAGGTAGGGGGGAGGTGATCTCCTTTGGCCCCTCCATTGCCGTTATTGGTGAAGCAAGAGAAGCTCACCAGTAGTGCAGGGACTGCCTGTCCATCTGTGCTTGTGGATCCCCCTGTGTGTTTGCACCCCTGCAACCGAAAGTGGGATTGCACGTTGCATCGAGGCATGCGCACCACCCGCACCTTCTCGGCCGTTTGTTCCAGCTCCTCTTCCCATGCATGCTTTGGCTCCAGCTCTGCTCCAGCTCTTTTAACAGGTACGGGGCAGTCCTCACAGCTGAGCCTCAGGGAATCATTAAAGCTGGCAATCAGAGCAAAGAAGAAGAGGTCATTTGCTTTCTCCCAAGTTCAGGTCGACGTAATAACAATAGGAATGATGTGGGCCAGAGTTCATAACACCCATTTTTGGAAGCAGCAGATTTCAAAAGGAGTTTACCAGGTGGTGTTTCGGGGGAGGGGAGTTCTGGAGGAGGAGGAGGGGGAAGATCTAATGCCTTTTCCTTTGGACCCTTGTGATTCTTGTCAAATTTCTTTGACAATAATCCAGCTGCTCTTTGGAAGAGTCTGCACAATTCAGCAAAATACAATTGATACCATAGATGCTGCATAGTGTAAAAAAACTCTGTCTCATTCTCTGCACACGCAAAAGAAAAGCAGTGCCCAAGTTTTCCATATGTAGAGTTGGCCTCAGAAACACAGTTTGGGATGGACTGGTGGGAGAATGAGCAGGAATTCCATCTGGCTTCTTTTTGGAAAAGAATTTGCACATTTCTTCGTAAAGAAGTGCTTGAAGTTAAAAGAAAGATGGGTGTGTAAGAAATAGGAATTGAGTGGTTCATTAATGCAAGTGGGGTGCTTTGAAAAGTTGGGTTGGACGCTCTATTTTTCCAGTCATGTTCGTGGTGCTGAGTTAGGGTAAGAAGGGGTCCCTCATTTTTAAGAGCTACATGGCAGGCAGGTACGATCTGGTCCTTTCCCTGAATTTGTCTGTTGTGGTTGGGTGATCATTTAATACGGTTCAGTTTTGATCCGATTTACCTAAACTCACACATTTCTTCATAATTCAGAAGGAGAGAACTTGCAGTACTCAGCTCAAATGTGGGGCAAAGCAAAACTGGAAGCTTCATCCATTCGTGGGTAGAGTGGGTAGAATGAGTTCTAGCATTCAGCAGGTGAAGGTCAGAGCACTGCAGACTGTGTTGGCTGTGAGCTTTGGGGGTCCTTGGCTGCTTGTCTCCCCCTTACCCCTCTTGGACTGCTCCCTGTCTTCAGCCCAGAGGGAGAAGCAAACATAGCCTGCTAGTCGTCCTTCTCAGTCCTGCCGTGCTTGTTCCAGAAAGGGTGCTGCCGGGCAGTCACAGGAGTCGCCCAAGCAAGGTTGTGGCCCTCCAGGCCTAGGCAGCTTCCCGAGGAGGCTGACCCCCAGTGCCAGCCTCACCTGTGGGGCTCCACTGAAGCCCAGGCTGCAGCCCAGTGGCCTGGTGGAGATGTTACCACGAGAAGATCTTATGACGGATGATGGTCATGCAACTGTGTGTGTGTCCCAGCTCTGTAGTCGCGCTGTGCGAACACAGAGGCCGGCTGAGTTGCAGGATTCTAGCATGTGTGAATGGCTCATATGGTGATGACAGGAATGAGAAAAGAGAGGCAGTGTTGTGAGATGGAGGCTGGAAAGAGCTCTCTGTGGGGGAATTCCCTCATGCCTCTTGCCAATTTCCCTGTCAAATGACAACTTGCGGACGCTCACAGAAAGATGGCAAATGTTGACTTTGACAGCAGATGTTGCCATAAAAGCCAGAATGAGAGCCATCTGCATATGGTACATTTTCACCAGTAATAATTGCCCCCAGCAAATGAAGGCGCATCAGGAAAGCAAAGGTTACCAGATTGCCATCTGTCCATCACTAGCCGCCATAATTACGTCCTCTCCAGCGGCTGGTGAGAACTTCCCAGCGATTCTGAGAGATCATGGATGGTGTTCTCCCCTCAACCAATTTCTTCCTGAACAATCTGGATCCACTGGAAATTTTGTCTTGATGATAAGGGAACAGAATTCAATGTGTGTGCCCGGTGAAAATAAGGCTCTAAATTAAAGAAAACACTCTGAAAGCCGAAGAACATGAGAAGAACATCCAGTCCAGCATTTCCCCAAGTGGTGGCCTGCAGATGAGTTGGAATGCAATTCCCATCATTCCTGGTCAGCATAGCCAGTGCACATTTGCAGGGCATGAGGTTGGGGAAGGCTTATCTAGCTCAGCCCTTGTGCAGGAGTATTCTTCCATGAGCCAGCCAGGCCCTCGGCTTCTCTTGCCATGTCCTAGAAGCATCATGAAGTCATACTGGCCTACGGGCAGAAGAGAGAGGGCTTCCTGCATGCTGTGGCACCTCCTTCTCCACCAGCTGTGATCTGCAATCCCAGAAAATACCTGCCCTGCCTGTCTTCATACCCTTACACAAATAGAGGAAGAATCCTGCAGGATCTGACTAGAGGTTCTTCAGTCCAGCTCTGGTTGTCCACCATGGCCGAGCAGATGCCTCTGGGAAGCCCGCAAGCAGGACATGAGGGCAATAGCACCCTTCCATTTGGGGTCCCAGCAATGGTTTCACAAGATGCTTCCTGTCCTGTGGATGGAGCACAACCATTGGTAGCCTTATCTCCCATTAAACGATCTTACCTGTTTGTAAAGCCATCGGAGTTGTGGCCATCACGACACCTTCTAAGGGCAAATGCCATCATTTGTTGATGTGCTGTATAAAGAAGGGCTTCCTTGCGCCTTTTCTGGATCTCCTACCACTCAGCTTCACCGGAGGATTATGAGAGATGGGTGGGGAAATTCTCCCTGTGCAGCAAGATGGGGGCAGCATAAAGGGGAGTAGGGAATGACGGCCTTTGCATCTACAGGTCCAGATGGGATCCAGGCCTTGCTGAAATGGATCTTTCCTTCACATATTCTGGCCCAGATCCACATATACCTGGGTGTGGTGAGGAGAATCCACGGGCTGGGATGGAAAAAGCCAAGAAGGCCTTGCTGGATCAGACCAAAGCTCCATCTCCTCCAGTTGGGAAGATGTGTGGCCCTCCAGATGCTTGGTCATTGCCGAAGTCCTGCTTCAGCAACGGCGCGAGAAAGTTTTAGGAGAGATCTCTGATAAAGAAAACTGCAGTCAGGAGATTAGGTACAAAGCATGCTCGGTTGTGTTTGCCGGGGAAGACAAAGAAAAATTCTTCACCCTCACCTCCGGCACCTCCTTTTATTACTACTTTGGTTTTACCCAAAACAGTTGCATACAGCCAATCAGATGTCGAGTAGCTGGCCAACTACTGGCTGCGCAGACGCAGAATACACAAAGCTTACAAATAGCCTTATATGGTTACAAGCCTTACATGGTTACATAGGTAAATTACAATACTATTGGCTGTCGTGGCGTACGCGACCACAGCGCGACCCAGCGACGAACTCCCACAGGTCATCCCGCTGCCATGTTCCCTCACCATTGACTGTGTTGACTAGGACCAATGGGAGCCGTAGGCTAAAATATCTGGAGGGGCACAAGTTGCCCACCCTTATCAAGTTGAACAGCCAGATGCCCCCATGAAGCAGAGCGGTAGCCCTCCTCTGTTGCTGTCTAGCTGCCTGGAGCATGGGAACTCCAAATAATCATCACGAGCAGGATCAGATGGTCCTCTTCTTCCCCTGAACGTGCCTGTTCTTGTCTCAAAGCAACAAAGCCCGTGAACACGGCAACTTCCGTAAGTGACTCGTGCGTTCTGCATGTGCCGCCTTTCCTGCCCTGAACTGCCTTCCTGGCTAGTTCATTGGATGACTCTGAGATGCTGCTCCCTGCAGCTTCTCGCACAGGAGGACTTTCTGGCGTGCCGTTCTCTACACATTTATTTATTTATTTATTTATTTATTTATTTATTTATTAAAACATTTCTATGCCGCCCCATTCGCCGAAGCTTCGGGGCGGCTCACAACATAAAATTAAAATACAAGAAATAACAATATAAAATAAGTCGCCCTGGCCAGATAAAATAAGCAAATAATATTAACAATTAAAATGACGCTTAAATAAAAAGGATGGAAGAAAGCTCCTGATCATCTAGATATTGGGGGATATTTTGCCCTTGCCATGATATGAGAGAGGGTTAGTGCAGCCTCAGTATAAAACTCCATGTTCCATTTTAAAAGCACAAATGTCAGTCTTGTTACCTTATAAACTAATGCAGGAGTGGACAGACTTTAGGCTCATGGGACCAATCTTGTTTTCAGCAAGAACCTGAAAGTCTAACAATTCATATTTAAAACTTTGCCTGAGTTGAGTGGTTTTGCATACAAATTAAGGAATAGGGTGTTTATGAGTATTTGCTCAACCTAGAAATCTGTGCTCACAACCAGAACCCGAGTTCACAAGTCCTTGCACAAATCCACTCCTGGTTTCCTTTTCAGCAACCTAAAGGAGGAGGAAAAGGGGGGGGTTTGTTCTTGCTATCAAGGGATGGATGAATATACAACATTCAGGTTCACTGAGGTTCTCCAATTTTTTTACTGAAGCTTGCTTGAAGGAAAATCAGGAAACATCTTTTTTCCTGATTGGGAAAAAGCTGCAGTTTTAAAAAGTGCACAATTTTCCCCAGTGCATTGTAAGTCACCTAGGAAGGTGTTTTGGCCATTATGAATGAATGGATGAATGACTTTTTTTCCTGGCCCAAACTGTACCTTTTCCCTAATAGGCCAAAGCACAGACATGCAAATGAGGGAGGAATTTTTGAAAGTGTGAATAGGTGCATGTTTTCTGAATTGTGCACTTCTGCGAGTGTGCAGTTGCAAGCGCAAGTTCTGGACGAGCATTTCTCAAGAAGTGTTCTTTCCTGCTCTTGTTCTTATTTGGAGTTGCAAGCAGAGCAATAGGCATGATTTGCAAAAAGGAATGGAATTCTCACAATCTTGTTTGCTTTTCTGAGAAAACTGCGAGTCCAAAAACCTTGCCTATTACCTAGAGATGGGCTAGTAGATCCTGGCTGATCGTCTGCCCACTGCTGATCTCGTATCTTAGATGCCAGGAAGAGAAATGTTCTGTACATGAAGCGTGTGCTCAGTAGTTTCCTCACACTGAGTTTGTTTGTTTGCTTCTTTTTAAAGTCTCTGTGCCACCCAGTTGCTGAAGGCTCTCCGGGCTGTTAACAAAATCAAAAGCATGCAAACAAACATCAAAGCAACATGAGTTAAAACACACACAGCTAAAACACACACAAACACACAGGGACAGCAGCAGTATAAAATGCAAATACTGAGACAGATATAAAATACTGAGCATGATGTAAAATATAATATTAAATCATTTTCAACTAGTAAAAAAACTGGAAATAAAAAAAAGGTTTTCATCTGCCACCTAAAGGAAAAAAGAGTGGGAGCGAGGTATACTTCCTTGGGGAGTCAATTCCATAAATGAGGTGCCACCATTGAGAAGGCCCTTCTTCTGGTTTCCACCCTCTCGCCTCCAGTGGAGGGGGCTCCTGAAGAAGGACCTCAGAAGATTTTATTATTATTATTACATTGCTATACTGCCTGTAACCAAAGCTCTCAGGGTGGTTTACGACAATCAACATAGAATCATATACTCAAGTCACCCATCCAGAGTCTAACCAGGCCTTACATGCTTAGCTTCAAAGATTAGGCAGGCTCAGGCATTTGAGGCCATATGGAAGCTACTTGCAGATACTGTGGAAGATGATCTTGAGGCCTGGGTAGGTCCATGCAGGAGGAGTGATTCGTTCAGATGCCCTGGTCCCAAGCTGCTTGGGGCTTTCAGTGTTAATACTGTCACTTTGCATTGGGCTGGGAGTTCAACTGGCCACCCGTGCTGCTGGAAGAGGACTGGCGTGATACGTTCTCATGAGCCATGAGCCCTATTAACTGCTACATGGCCCTGTTTTGAATCAGTTGGCATTTCAGCCAAAAGGTTACCAGAGCATGGGTCACTGTAACCAGGCCCCACCTGTCCAGGTAGGGCCGTGGTTGGTAAACCAGCCTAAGCTGATAAAGGGGCTCCATGCCACTGAGGCCCCTTGTCACTCAAGCAACAGCTGGGGATCCAGGAGCACCCCAAGTGCAAACCTTGTCCTTTGTGGGGAGTGCAAACATGTCCAGCGCAGGTAGATTATCTCCCAGCTGGGCAGATGATCCAGCCACCAACAGCAATTCTGTTTTGTGTGGACTGAGTCAGTTTATTGGACTCATCCAGAACATCATGAGCAATAGAAATGCAATACATTTCACCATAGTGATCAAATGGCGTGTGCCTGTGTGCAACTGTTAAGGAGTGACTCCAAGGCCCATGCTCTTCTTTCCTAGGGGTCTTTAAGCTAGACTTGGACCAAACAGCCATTTGAGTGGAAGTTACCTTCCAATAGAGGACTGGCCTGTCTAAAGGAGGAGGCATGGCCACCAAAGAACTCCGTTGCCAGGTGGTGCACTCAGTGTTACCGTCCCCTTAGTTCTCGGGTGGGTCTGTGATGGCTGGGGATGCACTGGGAGACACAAAGCCAAGGTCTTCTGCAATATAGAGAACAGCAATATCCAGGCTAGGAGGGGCTGATCTGTGTAAACATTCAGACGCTTCATTTGAACATCCTGAATAATGATGAGGTCTCTCGACCAGGCTTCTCTTGTGCAGCTCTTGTAATCGTCTCTCCTAATTCTGCACTCTCCGTTTTTCTCCACTTTCTTCTCTCTCCAGTTGCTGCTTAAAATATTTAAATGGGGCATATTGCAAGGAACTTGAATACAGTTCAGAACATGCCCCATGCTTGTCTGGGGAGCATCGCTTTTCGGTCTTGTGGGGTGCTTGGATAGCTGAATGACACGAGGCATCTGCAGTGCTGCCTTATTATTCACTGCACAGTTTTTCTTTCAAAGTAACTTTAATTTGAACAGAAGTCTCCATATTTCATTCTTTTTTTGAAAAAAGAAGCAGTCTGATTTCATGAGGCTGAGTATGAACTGTGCTGTTGGAGTCATGTATAATTCAGGATGTGAAATTGCAAGTTAGATCCTTTGCTTTTCAGATGGAAATTTACATTTCCAGACAGTTGTATGGATGAAGTTTAGGGAACATCCCTGGGATGCATAGACAGACTGCTGGGGAATTAGGGGTCCTGTTTTAACAGGGTCTGGATGGGTCTATCAAAGAAACTGGTGGGTGTTTTGCTGCCACTGTCGGTCCCTTTCTTACACGTAAAAATTTCTAACATGGAATTTCACTGCTATTGCAGCCGTTCATATTGAGCCACCACTAGTACTCGAAGAGCATTTCCCTGGTTTATTTCGATGCCAGTTCAGGCCTACCCAGGGGGTCCCACTGCTAGAATCCGCAGGTCTCTGAGTCGAGCGCCACAAAAATCTCTCTGAGGAGGACCAGGGAGAGGGTACCAGACCTCAAACAGGACTGGCAGCGAAGAAGTGGAATCGGTCCATGTACCACTCAAGACTCTTGCCTGGTCTTTCACGGGAGGAGACATGAGGTTCAGTCCAAGGCGACTCAATAACACTACAGGGAATGGTACTGACCCAGCAGATCTGAAATTTGAGCTGAGCATCAAAGCTTTGGAAGTCATCCAGCCCTTTGTAAATGCTCAGCTGCCCTGTGGACCTTCCTGGATCATCAGCCTCCCGTGCCAGCCTTGATTCTGTGACTGACGACTGTCTCCTGGTACCCCCTGGGCTCACAGCCTGTCTGGGTTGGAACACAAAGGAGCCCTCTGCGTTGCCTAAAGGAGGGACTGGCAGCTTTGGGCTCTCCATCACGCCCAGAGGGATAATCAGTAGTGAAGAATAATGTGGGTTTCAGGCCGAAACATCCAGAGAGGTGCAAGCTCCCCTCCCTGATCTAATCAAAGATCAGCAGAACCGGAATCCCATCGCTAGCTTGAAGAGTAGAACATTTCAGGTGTGCACAGGTGGAACCTGAAAGGCTGAGCACAGTCGGGCCATGTGCCGTTCCCACTAGTTCACTGTTTTTGTAGTTCACGGGAACACACACCCACGTGCAGCACAAGAATGGGATGCAAAAGGAAGAAAACCCAATGGTGGGCCTGTCCTGCATGTCTGGCTGACTTCCACTCGGTGGGCCGAAAGTTGGGGGCAGCTACTGTGCTTATATTTATTGGATTTTAATAGAATTTTAATGGGATACATCTATCATGGAAGGTGCATTATCCATCTATTACAAACCAGGCTTGTCAGCACCTTTTGGATCATGGTGGACTCTCCTTTTTTGGACAAGCTTTCCCCCTCCCCCCTTGCTTGCTTCCGTCTTTTCCATTGTTCTAATTCTCTTCTTGATAATTTCCCGTCTAGGCTGACCTTCAAGCATCTTCTCCTGTGGGCAAATGCCTTGATGGATGGTGCTGTAATACATGGAGCTAATAGATCAAAAAACCCTTCATATCCCATGCTGAGACAACAGCAAAAAAATTTAAAAAATATTCCCTATGCTTCCCCGTCAGATTCATTCTTATTATCGCCAGAAGACGTTCTTCTTTGGAAGACTTTTCCCTTGATGTGTTGAGGGCGATTGAGTGACTTTCTTTTCGGCAACTCACATGCTGACATACAATAAATATATCAGCACAAGAGGCTTCAGTTTGAGCGAGTGATTTAGTAGGACATTAGGAGAGAATCTAACACTCAGTGGTAGAGTGTCTGGTTTCATCCTTGAGGATTCCAATTAAAAGCTTTGGCTAATGGGTGGCAAGAAATGTAACAGATGATTATTATTGTCACACTGCATTTATATGCCTCCTTTTTCATCTCGTGAGGAACCTCAGGGGGCTTGCATAGCCCCATTTTATCCCCACAACAACCCTAGGAGGTAGAATGGGCTGAGAGTGAGTGGCCCAAAGTCACCCAGGGAGCTTCAGGGCCATGTGGGGATTAGAAACTTCTTAGTCCCAGTCCAGCCCTCCCACTACCACACCATGTGGGCTCTCCAGAGCTAGTGCTTCTCTGTTTTTCCTGGCATGCATGTTGGCTTTCCCTTTCTCCGACCTTGACTGCCTCCTGTTCCCTCAGGACTGCCATGTTGCTGTACTAAAGCATCTTTAAGCTTGGAATCTAACCTCCTGGTTGGATCCTTGGATTGGCTCTGACTTCATGCTTCGGCTTGGTTATTCTGCTCGGTTCCAGTTTTTCCTTGCTTTGGCCCTGATCCTAACTTTAAATTATGCTTTCTTTCCTCTTGTAAGCAACCCAAGGCAGCTTACATAGTTCCATTTTATCCTCACAACAACAGCCTTGTGAGGTATGTTAGACAACTAGCCCATGGCTGTCCAGTGAGCTTCATGACCAAGTGGGGACTAGAACCTGGGCCTGCCAGGTCCCAAGTCCAACACTCTAACCATGCACTGGCTCAGTAGCAAGACTGAAAATGCTTGAGCGACTGGGCTTGGCAGTCCCCTCTATTCCTATGATTCATTATTTTGCTGCTGTGAACAACAGGGCTGCCTATCCATCCAGATCTAGAGATCAAGACCCCCTGGTTGTTCCACTGACTGCTTGAACTGCTGTACATTTGATATCAACTGGAATAGTAGTGTTTCCCCATCATAGGCATACTCTCCATCGCCTCTCAGCCCTCTCCAGCGTGCTGGGTGCCAGCCCTGAAGGTGTTACGGCCCCTTTAAAATGTATTCCTTTAACCAAGCGGAGTGTAAGATCTATGTTATGTGCTACGATGTGGTGGTTCCTTGAGGCTTGCAGGGGAAGCTGGTTGCATCAGCTCATAAAGCAGAGCAAGGCTGGAAGGAATCAGGACCTTGGAGAGCTCCAAGTGAGTTCTGCTGGCTGGAGCAACAGGAAGATGCTGTCACAGCGGGGAGCTAAAGCCAACTGAATCATGATGTAGGCTGATCAGACCTGTAGCATGGACAGTTAAAAGGGCCTTCAGCTGATTTTGTAGCCTGAGACTTTTGCATGACCGGGAAGATGGAGGTTCTGCTGAAGGTGCATCATCTGCACCAAGGCTGTATCCTCTTAGCTGCAAGGGCCCTGGATTATTTATTTATTTCACATATTTATAGGCCACCTATAACTGCCCAAAAGGCCTTCCTAAGGCACTGACTGTCCTACCCCTGAAAAACAGTCTAAGTCTAAGCCTAAGCCTAAGCCTAAGCCTAAGCCGCCGCCACCTCCTCATCCTCATCCTCTTCTGCAAGCAGGGCAGTCAAGGACTGGGGGTCATGACACCTTGCCAATGTTTCTTTTTGTTTTGTATTGTGGAGTTCTATTACAATTCAGTCATTGTTTTAATGAAGGGTGGCATATAAATATTTTCAATAATACAAAAATATAGTGGTTTAAACGCTGTGGCATCTTAAACATTAGTACATTAAGGGAGTAATGTTAAGCTCATGGAAACAGTGACTGAGGGTCTTCTGGGTGTTGCAGGCCTCCTGTCTTCACCTGTGGCAGGCGGCAGGAAGTTCTGTTGCCATCATTCCCCCACCATCGCTGCTGTGATGGCGACAAGGGATGGTAAGGATTGTGTCTTGGACCTTGGACAGATCAGGGGAGGCGCTGGATCTGCCAGATCCTGTGGATTCCATGGCTTCAACATCATCAAACATGTTCTCTTCTCTCACTTTGCATCATTTATCATTAGCCTGATTAAAAGTTCTGGGTAATAAGTCCCACTTATTTTGGTTAGCCCTCTAAAGCGATTGCCCTGGTACATATGCTTGCATTTTCCTTATGCTCAAAACATGGGTATCTTTTCTTTTTGTGAAGCATATCATTCTGCTTCCCCTCTTTGCACACCCTTTTACTGACAAGAACATTGTGACCAGAGTTTGGCTTCATTGCTCTTGGCTTTGCATCATTCATATTTTATGCTGAAGGCAAGATGTAGCGCTGCTTCCAGGAGTACGTACTATCCCTGAGTTGTTGGATTTAATTATAGCTTAGTTCAGACCACATGGAAAAGGCAGTTTGTGCTTTGATAATGTACTCTTCCCCTAAATCCCTCTGCTTTTGAAAGCTCTCCATGCCAGATGAACTCAGAGACTGATGTAACCTCTTTGGGTGAAGGGGGAGAACTGAAACAATTGAATAAACAGTAATTCATTATTGATGGAACCCCCTGTTAGAAAGTCGTACTGGGGATAAGGTCAAAGCGGAATGCAGGTTTTAAACACTAAGCAGGATCTGTTGAAGCAAAGTCAACTGGCAGGCCAGCGTAGGAGGGAGGGATGCAGTCCTGAATCAACAGGCCAACAGAAAACTGCAACCAGAAGCCTACAGCTGAAGAACCTACAGTTCCTGAGAGATGCTCTAAAGGGGGCCAGAAGGGCATTTTGATGTGCCCCTGATGCTACAGGGCAAATCTTGGGCCATGTGGGAGAAAAGCAGAGGATGCCTCCACACATGAGATCACACAGGCGTGTGCCCTTCTCATCTGTACTTCCAGCTTTCAAAGAGGGGAAAAGTCTTTTCTTAGCAGGGTTTCTTAGCTCACACTTCTCATGTTTCCTGCTTAGCACTGCTGTGTTAAATGGATGGTATTTTTAAAAATTGCCACGGTGCTTCCAGACAAATCTTTTATGGTAGCATTGCCCTGTCTCCATGAAAACATTGTAGTCTCCCTGTGTTTTCCCACTACGTTTTCCTTCTTTTTTTCCCCACCAGAAAAACTATACAAAACACAAAGCAAAGCAAAAGATAAGGGAACAAAGATGGAAGAGCTGCACAAAGGCATTTGATTGTTCATGATAGGAGCCTTCCATCTGGAAGGCATCCCAGCCAACATATCCCCAAAAAACTCTTTGCTTCTTTTCCTGGCAAAAAACCCAGGGAACCTTCTAAGAGGGCTCACCAGGTTTGTTCTTAAACAGAGCCAGCGTAAAAACCTACCTGCGCCTTCAGGGGGCTTTAACGAACCTCTTTTCTGCCCTCCAAACCAGACAGGCAATAGGTGTATCACTTCATAACCTTAACTTGAATAATTTGCTGCCTCAAATGTACCGATGGACTGTCAACTTGGAGCGATCCATCTCTCTCTTTAAAAAGATATCCCCTTGCCACAATGAAAATGCTTTATGTGCAAAGGGGAAGGAGGGATGTACTTCTTGGCATTCGAGCTTTACCCACTACTGGCCCTGATCCCAGCATGCATCCAGCTGTAGGCATCTGCCAAGGGGTCCCTGCTGAGCTTCAGCAGGTTGTGCACATGTGCTGTGCACCTCTTGGGTCCCTGCTTGCGTAGCAGTCCTGCTTGCTTAGAGGGTCTGTGCACATCAGGGGAAGATGGGTAGGTGACCATCTGCAGATGCTTGTGCTGGGAAGCGCAGAGAAATCTGCAACAGTATCAAGTGAGAGTCAGGATTTTCATGAATCTGATCTGCAGATTCCAGAGGGATTGGCTATTTCTAAATCATGCACATTCCACAGACTAGTTTTTCCAATCCCCCCCTTTTTTTGGGGGGGGGACTTTCCCACATGCACCTTCCCTCTAACGTGGACCTGTGCTAATCTAAATTAGGGACAAGGTGAATTAGCACATTCAGAATGAAATTCTGATCTTCAAAATCCACCTCTATCCACGAGCAGACAGCAGAAGAAAAGATGCCAGACACAGCTTTAAAGAAACCCATACATCCCTAGTACACACCCAGCACAGGAAGTCTTTACCTCTCCCTTCCCCACCTCACCATTTGAATTTTCCCCATTCCAAAGCCACTTTTGATTTTCTGAAAGCAAAGGGGTTGGGTGTCCTGTTACACACCGTTGCATGTAATCCGTTGTTTGACCTTTCGATGGTTTAGATCAGCCTTCCCCAACCTGATGCTCTCAAAATGTGTTGGACTACAACTCCCATCACCCTGAGCCAATGCAGTCACCATGCTGGCTGGGGATCCTATCTGGAAGACACCAGTTCATGAAGACCACCTTGGGCAAATTCATGGATGTTAAGCGAAATCAAAAATGGAACAGAGTCAACAAGTAGCTGATTCTGGGGCTGAATAATCCTCCCCTTTTCTTTGGAAACATATCAGTGGCCTGCATGGACCAACAACGTGGCACTTCTTGTCGCCTTGAAGGCAAATGACCCATTTAGCAAGCACTTAAGGCAAGTGAGGACTCAGGGAGGGGCCCCAAGCCCTGCTTTTCTTCCTGCCCCATTGCCAAGCACCCATACTGGGTGGACTAGTCGGGAGAAGTCCAATCCTTCATCAGCACCTTTTCAGGAGCAATCGGGTAGCCTTTTAGTTACCCCAGCCCAAGCCAAGGGGATACAGAAGGCTATAAATCATTTGCTTGAATTAATAAATGGAAGGATCTGTTTGCTCGTTACCTTTTCAAGGGCATTGGAAGTTATAACCGTCAGCAGCCAGGTTTCATATTTCTGGGGCACTGATGAATTTTTAATCTTATGTCCATCGCTTAATGTATTTTGGTACTCAGCTTTCCTAAGTGTCATGCAATGGCTAAACAATTCCAGGGCAGGCTATTTTGTTCATCCCACTGACAAAAGGAAGACAACAGAGCTTCCTCTAAACTCTTCGGAGTTAAGAAGGTTCCCGGTGTCTGCATCTGATTTTCATCTCGCGTTTCCATTTAGAGGTCAGGTCACTAACAGCTGGAGGAAGTGGTATCTCAACATGGTACCGCATCAGACAGTACCTACAGGGAAAGAAGGAGTGGTGTAGAATATCCCTTCCCTAGAAACCCACAAAACTGGCAGTGCTTCAAGATAGTTCTATTATGCCATCACCTGGCCTCATTCAGGGAATTTTATGGAGGGTCAGACATTGTCACTTTCAATGTGTCAGCTTCCCGTGGTTTCCCACTGCCTTTTCTGCCTTTTTTCTTACCACAGAAATCTCTTTAGGAGGAAAAAGATGGAAAAGCTGCTCAATGCCATCTAACTGGTAATGTTAGCAGCCCTTCCTCATCTGTCTTCCGAAAGCTGCGCCAGATAGTTTTGCTTCATGTTGGGGTCCAAGAATATAGGGAGTTGTGAGTTGAAGCTGATTTAATCAGGGCATATGGGAGCTTTGTGACTGTAGCTCCTTGTTACTTTTCCTGTGGCCAACAAATGTGGATAGAAGCCCAACTGCGCAACTCGTTTGATGGCGCGTCCTCCTTTCAGCACCATGAACAGCTCCAGGATCACGTACCTCCCTGTGAAAAAACGGGTTTTCACCTGCATCTGCTCAGGGGGCGTGCAAAGGAGTATGGAAGTGTGCGGAGGGCAGGAACAACGACAACATATGAGAAACGGTTTGTGTTTGTGTTTTGCCTTTGCATTTTGGAAACAGTTTCTCCTCATGCTCCGGCATCCAAGTACATTTATATTTTCCTTCTGTCCCACTTGGTGGATGTTGCTATAGTGACCCTTGGAATTGAAAGAAATGTTTTTGCTTTCCTGCCATCTACCTAAGTAGTTTTCTTTTAAGTCTTTCTAAATTGCACACAGCGGTATATTTGCACAACAATAGAAGAGCACATTCACCAGCATTTTCAAAAGCTTTCGTTGCCCATCAGGACATGGCTAGGTCCATTTCAGGCTGTCAGTGAAGAGTATATTGGATGGACTCCACTGGAAGAATGGTGAGGAGTTTATTAAGATTCAGCAGCTAGTGCAGCGAACAGTCAGTCCAGTGTCCAAGAGTTAGGACAGTTTCTTGAAGGCACACAAAGTTCTTATAGCTTTCAGCTTGTTAGGAAAAGCACCCAGGACAATGGCCTTGGAACTGTTTGTCTTACTGGAGCAACCTCTCCTCTCCTCTCCTCTCCTCTCCTCTCCTCTCCTCTCCTCTCCTCTCCTCATGCAAGGCATTTGCAGTTTCCCTGATGGATTTTGCCCAGCTCCAACAAAGCATCATTTACGGCAAGGGGGAAACTTGCGGCATTCTGTTGTTTGACTGTAATGCCTCTCAGCCCTAGGAATTTGCAGCCGCTGCAATAACTGAAGGGCCTTGGGGTGCCCAGTTCAGGGAATTCCTAGCCAAAAAATGCACCCATGCCCAGCTTAAGTAGAAGAGACATTTCTGGATGGCAGGTCTCCATCTCCCTGTAGCCTTTAGGCTGCAAGTGGAAACCTCTCCCTACATCTTGAAACCCTGGCTTTGAAATTACGAGCTGCATTGGCATGGGAGAGAAGCCCAACCATCCACTGAGGGCTGTTCAAAGGCTCCACACTGGTCCACGGAACGCGACACCCTGCTGGCGAAAGGCAAAATCCCATGCTAGCGTGCTTCGCTCCCGCAGATCAGTTGTAACTATATTTTAAGGTTACTGTGGACCCTAATTATTTGTTTTCACTTGTGAACTCCATCTAGTTTGACGATGAATTAGAATCTAACAATTTCTCACACTGCAGGAAGACAGAATGATGCATGAGGAGGCCGAGGCAAGTGAGTCATTCATTTTTAATACAAGAGAAACATATATCACCATGCTGAACAAAAGGCAGGATAATGAGGCTCCCAGGGGGGTGGGGTGGGGTGGGATGGGGGGATTACAGAATGCATTTGGGCTGCAGACTTCTCTGCTGAAAGAAGTTGAGTAATGCTTTTCATTGTTTTGCCAAAAATAACAAATGCTGCTCTACCAAGTGGGGTTCTTCTGAGTTCTTATTAGGAGTTAAACATCTGGAGTAAGCAGACCACTCACTACATTCCCTTGGATATGATGGACACCAGGAACCAAATGCCAGCAATGAAATGGTTGAAAGGCAGTACAAGGACCTGAACAACAGAAATTCTTTTGATTAATAGAAGCTAGTTGCTATGTCCAGGAAGAATCCAGTGTGCTGGCAATATTAACTTCATTCTATAAAACAAGCTTCTAGCCCTCAAGATACTAAACCAAAGGTGTGGAAGCTTAGGTCCAGGAGCAAATCTGCCTTTGCAAAGGGGTCCCTTCCACCTTCTTTTCCCTGACTGCGGATTGTTTCTAGTTTCCTAACATCTCTGTAGTTTTCTCACTGGCAAGAAGACGTTTCAGCTAAAATATGCTGCAGTTTTTGGTTTTCTGAGCCCCACCCCTTTCGCTTGTGCCAAAAGAGTCCCTTTTGTCTCCAGCTCTTCCCACCACTGGAATGTAGCCCTGAGCGTTTTTCCAAAGAGCAAGTTGTTCATCTCCCACGTTGAAAGTACAGGCAATGCTGAGAGAAGTTTCCGAGGTGGATGATGGAGCAGACTTGGCTTCCTCATTGTCCTTCCCCATGAGTAGGAAAACCAGAGGAAATTTAAAAGGGACGTGGCACAGCGCACTGGTCCAGGTCATGCTTGTGCACACAGACCCCATCACCACCCTGGCCAGCGTATTTCCTGCATCAAAGGATTTCCTGCGGCAAGTGGCGGGAAAGCCCCTTCACAGCCTGAAGCCCCAGAAGGTGCTGCCAAAGAGAGTTGACTGTTTTGCGATGGATAGATAGAAAGTGGTCTTGTTATGGCAGACGCCCTGAAAAAGCACTGGGAATGCGAAAGAGACGGGGCAAAGGGAAAAGGCACGTGGAATGTTTGTGTGTTGTAGAAGATTCTAGAATATGCTGTAGGCCAGGATTGGCAGAAGGGAGACCTGGCTGTCCTGGAATACCCCAGGGTGATCTATAGTAGGCTGGCAAGGATTTCTGACTCCTTGTTCAACGAGGGAAGCAACACAATTAGTTTTCCTCTCACCCTAATTATACAGTTGGAATGAAGAAAGCTTGGGGCGCTTAGGAGTGAATCTTTATGTGGAAGGACTGTGAACACCACTCAGATCTTGCATTCAGAGCAAACTGCTGGACCCTACTCACAAGTAGACACATAGAATCATAGAATAGTAGAGGTGGAAGGGGCCAGAGGGCCATCAGGTCCCAACCCCCTGCTCAGTGCGGGACTCTTGAGTTAAACCGTCCCTCTCAGAGGGCTGTCCAGTTGCATCTTGACTGCCTCCAGTGTGGGAGAGCCCACCACCTCCCCAGGTCTTGGGGTCCCTTGCTGTACTGCTCTGACGGTCAGGAAACTTTTCCTCATATTTAACTGGAATCTGACTTTCTGCAACTTGAGCCCATTTGTCCGTGTCCTGGAGGAATCTTCGAAGAGCATTTAAGCAGGACAAGACTCTGCAGTAAGCAGGATCAAATCATTCAGTGGCTTCTCCCCTCTCCTGTTCAGAGAAGAGCTTTTATCACCAATCAGCAGCTGACTGGGGAAAAATATTCTCCCTGCTGCTCTGACAAAGACTCTCTCACTGTATAGCAGGGAAAGCTCTTATCTCCATTCAGCTACTGCCTAGAGATAAGAAGGTTTTGCCTGTGGGGGAGAGGATGTAGTATTGGGAAAGAAGCTGGCAGGCCAGAACGGGAACCCTCTTGGGCCACAGGCTGGAGTTTCCCCATCCTTGGTCTGAGCTGAGCTAGTCTGGTCCATGCCTGGATCACCAGGGAACCGTTGTGTTTGCTGTCATAAATACCACAATGGAAGAAAGGCGGAATATTAACATATTAAGTAATAACATATATTCTAAAATCATTACTTTAAACATTTTCCTTGGTTCTGTATCCCACTTTTCAGCTCCAAGAGTCCCCAAAGTGATGAACAGACTATTAAAATACATGAGATTTTAATACATAACAGCATATAGTAAAACTGTTAGAAGGTTAATCTTGCAAGCTCCCTTGGGTTTCTCGCAAGAGAGGTGGGATATAAATGCCACGGAATAACAATGAGTACATGGGTTAACCAGCAATCACAACAATTTAAGAAAGATCTGCTTGCATAGCACGTCGGTGACTGTCTTTGGAGCAATATGCGCCGGCATCATAACCAGTCTCTTTGCTTTCTTCCCCTTTTCCAGCTGGTCGGCTTCGTCTATGCCTGTTACGTTGTCAGTGTTTTCACAGAAGAAGAAGACAGCTGTAAGTATTCACCCGTGCAAGTCCTGGGCGAGGGCTTCCAGCCAATGTCCCTCTTCTAAGAACATGTCTCATCATGACTGGTTTAGCTCCGAATTTTTGTTGCAGAACACTAACTAAACAGCTTCAAGATCTGTCTCGAAGAACATGGCATGTTATTTATGACATTCCTAACCCATTTTTTCTCCAAGGAGCTCAAGTCCGTCTACATGGTTCTTCCCCCTTTATCCTCGAAACAACTCTGTAAGATAAGTTAGGGTCAGAAAGAGAGGGGGAGAGAGAGACGGAGAGAAAGACGGAGAGACCCGATGTCATGGCTGAGCAGGGGTTTGACCCTTGGTAGTTACAGTCCACCTCTGATTCTACAGCACAATGATTCTTAGGAAGTGGAGTCAGTACCAACACTGGGCTGGACCTGCCTGATATTTAGCCTGTTGCAACCCTTTAGAAACAGAAACAGAGCGAGTCAGAAGGGACCTTCTGGGCCATCTAGTCTGAGCTCCACCACCAGCTGGCTCCGCTCACGACATGCCCACCATGTGGACATCCAGCCTATCCTTGAACACCCTCACTGATGGGGCCTCAACCTCCTCCTGTGGAAGCCCATTCCACACCCTCAGGGTCCTGACTGTCAGGAAGTGCTTCCTGGCATCTGAATGGAACCTTGGCTCCCTGAGTTTTGCTCCCTTGGAGCGCGTCCTGCCTTCCTCTGCAGGGGAGGACAGGTCTCTACCCACCTCCATGTGACACCCCCTCATATACCTGTATGTCGCCAAGAGATCCCCTCTGAGTCTCCTCCAGGCTGAAGAGACCCAGTTCCCTCAGTCTCGCCTCATACGGCATCCCCTGCAAACCGGCCACCAACCTTGTGGCCCTTTCTTCCTTCTTTCACATTCTCTTTTTTCTTTCTTTTCACTTTTGAAAACAAGTGTCCCCAAAATTAAACTTAGTTCAGATCCATACTCCAACTATACCCTGGAGTCTTTGGTTCCAAAGTGTGGCATGCAGATAATGCAAGATGCTGCTAAATGGTGCACCATTTAGAATGAGACCATTTAGGATCAGGTTTATTGTAAATGGAAATGAAAACTAAGAAAATAGCAAAACAATGAGTGATAGTTGTGTTGACTATATGAAGGGTTCCATCCAAAGTTGTTAGATCCCCCTCTTCCTCCTGCATCCTGTTCACCTACCCCCAAATGATCCCCAAAACTTTGGGAACTGACTTGGTGCGGGCAGCACCACCCACCTTGCACCCGAAGTTTTTTCTTCCACTTCTAACAGGTCTGCAGAAAAAGGACATGACAATGAAATTTTGGTTGTGTGCAAATTTGGTTGAATAACCTTCTGGGCACCAAGATTTAAGAAAGATGCAGGAAAATTAGGAAGGGTCCAGAGGAGGACAACAAAAATGGTCCAGGGTTTGGAAACACTGCCCTGTGAGGAGAGACTGAGGGAACTGGGCATGTCCGGCCTTGAGAAGAGAAAACTGAGAGGGGACATGGTACCCCAAAGAGGAAGGTCCAGATTTCTTCTTGTCAATGCCAGACTGTAGGAGACGGAATAATCCATTCAAGTTGCAACAACCCAGATTCAGGCTAGAGATCAAGAAAAGCTTCCTCACTGTCAGAGCAACACAACATGTTTCTTTCCAAAATTTTTCAACGCATTACATGTCCACCACATCTGGTAAAAAGTCCCACACAAGATGCATTTATACATACAAAAATGCAGCATATTCAGTAAAAGTATATTTTTTTCACATGTGGATATAGTTGGAGAAATCTGCATGGAAACACATGCTCGTTTTCATGCTGCCTTTTTTTAAATGTGAAATTTGCAAAATGCAGAAACAGGCCAAAATAAGCTTCTTATCAGGGAGATAAAAAAATTGAACCAACGTGATAGATTTGCTCATCCTGACCTACAATGGAAATGTACTAGGAGAGGTATACATGGAAAGAAGTCAATCGAAACATTCAAACTGGAATTCATATTCGCCAAGATGAGGTCTTCCCAACGGTGCAGATGTCTGTGCTCCTGCAGGAATCCAGACAACCCCCTGTCCCCCTTATGCAGAAAGAACCATAGCGGTTGCCCTGCACAAGCCAAAATGCACCTTGGAGAGGGGCAAAAAGGGAGGAGAGGAGGCTGTCTGGAAGGGGAAGAGAGGAAGAAGCTGAGGCTTCCCCCGATCCTTATCAGCATCCTGGCCTCTCCCCCTCCCTGGCACTTTGCCGAGCCCAGGGGTCGGCAACCTTAAACACTCAAAGAGCCATTTGGACCCGTTTCTCACAGAAAAGAAAACACCAGGAGCCACAAAACCCTTTTGACATCTAAAATGAAGATAACACTGCATATATCATTTTTACCTAAAAAAAACCCAGACTGGTAAACCAGTCCCGTCAGCATTGAAAGCAAATTTATCTGCCCATGCACCATTAAATGTTCTGTTTTCTTCTGAAAATTTCTTTTCTTGGATTTATCCATGGTTGGCCTACTGGGGGTCAAAAAGCTCAATAAATTGCGTGCTGGCGGGTGTCGCACATTGGCCGTTGTGACGCATACTTTGAGCGACAGGGAGCTGCAGCAGAGGGATGAAAGAGCCACATGCGGCTCCGGAGCCGCGGGTTGCTGACCCCTGGTATAGACAGCTGCAAACAGCTGTCCAAACATAATGCAGGCAACCAGGTGTAGCAGTGGTGGAGATTGACCCTGGAGCGCCTTCCTCTAGCGTGTAGGTCTCCGAGTTCAGAGGGACTTGAATTGCACCCCAAGAGCAAGCCTCATGCAGTGGTGCAGAATGCACGTCTTGGGAGACTAACCTTACAACCCCTCTGCTAGAAGCGCTTTGTCTTGACTGAACAGTTTATCGGCTGACTTGAGAAGTCTTGGGATCAGATCAGTAATCTGCACATAAGCAATATATTAAGCTGAAGTGCAGAAAGATAAATACTTATAGCCAGTTCAGTTGCTATAAGTATTTATTTCAAGAGGATTAGCACAGGAATACTGAAACCGGGGACTGCTCATCCTCCAGCAATCGCTCTTCGGAGTGATCCAAAAACTGTGTTTTTCACACAGATTTTATGAATCAAAGTTGCGTTGGACCTAACCTGTAGGTTTACAGCCCCCAAAATGTTTGTCATGGACAACCAGCTCTGTGTCTATTATCTTTCAACCAGCCAGGCAAAGATGGCTGTACTTAAGCAAAAACAGAGCTTCAAAAAAAATAATTTCCCCTTCCTAGCAGCAAAGCCATCCGTTGGCGGGGTGGTGTCCTTTCAGGAGTTCGCTTCCAGCAGAGGTGCTCAAGCTCTTGCGGCCCAAGGGCCAAATTCCTTGTGGGCTACATTGCATTGGTGCCCTAAGGATAGAAGGGGCATGGCCCAAACTGCCGGCACAATTTGGCTTCATGTTTTTCCTGCTGCGAGCTATGCCTAGGAGAGGAATTGCAGCCTTTCAGAATGGAAGCACGCCTGCACAAAATGTCAGGAGCCCGGTGAATGATCAGTCGCTGGCTGAGGGAAAGGGGTGGAGCTAAGGGAAGGGGCGTGGCTATGTAAGGGACCCAGGAGGCCTGGACCTGTTGCCTGGGCCCAAGGTTCTGCACCCCCTCCTGCACCCCCTCTATATTGTTGAAGAAGCCGTTGCTGCATAGGCATTGGCAGTACGGAAATGTCTCCCAGGGCTGTGCTGTCTGAGTCCACACTGGGAGCTGCAGGCCCTTTTCCTGTGGAAATGCCACTGGGTTGTGTCTTTAGTTATCCGCCTTTTCCGGAGCAAACCTACTGGTGGGCAGGAACTGGGAAACCCATTCCAGAGCTTCTGGCATTTCCAAAGCTCTACCAGCTTACCTGGCCTGGCTGGGAGGTGGACGGGAAGCCATCCTGCCCCTTGTTCTCCCCTCTGCTTTTGCCCCAAGCAGGGGGTGGGCTAGGCAGGAATGGATCCGGAGGGCACCAGGGTTGTGGAGGCTGCATTATGCCGACTGGCTTACTCCAGAGCAAGCACTGGAGTCAGCAAGAGAATCAGACTAATGGAGCCAACTCCCTCATTTTCCCCACTTTTAAGAATTTGGCTGTCCTTTGGTTAAAGTGTGGGCTTGTTTGTTTTATCAATGTGGCAACTTCTTAGCAAGGAAAGGGAAACCTGGTCCTAGTCATAAGGATCAGACTGAGTTAGCCAGGGAGGGGTGTGTGTGTGTGTGTGTGTGTCCACGCGTGCAGTAGTTTGGGCGTCAATGTTTGTGCATATCAAAAGAAAATTAAGTGAAATTGAAAGAAAAGATATGTTGTCACCAGGGCAGGAGCGATTTATGTGGAAATCTGGAGCAGTACATTTCAGGCCCCTTCTCCCCACCCTCTGCCAATCTTCCCCCTCCCTTGTGGGATTCCAAGCCCGGAATGCAAACCTCAGTAATTAACACTGACAAAGCATCAATATTTCACACTCTCCGCAGCGAGAGCTTTCTGAGTGATGTGAACCTCTTTGAGCTGCCTCTTAATTTTCACTCCCATTTGTTGGTTTCTTTGATATGGAGGATGAAGTTAGAAGCCAAGAGGCCTGTTGGGCAAGCAGTAACGTGATTCTCACACAGGGTGGGAGACAGACTTTGAGCAGACGAATTTAGTTTCTGTAATGGTCTCCTGCAGGAAAATGGGATCGTCCAGGAAGTTCCTGCTCCAGGTGCCGGCCGGCCAATCAGCTG
The DNA here is from genome assembly GCF_004798865.1 of Varanus komodoensis. Taxonomy (NCBI): domain Eukaryota; kingdom Metazoa; phylum Chordata; class Lepidosauria; order Squamata; family Varanidae; genus Varanus; species Varanus komodoensis. Next base: position 5,734,146 of record NW_025336481.1, read on the forward strand.
TGCCCTTTGACATAACACTCCATTTCATTCCCCATCCCTAAGCCAGCCGGCATGCTCCAACTTCGTTCCATCGTCTTAAGGGTGGGCGTTCCCCTTGTTTTTTGCACTGGAAAGGTTGCTTGCCCTTCTGTGCACCCCAGGGGTTCCTGCAAGCAAGCCACTAACTCCGCTTCCCCCAGGTTCTCAGCCGCCTTGTTCCAGCATTATGGGAACAAAATGTGACAGTGCGGAATGTGCCTGATTAGGGCCTTTTCTCGGGATTTTCTCCCTCCCTGGTAGTCAGCATTCCACAGACACGGCCCATCCGCAGTCTCTGCTGAGCTGTTTTCTTATGAGCATAGCATCCCACTGCTGTCCTCTCCACTCAAGTTTTGTGCTTTATTTTGTGCTTCGGCAAAGCGCTGGGGTTCCAGGCACCAGTTGCTCTCTCGCCCCTCAATGTAGGGCTGTTTGAGTTACATCACGCAGACTGCTGAGTTTGCTATCGCTATATATGACGATGCACGGAGAATATGAACTCTGTTTGTGAACGTGCAATGCCAAGAAAGTTATGGATGCACCTTCTAGGGAAACACGGAGGCTATTTCTAGCATAAGGACGTGGATCGGTCTGTGTCTTGCGCATGACGGTTTTACATGCATGCGGCTGTAAGCCCATTCTGTCCTTTTGCTGAATGAGTCTACCACTTTTGAAAACAGAGGTATGCATAAAACAGAAGATGCATAAAAAGAGTGCATTCAAATTGAGCCTAATTCCCTTAAATTTCATTTTAAAGTAACAAATGTTGAGTCTTTATAAGTAATCTGGGAGCAGGAGGGGAAACAAGCCAGAGTAATCCCTGCTATGCCCAGCTTCTGTCCACAAGTTTCCCAAGGGAAGTCAATTTCCAAGAATTTCCGAGTGCTGAGATTTGACAAGATTCTGAGCACCTTCCTTTCTTTTTCCCCCTTTTGGCCCTTTTCACTCCCTTTTGCATTGTCTTCAGCTTTGACTTATGGTTTGCCATTCCGGCCATGCTTTGTTTTATTTTAATTACTCCATTGTTATTGCTTGAGTTTTGGATTCTCTTTCTTTCAGTTGATTTCATTGGTGGATTTGATCCTTTCCCTCTCTACCATGTCAATGAAAAGCCCTCCAACCTTTTGTTCAAGCAGACATACCTGTAAGTATGCCGTAGCCCCATTAGGTGGCCCTCTTGGGTCTTCTGGGCATCTGGTAATCTCAGACTAGGCCCCGGGTCACCAAGGAATTACACTGAGATTCATCTGTTGGAAGCCCCAAATTTACCTTGAAGTTTGCTTTGCAGGAAATCCATAGGACAACTGAGATAGAGGCCAGCTTGGATGTAGGACGGATCTGGACGCTCCCGTGCCTTGCTCTTCTTGTTCTCCTATAAATTATTACCATATTACATTTATATCCTGTCTTTTTCTGCTTCTTGCAAGGAACCTAGTAAGGTCCCCATCATGTCCATTTTATCCTCATGACAACCTGCGAGGTTGTTTAGGTGGAGCTACCCCAAGCTCATCCTCGAACTTCATGGCTGACTGGGGACCAGCTTCCAGATCTCCCGAGTCCCAATTTGTTTTATTTATTAATTTATTAAAACATTTCTATGCCGCCCCATTCGCCGAAGCCTCGGGGCGGCTCACAACATAAAATCTAGTGCTCTGGCCACTACACCGCACTGGCTCTGATTACCTAAAACAGGACCATTGTTTCATACCTCCTTGTAGAACAAGGGTAAGGAACCTTTTGCAGCTTAGAAGGCCAACTTCTGCTGCAGTGTAAAACTCTCCAGCGCTGCATTCCAGGGGTGTTTGGTCCTGAAGACAAAGAGGATGGAACCAAACGCCAAGTGGCTGGTGAAAAATGCCCTCCGGCAACCAACCGGTTGTAGCTTCAAATGCTTCCTGCCACCAACTAAGCCTTGGGAAGGCCCCTTGATCTTCTAAAATGGGGGAAACACTGCACAGGAGCCAGGACCCACTGATGAAAGAATAAAGAATGGTGGCTGAGAAAGGAGCGTGGCCAACGGAGAACCTTGGAGGCCCAGATTTGGCCTCCAGTTCTGAGTTTCCATGTTCTTTCCGTAAGCGATGTGAAAAGTTCCAGTGTGTGGACAAATCTGGGAAATGGTGGTATTTTGGGCAATGCAGAACCAATGAAGTCTGTAGGCTCCAGGATGAGCAGAGGACATACCCACTCCGGGCAATAGTCTGAGCTTTCTGGGAGCTATCCGTGGTGCTGAACTGCATTGCCAGGTAGGCTTGGGACCACAGGTAGTTGCTTTAATGGTGAGGCTGGCATCCGGAACAGACAGCTGTCCCCACGGCTGCGGCACAGGGGCACATGGAAATGCGTGATTTGTGCCACCGGCTCCCCCTTCTACCACTTCAACGACCAGAGCCACACTCAAGCAAAGGCTGCTTTTCACATCCGAAAGAAGTTAGGCGATCCAACATTTGTGCAGTGTCCATACAGTCCTGCAAGCAGGACTGAATTAATAGTCATACAGAATTGGGCATCGTGGCAACCCAGTCTTCTGTTTATTGTTGAAAGTAATCCAACACCTCGACTTCCACCACCCAATGATGGCAGAGGCAGCAACACGTTTGCAAGAACATATTCCGATTTGCTTCGTGTGGGTATTTTTATTAACCACACAGAAATTTAGGGTCTATTGGTAATGTATCCTCTGTGAGTGTGTTCAGAAAGCACCGTTCACCCCTTCTTGGCACAATTAAGAACTTTGCAATGGAGAAAAGTGTTAGGAAAAAAGGCTTCTGATTGCCTTTGACTATGCGTGACCTTGGCTGATTCTTCTAACATCTTTATCCTCTGCCTTTTCACAGGCCTGCGTAAGTGATTGTGAGACCAGATGAGCCGAAGTGATGCACCCAGAATCTGAATGCCAAATATCCCAGCTGGGCCACAGCCCCAGCAGCAAAGAGATGGAAAACGCATTCCACTTAAATGATATACATATGAAGACTGTACTTCAACAGGTGGCCACTCAAGCCAAAAGAACCTTTTCCTAGCCAGCTGCTCATGCCAATGCCTTCTCAATATGCTGGCTTATTAGTGGACTTGTAGGTTTTGCTACCAATGAATGAATGGCAGGATTGTTTCCTTCTTCCCTCCCCACCCACTCAGTCCCACCTGCTCTACTGAGAATCCAGGGGAGAATATTTGGAAATATCCACTTGATTCTGTTAGATTCTCTTTTGTAGAACCCATCCTTGAATGTACCCACTGTGGAGGTTTAATGGCATACACGTTGTTATTAGAAATGGACCAACCCTCCCCTCCCTTCCTGAACTCTGAACCCACCCCAAAGAATATCACCTTGCAATTGCCTGCAATGGACAAGGGACTAGTTGAACTTCCAAGCTCCCCGGTGTCATCACAACCACATTTAGTATGTATTCTTCAAGGCCCTCATTTATCAGTTCTGTTCCCACCTTCAGGTCCACCAGCCAGGCTCCCTGTTACAAATGAATGAAAACTGATAGGAAACTTCCTTGGATGTCGGTTACTGTAGAGTTTTCCTGACTGCCATCTCTCATCCAGCAGGATCATTATTTCCCACACTTTTACATTAAAACTAAAGAGATAAGCTTGAGTTGATCCTGACAAATCCAGAGTGCTTTAATATGGTCATGCACAGGAGAAATTAAGATGGCCCAGAGGAAATGTGACCAGCAGCACCGCTTACATGCAGCTGCCTTATCCGGAACCAGCCCAAAGATGCGGCTGCGTCAGTGCGGAATGGCAACAGGTTGACATCTGGGATCCTTCAGGTGGAGCCGCCAGGGCCCGAACCCAGGGCCTGCCGCCGCCCCTTGCCTCAGCCCTGTGGCACACACGTCCACACGCCGTGCCAAAAGCACGGGAGGCCCTTTGTGCGCATCGCAACAAGCTCTGAGAATGGAGAGGATGGGGAGGAACTGGAAAAGTTGTGTGCAGCATTTGGGAGCGTGTGACCCGACGGTGTAGCTGCCATGTGGACCTGCCACATAATTTGCAGTGTGGGGAGCTGCTTTTAGGATTTCACTCCATTCCTTCCTTTCTTCACCCCATACCACCCCATGGTTTTCCATTCTAACCCTTAAATTATCCTGTATCCTGTAGCCACTGTGTATGCTTAGTTCCTATGGGGCTGTTTAGGGTCCTGGCTTCCTGAGCGATTTCACCCTAAAGTTTTCTTTTTGCATTGTACACGCTGAGCTCCCGAAGCTCCCAATCCATCCTCCTTGTGCACTGGGGGTGCTACATAAGCAGTGGCATTCACACGCTGAACACAGGAAAGGCAGGAAGTGTTACCCCTCAGCTGCCTCACCTGCCCCTCCTCTCACATGAGCCGAGCAAGAGCAGGATCCCCTGGAGCTGGACAACTGGTCTTCTGTGTGTGTTGCTACACAGGTTCTCTGCACCTCTTCCACTGATGACTGCAAGTGTAGCTGGACAGCCGATCGGCAGCCCTTTGGCTGGGTCCGGCCCCCAAAGCGATGTGACCTGATTTGGCTCTCCATGGGGCTGCCGCAGCTGATATTAACCCGACGTCTTTGCATGTCAGGGGCATGGGTGGGGCGACAGAAAGAAATGGGTGCGAGCCGCCCCCAGGCTTCGGCGAATGGGGCGGCATCGAAGTCTCCTAAATAAATAATAAGACAATAAATACCACCGCATCCGTTAGATCTCCCAAAAAATAATACACCTTTTAGATTGTTTGTCAGATCGGAACCCAAAACCTTTGTTGCTAGCTGAATCCAGGATGGGTCGTGTGATTTTTTTTTAAAAAATAAAGGGATCAGGCAAAATCCTAGAGGTACATGCGTGGCTGATAGTCATGTCGAATTTGCTCCTTGCTCTAACGTGGAGTTCCAGACACAACGCTGGCTGAGCCTGGTTGCCTTCGTGGCCCAGCGGTGGACTTTCAAGGCGACTTTGGCTAGCCATCATTGGAAAGAGGTTTCTGGATTAGTTGGGCCATTGGTCCGATCCAGCACCAGACTGTCGTCCTCAGGCCTGAGAATTACGCCCTGTGCATTGGCTGCCGAGCCCTTTGTCTCCCTCGGGCAACTACAGCAGCATCTGAGGGACTTCCCAGAAGTGCAGCAAGATTGGCTTTTTCTAAAACTAACTCTCCCTTGAATCAATGGATTTCATTTCGGGACACCTAGATCTGACTCTGTGCAAGGGTGCTGACAGCACTCTTGTGGCTGAGGGTCTCAGGACCGCCACACGATCATCCCTTTCCGGAAACCTGGGCCGGTCTGCTCCAGCTCTTTGCCAACCCAAAACTTCCCGGGGCCTCCTAATCACCTCCAGCTGCCACGACTGCCTCTCGGGCTCCATTTTGAATGATATCTCAGCGTTGGGTTTCAAGGTCGCATTTGCACCCAACTCCATTTTTCTCTCATCGGGTGCAGGGTCTCCATCCCGAGACCCAAAGCTTGGTGTTCCCACTTTTTTATGGCTCAGCCCACTTTCCCCAACCATCATTCTTTTGGTGGTCCTTCGTTTTTATGCCAGCCCACTCCCCACCCGCTTTCTACAAGCCTGAAATGTCTCTCCTGAGGCAAGTCTGAGTTTTCGGCATAACACGCTGGTCCTTTTTGTCTTGCCTTATTTTGACTATGCTCCATTTACCTGTGGCCCCACCCTCCAGAGAACGGCCCCCTCCCAAAGCTTCTCAGCCATGGAATGTGGGCACTGCTCAGAAACAAGCCAACAGCCTGTCCAAGTGGCCTCGAAGCCTCTCTTGGGTTTTGTCCGTACTCCTGGAGCCATCTCAACTTGGGCTCAACTTGATTATTCAGCTTGTGGAAAGGTCAGCGCATCCTTTTAAACCTTGGGACTGTTGCCAACCGAGCTGGGTGGCCTTTGAGATTACAGCTGTTGGCCTGTAACAAAGATGGTGAGAATGGGCATCTCACGGGTGTCTCTCTAGCCGGCTGCGTCCATCAGCCATTATAGGGAGGTTTTCCATCTGTCCTAGGTAGCCCACATGTGCCTTTCCTAACAGTGCATCCCTGATGGTCATATTGCTGAAAAAAGACTTTCTTTAGCATTCTGCTCTGGAGTCAAGACCTTGGGCAATTGACTGGCTAAGAACGCCCTTGAGCAAGTTGTATCGTGTTCCTCCTGAGCAACCGAGACCCCATGCTCCACAGCCCTGCACCATGTGCACCCAGTGTCCATTCCTAAGCAGGCAACCCACCCCTGGCATCCTCTGAGGAGGCTCTGCCCTTCTTCAGTCCTCATGAAGCCGCATGCCCTGAAGGCATCCCCTGCTGGTTACCTGCTGCAACTCCACACACCTCTGAATAGAACGTGGAGTCCGAGGCGGAAGCCCGAAGGAGATGCTCCTTATGCCAATCTGCGCATCGCACAGGTCCCAAGTGGCCAAGAATCAGACTCTCTTTGAGACAGTGGCCTGGTTGTGGGAAGACAGGGCCTCTGTGTGGTGTCCCATCCAAGGCCTCTAAAGGACTCCAGGTGGGAACCCTCCAGAAGACCTCTTTTGTACTTAGCATGATTTTCTCTGTTCTTTGTTACTGTTCTAATAAATTAATGCTTTAAAGACATGGTGTTATTTGAACCATCCGTCCATCCATGAAATGATCCAAGACAGCATGCTCGGCATCTTCTCCCAGGAGCCCACTGGAACAGACCGATTGCCTGGTCTCCACATCTGGAAAGCCACAAGTTGCCCCCCTCCCTTAGTCCAGATGTGCATGCCAGTTGCTGCTGGGAGACGGGGGCACCGAGTCACTGTCATCTGGTTTGGAACAGGGCTGGGGTGAGGAGCCTGGGCCAAGCGCTCCGCAACAGGGGCGCGTTCTGGAGCTCAGAGGCAGTGGAGAGCAGTGGGGGCCATTTGGTATTCCAAGTCAGCCCTTCCGGGCCTCCCCTACCACAGGAACTCTGCACGGAGGCCCCGGTGGCATCGTGCCGACCCGAGGAGCTGCAGCGGATGCTGCCACGGCACCGGCACCTGAGGGAGATGCGGCTGCCAGCCCCATCAGCACAGGGCACGGGGCGAGGTGCCATCTTTTTGCCCACCTCAGGCAGCAGCGCGGCTTGGCTTGGCCCTGTGGCTGCTGCCCACCCAACTCCCTGGGACTGAGCAATCCCAAGGGGACTTTGGAGAGCCCTGAAGCGGGAGGGTGCCTCTTTGCTTAAGGGCTTCTCTCTTCTAGCTCACAATCTGACCTCTCAAATTGGGAAGAGCATCACCATCCGAGGGCTGTTCAATGATGTGACGGGGTTTGTAACTCTCCCTCGAGTCAAGCTAAACACTGTAAGAATAAAAAGCCAATTGGAGGAGATGGTGACCTCCTCCTCCTCCTCGCAAGGTGGTTGCTTGGAAGGACCTCTGTGAAGACAGGCATGGCCCAGTGATGGCCCAGGCAGGCAGATGGTGCCGCAAACATACAAGTTATTCCATCGCCCCAGACAGCTGCAGCATTCAGACAACCAAACCTCTGTGGACCACACATCTGGGAAGGAGAAAGGATTCTATATCTGATTGCGAGAAATAGAGTCATTGGCTCAAATTGAGAAGAGCTGTTTGGACAGATGCAGAAGAAGAAGGGGGGACACGAGAGAGGCTACAAACTGGGGCATTCAGGACAAGTGAAAGGGGGCTGGAATTAGCTTTCACAGGGTGTGCTAATGGCCTTCAGGGTGAATGCATTTAAAGGGGGACTGGACAGATTCATGGAGGAGGGGGCTATCATATCAGCGATAGCAGTCCCGAGAGCTATGCGTTACCTCCAAGGTCAGAGGCAGGGCTCCTGTGTGTGCCAGGGTTAGCCTTCCGTGGCCTGGCCTGAAGCTCCATCAACTCTCCATCTCTCCTACAGAACAGCTGGTTACTCTCAGTGCTGGCTGAGTGCAGGTGTGCCCACTTCGAGCCAGGGAAGGACTTCTTGCTGGATGGGACCCCCCAGCCCCCTGCACGAAGCCTCACTAGTGGGACAAATTCATACTGGGGGACAGGGACATGCAAATGCAGGGAGTGGCCATCAGGAAAGAGGGCTGCCTTGTTACTTTCAAAAGCGTGCAAAATGGACACTTCAGCTCAGCTGGGAAAGGGTAGACTGCAGATGTAAAATCTACAAAATTGTTCTCTTAAAAGGAGTAAACTGCCTTTCAGCTTTCCATTTCTGCTTAGTAATCTGGCTGCCACATTTCGCTCCATTCGTAGCTTGTCTTCAAGGGTAGCCAATGTGGGAGTCTTTGTAGTAGCCTAAACTGGCACCTAACAAAGCCATTTCTAACAGAAAGACGTTAAAGAACTGTAGCCTGGTCTAATATAAGGTTGCTTTTCATGTTCTACCTATCCAGAAGAAGCTGCAAATGAAGTGCCAGACTTAGCTATGTTCTCATGTGGAGCAATGAGGTTTAAACTTCATCAGCACATCAGCAACTACCATACCCCTCGTCCATAGTACTGTGGCTGACCCCAGCTACTCACTTTTGGATCAAGTGTGGGGAAGCTTTTGGAGTTATGAATGCATTCTTTAATCTAGGTTTTAGCTAAACTTGCAGTCAGCAACATAAAAGTCAAAGTCACATCACTTGGGCAACTGCCCTAAAGTTCACCCGCTTGTGCAGAGAGCATCTCTCATGGAGCAGCAGAAAATGTGCAGGACAAAAACAGCATAAAAAAAATAACGCTGTGAACCGCTCAGAGACCTACAATAGGAATGACATAATTTTCTTGCTTTCAGACTTTATTTCTCGAGGCCACTGGCAAGCAAGCTCTTCCCCTCTCCATTTAGCCTTGGCAGCCGTTTACAGCTTTGAAAAGACTATTATGTCGCAGCCTGGAAGAGTTAAGGCAAAGCTGCAGCTTTTTAAAAGGAATGTACAGAGATGCCCCTGAAAACTGAACTCTGTATGGAAATCTCTACAGCTTTCATCTTGCCAAGCGACTTTACTACTAGGCTGATGCTGCCCTCTGCTGGATAAATCAGGAATGGCACCAGATTGTTGTCTGTCTACGCAAAGCAATACGGTTGCTTACAACAGACCAGCTGGCCGTAGAAGTTGGGATCCTATGCTGAAGATATGGCAGAAGGCAAAGGAGGTAATTTTTATGTCTTCGATAGGTACAGTCACACAGCGCAGGCCCCTGCCGGCTCCCTCTCAGCATGGACAGGAGTTGTTTTAACTCTGCTTTGTCCTGTAGGAGTGCCTGGCAGCCCAGCCCTTGCTTACATGGAGATGCAGAGAGAGAAGATCAAAGATTGCAGCAAGGATCTTAAGAGCTAGTGTACTCTAAGGGTTAAGAAGGCAGGACTGGGACTCAGGAGATCCTGGTTTTCGTCCCCATTCAGCACTGAAGCTAAGCAGGTAACTTTGGATCAGTCCAATGCATCTCACAGGGTTGTCCAGGTGGGGATGAGATTGAGAGGAGGAGGAAAATATGGAAGCCACCTGGAGATCCTTGAAAGGAAAAAAGATGGGATATAAATATTTTTTAAAATGCTTGAGGTGGATGCTAAAACTTGCTGTGGGTTTTACTAGCCAAGGGGCATCTGTGGGTTCTTAGCTCCAGGACCCCAGCCTGTGTCTTTAGAACAGCCTAAATGAAGGTGATAACACTATTAAGAAATTGCTTTCATATGTGCAGGTTAAGGGCATGTGCGTGAGGCGATGAAGGAAAGATCAACGATGCTGTACATGAGGATAGCACAGCATTCCTCACTTTGCATTAAGTGGTTCTGAAACCCTTAAAGAAAGCCATTACAAAAATTTCCAACCCTAGAAATGGCAGCTTTCCAACGTGTCCTGCTCTTCACAGCCGCGCTCAGCTGTGACTTGCTTTATCCCTTGCATATTTGGTCTTCCGCTGTCTTTGACTTTCCCATTATTTATTTATACATGTATTCATGGGCTGCCTATAACTGCTGAGGCCTTCCTAGCTGGCCTACGATACATTTATTTATTTACTTAGAATTTTTGTATGCTGTCCCATCGCTTAGAGCCTCGGGACAGCTTACATAAAATAAACAAACATAACACATAGAATACAAATTAAAAACCCCGATTCATCCTGGCTGCAAATTAAAACCTATAGATAATATTAAAAGTTGTTAAAATATTGTTTAAATAAAAAGGTCTTAGCCTGGCGCCGAAAAACAAATAACGACGGCGCCAGGCGGACCTCTCTGGGGAGCGCATTCCATAGGTGGGGCGCCACCACGGAGAAGGCCCTCCTCCGGGTTCTTTGCTTCCTGATGTCTCTCCTGGAGGACTCCCGGAGGAGGGCCTCTGCTGCCAATCTCAAGGGGCGGGAGGGCAAATATGGAAGCAGGAGTTCCTTTAGGTATCCAGGTCCCAAGCCGTTAAGGGCTTTGTAGGTGATAACCAGCACCTTGAATTGAGCCCGGACTTCGATGGGGAGCCAGTGAAGCTGGTAGAGGACTGGGGTTATGTGAGAATAACGCCCAGTCCTCATCAGCAACCTGGCAATAGATAAAACATATTAACAAAGTAAAACACATTAAGACCAATTAAAACATCTATAAAAGCAATCTAAAGGGGCCTCAGCATTCAGGGCTAGGTGTTAAAAAATCCTTAAAAAGAATGTCTTTGCTTGGCGCCCAGAGGAGAATAAAGATGGCGCCAGGCGAATTTCCCAAGGGAGTTCCAAAGATGGGGAGCAGCAGCAGCAAAGGCCTTTCACCTGGTTGCCCCCCCTCATCTCCCCGAGGGAGGGTTCTTGTAGAAGGGCCTCCTGAGCTGATCTGAGGGGGTGGGTAGGCATATATGGGTGCAGACGGTCCCTTAGATAGCCAGACCCCCAAGCCGTTTAGGGCTTTGTGTGTCAATACAAGCGCCTTGAATTGGGCCTGAGCCACAACTGGCAGCCAGTGAGGTTTTCTTCAGAACTGGTGTTCTATGGGCCGCTCTAGAGTCACTAAGTAAGCGGCCCAATTCCGCACCAGTTGCAATTGCCGGACCGTCTTCAAGGGCAGCCCCATGTAGAGCACATTGCAATAATCTATTTTGGATGCATTTCAGGGCTGGGCAATGGCCTTCTAACCTATCCAAGGTTCCGCCTACCAATAGTACCTCCATCTGACCAGGATTAAGCGTCGGTTTATTGACTCTCATCCAGTCTGTTATCAAGCCCAGGACCCAGCTCAAGACAGCAACAGCCTCATCTGAGTCCTCCCTTCTTGCACAAGAGCCCTGGATGTGTTATTTTAGCTTCCAAGGAAAGTTCTAGGACTCTGGATCAAGAGGCTGCCCTCCAGTACCATGTTCCAAATATTTTCAGAGTTTCTCACACCAGGGGAAGACACTGGGAGAGCAGCTTCTCCAGGGCTTTTCCAAATTAGGAAGCATGGCCCGTGTGGAAGGGTGCAGAGCAATGCAGGAATTGGACACAGAAAGCGGCACACAGACACACAGCAAAGCACCCGTAGCCACCTCACACCAACCAGGTAAGTTCAAACACCACAAAAGTCACACACTGTACAACACCAAGAAAAAGATGGACCTCTCTTTCATAGAAGAAAAGCTTTGGGGACTTGGAGGGTAGATTTTGGGCCAGCCATAGCTCCATTTCTGCCCCAGAGATGGCCACCGCTTTGCCCCCCTCGTGCCTGCATGGGGAAGGATGCAAAATGGAGACCCATCTGCCAGTGCTGATGGTGCTGCCCTTTGCAGGGGCGACATGAACCCACCGCCAACACCCCAGGTACCCCTCCAGCAAAACTCTCTGCTGTAACCCATTGCCAATACTGAACCCATGAGAAATCGTTGAGAATTTCTCCTCCCACTGGGAATTCTCCCCCTCAATTTCTCTCTCTGCAAACAGTGTAGGGAATTCTGGGAAGCCTTCTGTGCACGTCTCTGTTCTGCACAACAGGTGTGTCAATTCCACACTTGTTACCATGGGATCAGCTCAGTATTGTGCATTTTAATTCCTCAGTAGGGAAAGCATCGAGTGAAACAGATAAAAGATTAAATTGACCACTTGAGTAGATTGACTGAAGAAGCAAAGTAGGCTTTTAAGTTAACCAGAAGGATAAAATACATACTTTATTCTGAAAAAGAAAATATAAGTAATCATACATCAAAAATAGGTCTGGTTTTTCAATAATACAAAAACACCAAGCTATTAAATAAGCTAGGGAAAAATATCTACTCCAAAACCTTATAGAGGTAAGGTACTGCACAAGCTTTTTGAACTGTATCTTCAATTTGAATAAGCCTCTGGAAGCCTGTACCCATCAGTGCGCAGAGCAGAAAGAACTCCAGAGTCATGGTGACCTTGCTCTTTCACCCTACAGAGATGGAGGCGCTTCTCCCCTCTTCCCCCCAAATGCTCCAAAGAACATGCATGGAGAAGTCCTGTAAGGGGATGCTGCACCGGGGAGAAAGGTGTGGCCCAGGCTTCCAAAAGGCATTCAGAAGCTTCTTCAGCGGAGCGCCTCTTCTCAGGCAGAATCGGGATCGCCAAGATGACAACAAACTGCTTCTGCCAATTCTGAAAGAGCAAGATGGATACCAGGAACACGTTTTCCTTGGACAGTCTCTCTCCCGTGATGGCCAGTGCCACCTTGCCTCCAAGATAACACAAAATGCTGATCCCCAGTCAATCGAAAACACTTGATTTGTCTGCTTGTCTGTTATTTTGAATTAAAAACAAGGCTGAAAATGGAATTTTCCCTAGTGAGACAGTCCTGGTCAGCGGGGCCCTCCCTATGGGGAATACCGACCCAGGAGTGCCCCTTGTTCAAGCTCAGAGTTAGCCCTCTAATCACTGAGCTAAACAAGAGGCGGATCCTATTCCCCACCCACACCTCTCTGCACGCAATTTCATCGCAGTTCTGCCCTGCTCTTTTTCCTTTGGCAAGGAACCTGAGCCCCTCACATGGCGGCCATCCTCACACCACCACCTGTGAAACGGCTCCGGCTGGGAGTTACGCCTGGCCCAGAGCGAGCGTTCTGGTGGGACTGGCGGGAGGACTCAGCACTCCCCATCCCCGTCTGGAACCGAGCCAGTACACCTCCCTGGCCACGGGGAAACTCTCCCCCGCCTTCTGATGGGTTTCTTACGCGACCCTCTTTACCTTCCAGGTTCAGGACAGAAACGCCTTCATAGTGTCGCGAATGACGCCCCTGCAGATGGGGCACCGCCTGAGATTCGGCGCACACTCTGCGCACACCACCAAGTGCCCGCAGGGGACGAGCACGATGGCCACGTCTTTGTCCATGCAGACTTTGCACATGCGCTCCTCCTGCAGCCGGCGCAGCTTCTCCTCCAGGCTCAAGGAAGCGTCTAGGAAGAGAAAGAAGCCAGGAGTCACCCATAACGTGCGGGGCCAACTCCCTCCCTTTTCTTGCAGTGAAAACCGCCCCAAGGAACGTCCCCTCTTAAAGTCTTGGCACTTAGAGCTGACTAACCTTGCAAAATGGTGAAAACTTCCTAGGTGAACTGATACATCCTAAGTATTTGCACTACTTTTACTGTTCTATAGTTTTGCAGTTGTTCTGCTGTATAGGGTTTATTCTGTGTTCAAAGTTTTGGTGTTTTTAAATGTGTCTCTCAAGCCAGTCAGGGATCTGAATCCAAGGCTTTTCTACATAAGGCTGGTTAGGTGCTGTTTCTCCTTTTGGCTCCATCACAGCGCTGAGATCTGAGCTTCATGTAAAGTTCATCCTTCCCTGCTTTCTGCTGCATAATCTCTCGTGGGCCCATGTCATAATGGAATAGCTCAAGTGCGCAAGGGGAAATAGGACTTTTAGATATAATGCCTCACTTTCCCAGGAATTTTGTTTTAAGGGGGGAATGTTTCTGAAAAAAACAGAAATGAACGAGAAGGATCCTGATGTGATCTAAAGAGTCTGTAAAGAAATGTAAAGAATCAGGAGTGAGTCCGCAATAAATGCCTCGTGTAGAAAAGTTCTTGGTCAGAAGAAACAGTGTAGATGTTTAAATCTGGGGCAGGAAACCTCCATTCCATGGGCAGCATGTACCTCCTGAGGGCTACACCATCCGGCTTGTGGGCTCCTGATTTCTCAGAAGGTGAGATGGGGGAGCTAAGAAAGGAAGGGTTAGATTGCTCCTATGCTAACAGTGGTAGAGGCTCAACAACCCTATGGAAAGAAATACGCAAGTCACGCTGCATCGCATTTACAGCCATCGTTGCCGCTACCAATTCTAGGAAACCTCCTAAATGCATCAGTGGGGCAGCTTCGTGAGGAGGAGAACGCCGAGACCACCCTTTTGGGGAAGGTTTGGCAGGGATGTGGGAATTGACAGAGTGGACGCCGTCAGCTGCTTCCCCGCTTCCCACCTGGGCCTGATCCGCAAAGTCGTCCAGAAGGCATCGGCGTCAAGGCAGCTATTTACCGATGAGCAACACTGCAGGCCTTGCCCAGCCACAGGGGTTCTTGCATCCCTGGGCAAATCTGCCCTGAGGGGGATTGCCTGATGGAGCTCGCTTGAGCATTCAGGTCTGGCTGTTCAAGCGGCACATGATGGGCTGGATTTAGTCATGACTCACTCATTCCCCAGCCTGGCCCCCTCCTCCTCCGTGGAGCTTTCCCTCCAACTTTACCTGGCCGGTTTGGATGTTCAGTTTCTGCCTCTCTTCTTGTTCTCCAAAGTCCTTGTTCTTCTTGAGCAGGCTCTGAACACACACACCAGAGAGAAGGACCATGTATTAAGCAGCCCTGTCTAGGCATTCCCTAAAGCAACAGAAGTCATCCTATAAAGCCCCAAACTCATCCACCATGGCTTTATTAATCATTCACACATTCCTGGAAGTGAACATCCACCGAGAGCAACATGACCTATTTCTCTGAAAATGCACACAGGAAAATTTCAGTGATCTAATGTGCTGATCGAGGAGAGCAGCATCCAGTTTCGTTCCCTACATGGAACCCTAAAGACAAAGATTTGGAGTTGTTCAGACATGCATGCACATCACAGCCATAGAGTGGCTACCTGCGAGTAAATGACACAAACACCAGAGAGTCTTTTGATACTGCTTCTGATCACTGCTTTTTAATTTAAAAAAGAAATCCCAAGAATTAATTGTTGTGAACATGCAAGTATGAATAAGAGAGGGAAGGAGGGAGGAAAGTGTACATGAGTGATATTTTCTGTACTGGAACATTTTTCCATTGCTGTATTTTCTGTTAGAAATTTCTAAAAGTTCATTGTTCCATAAAACTTTATGGATACACTTCTGGTCATACACAAATCGCTCAAAGTTGCAATTAACTTTCACATCACTCCTCTTAGGAAACATGTGCATATATACCCTCACTGACACCGCAATTTAGGCATGCTAAACGTTTTCAGAGCCTTCTTTTTTCCCTTAAAATCTAAGCTATGTGAGCAAGGACATACTCTTGAGTAATATTTTCATTGTGACTAAATGTTTCCATACAGACATTTGCCAAGGAAAGCTTTGACTTATTTGAATAGAACATGTAAACAACATTAAGTGTGCTTTAATGAATTTCCCCTCCTAATCAAGTATTTCAGTTCAGCTGGGGGTGTAGGGGACTGATGCAGGGCACATGAAATCAATGTGGTATACTTTACGTTTGTCTATTGCGTATAAGCTAAATGAATTTGCCAGGTCAAATCCTACTCTATTCAGGGCATGGGAAACTGGAAACGTTTTTTCCACAACTCCTAGATCAATGATGAACAGGCCTTACTTATTCCATAGCCACATTCAGGGTTGCATCCAATGTTTGTCCTATTTAAAGTACACCCACTAAAATGAACAATTTGTTAGATTAACAGTGGACACAGCCAAAAGGTATGTGACAAAGAATCCAGGGTCATAATAAAACCCCCAGTCCACATTCATATTAGCCGAGTTTGCAAATCACATGTCTCTCCCCTTTCTTTGAGTGGGATTGCTACCTATGCAAGGTATCCAGTGGTACCCTAGCGCTACAGTAAACTGTAGACATGGTGCTACAGTAAACCAAGGTTTGTGCAGTATAAAAACTGCAGCAGGATCTGAAGGCACAAGCAGCTGCTGCCATAGTGAAGCTGGGTCTGGTCAGTGCCTGGGAACTGCATGTTGCCACTCTGAGCTCCAGGATTTAAGAAGAGTGGAGCAGAGACATAATAAAAACTGGAAAGCATGAAAGAGTAGTATAAACTGGAACAAGCTGCATTTTATTTATTATTTATTAGATTATATCCCACCTTTTCCTTTTTAAAGAACCCAAAGTGGCTCGGATCATTCTTCCCCTCCTGCTCTCAATCTTATCCACAAAACAACAACCCTGTGAGGGAGGTTGGGCTGAGAGTCTGTGACTGGCCCAAAGTCACCCAGTCGGCTCTGTGGCTGAGCGGGGACTCGAACCCGGATCGCCTGAGTCCCAGTCCCACGTGCTTAAACACTACGCCACACTGGCTCTCATTGTACAAAGCCGTTAGTGTTGGGACACTGCTGGATCTTACCCAGGCTTTTAGAATCGCACTACCTTTTTCTCCTTTAGCTTGGTGCTGTTATTCTGCTACCAGATGTTCATGTGCAACCCCTAGGCCCCAGTTTTTCACTTGCACCTGCTCTTAATGGTCCAGGTTGTAGGCTCTGTGGGCAGAGATCCCTCTCCCTCCTACACACTGCTCAAGGCCTTGTTGACACCAAAGATGCCACTCCAAGAGGAGCTTCGCCAAAGCAAGGGACACCCATGTCCTTCGGAGTAAGAGCTCAGCGTCAGGGAAGTCCCTACCTTGGGAGCTCGCAAGACGTTGCACGGATGGGAAGAAGCTGGCGGCCTGAAATCAACATGAACTGCAAGTTATTGAGTAGAAACCTCATTTTATTTAAGTCTTTGATCTTGCGCATGTGCACACACTTGCCTGAGACACAGGGGGGCTGAGGTATGATTCCTGGATGCTGTCTATGAAGTCTCTTCCTCTGGACTGCAGGAGGAATTTGCACCTACAAAAGGCGGGGCAGAAACCAGACCAGTCACAGAACCTCCTGAGGGACAAGCAGCTTGGTTGAAAACATGAAACAGCAGGTATCAAGCTCGAAAGCTATCTGGGAACCCTCTGGAGCAGATCTGAGGGCCGCAGGGGAGGAGACAGGAAGGAGAAGTCCCCCTGTTCACACAAAACTGGCCCCATTGCACTGAAGTAGAGGTTGGATGAACAATGGCAGGAAGAACTATCCAGCAGTGAGGGGGATGGCTAAGCAGACCGCCACAAAAGTTTGAGAGTTATCTTTCACTGATTGCATTTATGCAGAGGCTTAATAATCACCTTTCAGGGATACCGTAGTCTATCATTCATTAGAGAGCCTGCATTTAGCAGGCAGTTGGATTAGATGATCTTCAAAGTCCTACCTAACCCTGCCTGGACTCCCAGAAGGTAAACAGACATCAGACAGAGCCGCAGAGCTGGCTCCTTGTTTAAGAGGTCCTTGTGACAGTGAACTAGCAATCTTGACCAGGTCTCTTGCTATAGCAGCCTTTGCTGAAGAATAAATTGGGAGTCTCAGAACGGTTCACCCCTCAAGGGTTTGAATGAGGAAGCCAACCCTGCATGCACATATCCCTTGGAGACCAGTCAGGGTTCAAGCAGGAACTAGTAGGAAATACGACAAGGATTCATTATGGTTTCCAGAAGTAAACATGCACATCTTTGCAGCTACAAGTAAAGCCCCAAATATTACAAGCATTTAGGGAAACTTGCTGTTACAGACCAGCAGCTAAGAAAGCAGGCCGGTAACAATGTGCTGCACGGCTCAGTCACCCTGCACATGACATGGGCGGGCGCACAATAGCGGGCACGCCGAGCATTCAGGGGAGTAAGGCAAACAACTGGAAAATCCCATCCTCGTGAAAGCGGCACGCCGACTCTTGTGTGCAGGTGTCCTGAATGTTCAAGCACTGCTTTCAGCAAAGCAGTTAGTTCCTGCTCCAGCTGACCTGGCCAGCTTAGGAATTTGCATTATACGATGGCGATTTCATGTTAGCTGTACGCTGACTTGGAAAGCTTTGCGCCCCTGAAGGCCCAAGCCATATGGGCGCCACTGGGAAGCACCTCCACTCCAGACAAGCTGAGTTATATTGCTGCCTGATGCAAAAATATCGCACAATAACTTATCGCTCTGCCTGGCCATAACAACAACAACAACAACAACAAGTTGAACCACTCGTCTTGCTGCCCTTTCATCACCCGACCCCCAATCGGATGCCTGATGGTAAGCCCTAATGAATAAATAAATAGTTAAAGCTATTAAGCCCCCCAGGGGTACAAAAAGGAGAGCCTTCTCAGTGGTGACCCCCTAACTATGGAATGATCACCTGATGATTGAGGCCTGCCTGGCACCTGCATTGTTATCCTTCCAGTGCCAGGTTACAGCAGACCTTCATCCTGAGGCATTTTAAGGTTATTTAATGGCTTGATAAGGCATTCGTGCCCAGTATTTTAAAAATATTGCGTTTGTTGATAAATGGTTCTTAATTTTTAAAAAGCGTTTAAATTCAGTAATCCCACACACACACTGTATTGCAATCCTATTTGAGGAATCAGTGTAAACTACCCAGAGTCCACCGGCTATATAAATGAAATAAACCAAAATAAACTAGCACCGTGTTTTCTGAGGACAGGCAATTTGAATGTAGGGATGCATTACCTTGGAAACCACCTGGCATGCTCCATCCAGGGATCATCCCCACGTTCCCAGTTCCGCAAAGCACCATCACAGTAGAAACACCGCACAAAATCGCCCTCGCCTGAAAACATCCATAATAAAAGGGTCCCGTATTAGTCAAAGCCCCCATCACCAAAAGTTCTTGCTACAGAGGACAGAGCGCGCTGGTTTTTCTGCTCATGCACCATCAGTCCATGATGCAGGGCCAGAGGGGTAATTCTACAGCCAGAGATCGAGAGAGCACAGAATGGCTACAGATTTTGCTAAGTATTTTCTACCTTTTTACTGTGGCCTAGAATCATGGAGAAAATAAGAACAGCCTAGAATAATAGGAAAGAGGGAAGATGCTGCAAACGTTTCCCTCCCTGCAGGGAGCAAAATCTTCCCTGGCCACCGCTCTGGTTTTTGAGATCTCAGCGGGTCTTAAACATGCAGACCGCACTGCTGCGCATGAGGAGAGAAAGCGCAGGGCAGGAGGGACCGCCCAGCGCCAAGCATCGCATGGCCCTTTCTGTATTCCCACAGATTCTGGGATTTTGAGTGGTGGGGCAAAAACAATGTTTTACTTGCCTATGGCTAAGGGGACGCCTCACTGTCTGTAGGGCAGCTGGTCGAAATGCGCCACTCACATAACGAGGCTACAAGGCTCCCAGGAGGAACCATCTGCCCCCAGGCAAGGGGGAAGTCATGATCAGGGTATAGGGGGTGAAGTGTTGCTGGCAGTGGCGGGAGAGGGGACTGCCATTTCTGGGGCTGCAACCACTGGTGCCAGGTCCAGCTGCCCGCGGACGTGCCCTCCAGACTTCCCCTCTGCAGTTGTGCACTTGTGTAAAGAAAAGTCTGACTATACAGACCAGCATGCCCAGCGGGAGTGGGATAATGCGAGGGCTGGTGGAGCTGGGGTCCTTCTGAGGCTGCAAGCTGCCCATCCCTGCCCTACAGCTTGCTGGCTTGTAAAGAAAGATTAGACGAAGTTCATAGAGAACTGATCAAAAGGACTGGTTGCTAAAATGGCTAAAACAGAGCCTCCATATTTAGGAGCACTGTACCTCTCAAGGTCAGACGTGGCATTAACAAGCAGGTTTGGTCTATGCTAGCTAGGGGAAGCACCACTCAGAAGGCGCTGTCTTGCTGCTGCCTCTGAGCCTTCTCAGCGGGAGGCGCCTGGAGGGCAGTGATAGATGAACCTATCCTAGGGGTAGGCGCCTGGTTAAACGGCCTTCAATGTGAGCTGTTTCCCTACTTCTCTCTTCTCCCTTTGCCTGCAGCTGCACACATACACACACCTACACATCGGTGTTCCTCTGACGCGCTGTAAAACATTTACTTTTTCCTTCTTTCTCTATCCAGACACAAGGCACCTGGAGGGCACCGAGTAAGAGAAGTCTGCTGTGGACAAACCTTCTAACCGGCCCACTGCAAGCAAATCCTCATGTCCTTACACACCTGTGTAGAAGAAGCCCGCTCCGGCCAACACCTCTGGACACACGCGTGCATAGGACGGCCAGTTCTGGAAAGTCCTCAACCGGCTGCCCTCCGCCTCCAGATCTGGGTATTCGGGTTGGCTGTCCACAGTGGCCTCTTCCATGCTTAAACTCTGCAATGTGCCCAGGAACTGTCCATCCACGCAATCCTGGATCTCCTCCATGGAAGGCATCAGCAGAGGTCTGGCTTCCTTGGCCTGGATGAAGGGACACGTTGGGAAGAACTTCCGGTGCTCTGCTACAGGGTCATCCTGAGCATGCCAGTCGTACAAGACCCCCTCACAGCAGAAGCATTTCACTCGGTCGTCGGGACCCGTGAAGAAAAACCCAGCAGCGGCCAGATCCCTTGGAGAAACCGGGGCACTCTCTGGCCAGCGCTGGAAGGTCTGTAGCCGCCTCTCCTCAGACCTCATGACGGAGGGTGCCTGATGCAACGCTTTGCTTCTGCTTTTCCCAGGGAAGGAGTTGCCACCTCTGCTGTGGGTTTGCTCAGGAGATAAGCTGCTCTCCATCCTGGAGAAGAGGGCCCTCAGCGCATCTACAGCGTGCTGGACAATGAGCCGCTCGCTCCCGTCGGCAGCCTGCATCTCTTTCGCCCGCTTTGGCTCTGTGGCGGTGCGCTCTGGAAAGGTCTACACTGAAAAAAAGCAGTGGGAGGGGAGAGAGCGCCAAAGGGCCTCTGGAGCAGCAGACACAGGCGGTGTTCTGGCTTTTCTGATGTTGTTGTAGTTGTCAGACAATGGCTGCCCTTCTGCTCAATTCTTCTTGTGCCTGGACAGGGCAGGAAGGAAAAGGTAAACTGTTTACACCAAGTAAGAAGAGCGTGGAAATGTATGCAAAGGGGGGGGGGCGGTGAGAGATTCAGCAATAGTTAAAATGAAATGCCTTTTAAACTGAGTACATTCCTCACATGTAGAGATTATTAACACTGAGCAGAAAAGAGGGGAGTCGGTCATTTAGGGTGAACGTTAGCTGAGATGGCAGAAAGATTTACAACTGCCATGCTGGCTAGGGAGAGCTTGGAGCTGTACCAACTAAGGCATGCACAGAACTGCACCCTAAAGGGCTGGACTTGTTTAGTATTTACTCCATTTAAGAAAAGAAGGTGCACGGAGTGTGTTTGCAGCCCGCGACTCCCTGGCCCATATTCAAAAATTCCTCCTTTTTATGACAAGGAAGTCGAGTTGTCATTTGGTGCATTGAGTGCCAGAGAGGTGTAGTGGCTAGAGTACTGAAGCGGGAAATAGATGCCTGGGGTTATAGTACCCATTTGGTCCTAAAGCACCCTGGGTGCCTTTGGGCCAGTCACACAGGCTCAGCCTAACCTACCTCACAGGGCTGTTGTGAAGATAAAATGAAGAGGAGCACTATTTGTAAACCACCTTAGCTTCCTTGCAGGAAAAACGGGCAAGACAAAAATATAATAAATAAGCACAGTTTTGTCTTAGTGCAGGTACACTAAGACTTTCATGAATATTTTTGGGACTTTCTCCTTCTGAAGAATAGTACAGAAAAGTTAAATACCTAGGGACCGTTATGGAAGCCCACACAATTGTCAAGGAAGTCAACATGCTTTGTATGGGGAATGATGAGTCCCCCACACCTGCCATAGGGCCAAAGATATTTTGGACCCACACCTAACAAAAATAGAGGCATAATGAACTAATGATCATGTGAATAAGCCTCTATCAGCCCATTAAAAACATAGTTGCTACTTTATACAGGTTTTATTAAAATAAAATAAAATTTAATAAATTTTATTAAATTTAATTAAGCCTGCTAAAATTTACATACACATAAAAATATTTCTAAACAAAGGTTTATTTCCCCCGCCAGAGTGGTTTTCCCCAGGACTGATGCCCTCTAGATATGCTGAACTACAACTCCCATCTTCCAGCTGCTGTGGCTGGGGTGATGGGAACTGTGGTCAGAGACATTTGAACAACACCAGGTTTGAGAAGACTATGCTCAAGATGTAGCAGTCCCATTTTCTAGACAGCAGGAGGAAAAGTCCACACCTTTAGCAATTTAAGGTCATTTAATGAAGGCAGTTCTCCTCCGTCTGATACTCAATTCTGTAGCATTACACAGATATACATTGTTTCTCTTGCATCTGTACACCAACCCTGCTGGGCTCTGCAATTTAGCAGTACTTAAATTTGCTGTTTTCCTTCTCCCTCCCAATCCCCTTTCCTTTAGTATCATGTTTTTACGATTGGAAACCTACAAGCAGGGATGGTCTTTAAAACAACTCAATGAGCCACTGTGGGAGCCATTTTGGGTAAAGGGCAGGATTAAAAAAAAACCTTCACATATATAAAATATTTTTTACTAGTCTCTTACTAAAAGGAAAAGGATATTGCAAGAAAATATTCCCTCAAAATATTGATGACTCAATATTGAAAATATTGAGTCATCAATACTCAATGGTATTATTATGGTTGTAAGACCAATCTATCATATCATTATTGATGCATCTTACTTACTGAACTAGAAAAGCTTCTACTCCTCATCCACAAAGTAGAAAACAAAAGCACAATTGCCTTCTGGGGCATCTTTAACTTCCATGCTCCACCCAACCAATTAACTATTTTGTGTGCGCAATCAGCCATTTAAAGCTACAAGCAGTTTTAAGCCTGATCTGGGACACACGCCAAACATGAAATGTACCCAAAGCATAGTGGCTATA
Organism: Varanus komodoensis; assembly: GCF_004798865.1. NCBI lineage: Eukaryota > Metazoa > Chordata > Lepidosauria > Squamata > Varanidae > Varanus > Varanus komodoensis. Next base: position 5,756,993 of record NW_025336481.1, read on the forward strand.
TCAGGGGGTGGTTAACTGTGGTCTTCCAGAGGTTGGTGAACTACAACTCCCATCTTCCACCACCATATACCATGCTGGCTGGGGCAGATGGAAGCTGGAGTCCATCTGTATTAGGAGGACCAAAGGCCCCCCACCTGTGGGTGAGAGTATTCTGAGTACTACTGGATCACCCAGGTTCAGATCTGAAATAGCGTGACGCTCTTGACCACAATCTCTTAGCCCAGGGGTGCGAAACCTCCGACTTTCCATGGCTTCCCCAGACACACTTCCCTGTCTCCAAGCTGCAACTGTTTCATGATTTCCTGGATTTTGAGCAGTTTGTCACCTATTAAAAGAGGTTGAAATGCCTCTTCTGGGGCTGTTAATAACAGTAAATGTTATACGCTAAAATATGTTGGGTTTTTTGGTCCCACCAACCAAGTCTCAATCTTAGTCTTCTACAATCTCAAGAAAGTGGAATTTGGCCCTCTAGCTGGAAGAGGCCCTCTGTTAGCCTAACCTACCTCACAGGATCACTTGCGGACATTTGTGAAAAAGTGTATTCTACTCTGAGCAAGCTGAAGGAGTACAAGGTAAAGGTTCCCAGTAGCAAGGTATGGCTGTGAAAGCTGGACCATAAGGAAATCTGAGCGCTGAAGAATTGAGGCCTTTGAATTGTGGTGCTGGAGGAGACTCCTGCGAGTCCCTTGGACCGCAAGGCGATCAAACCGGTCAGTCCTAGAGGAGATCAACCCTGACTGCTCTCTAGAAGGCCAGATCCTGAAGATGAAACTCAAATACTTTGGCCACCTAATGAGAAGGAAGGACTCCCTGGACAAGAACTGGGAACAATAGACGGCAAAAGAAGAAGGGGACGGCAGAGGATGAGGTGGCCAGATGGAGTCATAGAAGCAGTCGGTGTGAAATTAAGTGGACTCCAGGAGATGGTGGAGGACAGGAAGGCCTGGAGGAATGTTGTCCATGGGGTCACGATGGGTCGGACACAACTTTGCGACAAACAACAACAACAACAAATAAAAGATTTGGCTAATTCTGTCAAGATTTCTTGACCTCACAGGCATAATTCTGAGTAATTTTAATAGCAGTTCCATCCCAGATACCTGGATTCTAGTTACCATTGGGGGAAACCCACCTGAAGGAAACCCTTTTGAGGTAGAGAGTTGGTCAGTGGAACAACATCACAAATTGTAGGGATTTGGGAGCCTCCAAACAGTGTAGGGGAAGGGGGGCTTTAGCACAGCAAGAGAGCATGAGTTACACAAACTGAGACAGTAGCTCAGCATCCTCTACCCAGACAATTCAATGCAACCAAGTCAAGCCAAGGGTCAAATGCAAAAATTGTTCTGAAGGTTTATATGCAAATATGGGGTCCATGTTTTTCAGCTGAGGGTAATCACAAACCAATTATGTTGGAAACATGTCTTCCCAGTTTGGAAAGAGTATCACAAACCACTGGAGCATTTTGGAGTTCAGATCAAGCCATAAATTAATATCTTTATTGATTGATTTATTTGAAGCATTTTTATGGCACTCCTCAGCCAAAACGGCTCCCAGAGTCACTCACATGTGCTCAATTAAACAAGACATAATAATACATCGTTCATAAGGGGATGAAGAAACCCTAATGCATTGTTTTCCAGATAATGTCCCATAAAAGTGTTTAACATTTATTGTATGCCTATTAAATAAGCAGATGAAACTATGTGCCCCCAAGGTAAGCATCATTCACCTAATTTGGATTGTGTTGTGCCACCTTTAGAAACACAACTGGAGTTGCTGTTTCAAGGTAGCCATATTTACCTAAAAGATGCCAATGTGACTTGAAAGCCCAGACCTTAAAGCCAATCTATTTCAATATCAAAATTCCCAGGCATCATCTTCTGACACAGACACACACACACCTCCTGCTGGGATCCCCCCAACAAATGAGATGGCTAGTGACCAGGGGAAGCAGGTATTTTCAGCTTTGGTGTTTCACTTAAGCTCTCCTGCTTAATTTGTTATCATTTGTGTGTCAAGGAAATTCTTCTTTATTTCTTTGGGTCATTTTAGCAGGGTTTTCGGACACAACATCACATTCTGCTGTTTGGTTATGATTGTTTCTTACCTTTGTTTTCTTTTTTCTTATTGAAGAGTAGTAAATGATTTTTAAACATTTAAACAAGTGAACATACAAACCAATAAAACTAGTCCCATTATGACCATGGACAAAGCAAAGGCTGTGTAGTCCCTTTGTTTGTCTGCAGGTTGTGTCCTTAGGCCCTTCACAGGGTCACGTCCTCTAGAACAAGCTATAATTAATGACAATTCTAGAACACTACTGCTTTGCCCTAATATTTAACATATTTATTTATTTAAAATGGCTTTTAGGCCACTTTTATGTGTTCATTTCTCTCAGGGACATATAAACAATAAAACCAAAGGAAATTATGCAAACCAAATGAAAATCAGTCAGTGAAAATGCTACAAAACACCCGCAACAAAACACTAATAAAGCCAGCACATCGAATATAGAAACCCCAACAAGAACCAGTGGGTCATCAGAGATTTCCTTGAAGGCTTATGCAGAAGTGGAACCAGCAAACCCCTGACAGAAGCAGATGTCAGAAGCCTTTAAGGGCCATCACTGAAAGGTGCCAGGAGCCTTAACAGAAATCTCCCTGCTGATGAGTAGCACAGTTTACACGGCAAGTGCCCACAGGACCAGGGGGCCTGCAGGAACTTGCAAGGACTGGCGCTTGTGCAATCATACAGCATGACTGGGAGCTGAAGTGCTCTAGAAAAGCCCTCCTGTACTGCTTAGTTTTGTCACAATGTAGACCTTCATGGTGGCTGCCTTGTGGTCGTGATCCGGCCTCTGCCCTTGCCTTTGGTCTGACCTGCCTTGCCAAGCACCTCCTCCTTATCTGATTTTGCCTTTCCAGTATCTGACCTCAGCCTGCATTTGGACTCCTTCCTTACTTCTGGCCTCTTGCACCCTGCTAAAACCTCCATTCTTCCCCAGCATTCCTGGTGTTCTAGCTGTTGACACCTGCTGCTCATGTCCTGGTGTTAACGAAAGGCCTTTTCATTCTCACTACTCTAAGCACATTTGGTGGTGCAAGTGAAGGGTTTGGATGAATTCGAAGAGAGTGGCTTTGGGAAGAGGTGGTCCTTCAACTAACCATTTGAGTGTTTGCAGCATGTCTACTAAAGCTCCAATGCTCAGTCAGCTGATGATACATAAACCAACTACTAGCCTCTACCAACACTCAGGCAGTCATATTCTGTACTGTTTGAAACCTCCAAACTGTCTTCATGGGCAGCCCCATGTAAAGTGCATTACATAGTCCATTCTGGATGTCTCTAGAACATGAATCAGTGAGGCAAAATCCTCTCTTTCTAGATAGGATGGTCCGCCAATTGCAATCCTAAGCTGGTAAAAAGCATCCCTGGTAAGTACAGCACGTCACACACCTACCAGAAAGCCAAGGCTCTAACACAACAAGATCAACAGGGGCAGGAAAGATTATTTTGGCACAGATAAATGTAACAAGATTTGCTGTGCACTAACTGCTGCTGGATGAACAGGGTGGCCACCTGCAGCTTTGGCCAAAGCAAAAGGTGCATTTCTCCAATGTGTAAGTGGACCAGCTGCTGGGGAACATGGGCAGGATATATGTTGTTACCCAGTCCTGCTTGTTGAGTCTCCCTTAAGCAGCAGTGCTGGACTCGATGGACCCTTGGTCTGATCCTGCATGTCCCTTCCCATATTCTTATGGCTCCATGCTATAGCATCCTATCTTAGCACTAGTCACTGTAGTCAGATGTATCAATCACTCTCCTTTTTCCTGTCACCAGTCCTGCTGGCCTTTAAAACAAAACATGTTTTGCATCTAATAGGCAAGAAAACTTAGCATATGGAGATTTGGTGGTTTAGGGCAATTCTGCAATACTTGCTACAAATCCTTTGTAAGAAGTCAGTTTGTTTGTTTATAACCTGCTTCATTTTCCTTCTTTGGGATGCTTCAAATCCTGGGGTTATTTCTGAGCCCTTAGTGCATGTTTTGCTGGTAACGTCACATTCCTATCTGTAACAGGACTTTCAAAACTGAGTCTCTGAAGGTTTGGTGCAACACCCTTTTATTCCTACGTACTTACTCATTGTCCAGTGTGCTCCTACCCATGTTTAGTCCAAAGGAAGTTTGCCTTGCTTAGAATCACAGAGTACATTTTATTAAGTGCAGTAATCAGCGCAAGGCATATTTTCATGTGGGGAATGAACAGGTGTACAATGGTACGTCTTTTAGCCAGAAAAAGTCCTACAACTTCCATGCATATGAGTATACCCTTTATAACCTTATCAATACTGCTTGGGTCTCTAATTAGTTCGGGGTACAATCCTACACGTTTCACCCGAAAGTCCTAGAAACTGTAGGATTTTTTTTCTGGATGAAATTCCTAGGATTGCACCTTAAGTATTATTGTTGGGCATCTGCTGCATGGCATGTAAAAATATATATGGCTCCTACTGCAATTGAAATAATACAACTCCGACTACACTCACATGAGTATTGCAGGGGGGACCCCACTTCCTGCTATAAGGCCAAAGCATCGTGTGAAACGGTCCGAGTGTGTCTGGGTGCGTGTCTGACGTGAAGCTGGGACACATGTGGGACCGACCCGACTGCCCATGGCCAGCTGCATGAGGGAAAAAGTCTTCTCTCTCCCTCCTCCGGCAGGACTCGGCATGCCTGGACATTCAGTAGAAGGGGCCTCTGCCGTGTCCGGGACACTGCGCCACGCCTGTTGAACGTCGGCCTGTCCGCCACGCGGCTGCGTAAAGGTACAGGACCCCCGCTACGGAAGGGCACGCGAGCAATTAACGGAGGGCACGTACCATGTATTAATTAAGCCAGCACTCTGGCTGGCGGGGGGCGGGACTACAGAAGCACGCCCATTTGGAGCCGTACAACCACCCGCCCGAGGTAAAACAGCGCGGCCATTTTTTTTTTAACCATCGTACTCCCCCTTCTTTTTATTGGATACGATCGGCAATAAGCCCCACTCCTGGCTGTCAATCATCCCTCTCCCCGCCTCCCAAGCCGAAGAGCGAAGGCGGGTTGGTGGGGAACTTGAAATCCGACGGTCAGAATGAGGAGGAGTTACGGCTGCGTCTTCTCGCGTAACGGACGCCGTCGCTCTCACCTCCCTACCGCGCCTGCGCAGCAGGTGGTGCCTTTATCTCGCTTCCCTCCCCCCCCCATTCCCTTCCTTCCTCTTTCGCGTACGGTCGTGCGCGTGTGTATCTATGTTCCCCCCTCTCCCGGCATGCCCCACGCGCAGAGGCGTTGACGTCACCGCAGCCCGGTCCCCGCCGCCATTGGACTGAGGAGCCTTCTCCGGCTGGCAAATAAGTGCCCGTCGTCTCCCCTCTCGCCCAGCCCCGCTTCAAGGAGAGGCGAGGAGGCGGCAGAAGGGGAGGGTAGACCCGCCACCCTTCGGGCCAAGAGCGAGAGAAGGAGCGACGAGAGAGGGCAAGGGGGAAACGAGCGGGCGGCGGCAGGTCTCCGTGTGTGGAGGCGAGCGATGTGAGAGAAGGATCCCGCGCGCGCACGGACGAGCGAACCAGCGCGCGTGCGCGCGGCCCTCTTCCCTCCCCCTCCCCCTCCTTGGCCGGAGCTCCCCCCCCCCCCCCCCCCCGGGCCCCCGGGGGGTCCCCTTCCCCCCCCCCCCCAGCCAGTCAGCCGCACTCCCTCCTCCCGGGAAAAGCAAGCGACGGGAGGGGGGAGCCCCGACCACCCAGCCACGCGCCCCTCCCCTGCTCCCCGACCGCGCACAGGCACCCCCACGCTGCCCACCCTTGCTGCGCGCTCGTGCCTGGCCGCGCCCCCTCCCCTCCCTCCTCCTCCTCCTCCTCCCCCGCCCCCTCCCCACTTCAGGGCGCATGAGAGATGTCTGCCACCAGCGTTGACCCCCAGGTAAGTGGGTCACTGGGGGCGGGAGGGCAGCAGGGGCAGCGCCTCCCTTCCCCACTCCGCGGCAGCTGCTCGCTTGCCGTGGAACCCCCGGCCCTTCTCTTGCGCTCGTCCCGCCCTCCTCTGCCTGCCTGCCCGCCTGCCTGCCTTTCTTTCTTCCTGGCACTCAGCAAGCCTCCCTGGGTGGGCCACGCGCGCTCCTTTCGGGCTGCGTGCTCCAGAGAAACTCTCGTCTTTTCCTCGCACCCCTCGTGCTTGAATATGGATCAGCGGTGTCTGGTACCGGCCAGATGGGGTCAACAACAGTTCCCATCATTACCAGGCCGGTGGAAGAGGTAGCCCAGCACATCCGCCTGGGGAAAGCCTGGTGGCTCCCCTGTACAGTATAAGGCTTCATTCGTCTTGGCTTTTCCTCTCCTGCCCTTTCAGGCCTTTGTTTTGCCCCCTTCTGAGTTTGGCTGTGCCTTTCATGTCTGTGTGTGTCTCTCCCCCACACACAGATACATGCAGCCAAGGAGGGGTGGCTATGAGCATCATGCTTTGAGAGCTGTGCACCTGAGATGTTTGAGGTGTCTGCTCAATTTGAGGATGTGCCAGACACTGGACACCTCTGATACTCATGTTGCCGGTTCCCTTAGGGAACTTGGCTGGGGCTCTGAGTATCCATTTGGAGGTAAATCTGCAGTTTCACTTGTGCAATATGTGAACCAGCCACCTAAAACCACTGTTCAGGGCCCCTTTGGAGAGCACAACCTTGGATATTATGTTTCTCTACTCGTCCATATTCCAAATACTTTGCATCTCTCACAACTTCCATGGCCCAAGTTATATAGTTTGGACCTTCTATTTAGGTCACTGTTTATTTGCCAGGCCTTGTGTTTGGTTACCTCCTTACCATGTTTAGTCTCCGTTGGTTTTCCCGTTGTTCCCTTCTTGAGCATCTGCCCCAGGGCAGGCATTTGGTCATTTCTCTGTCATCTCTCTGCCTTCTCTAAGCCACTCTTGGCTGCACTGCAGCCCAACATTCGGTTTTGGGAAGTGGGGTCTCTGCTACTCTTGTTAGAGTTATGTGTTGTGTCAGTGGCCATCCTATTTCTCCCTTTTCTTTTCCTGCGTGTTAACTTCAAAAAAATGTGTGCAGCACACTCCCTCATCTGACTGGAGGAACTTAGTATTTCTTTTCTTCCTGTCTTTGCTTTTAGGAAGCTCAGTCTGCTTGCAAACACACTTCCTTCCATCATCATCATCATCATTATTATTATTGTCGTTCTATGACTTTTATATACTTGTTTGGAGTGTTTAGATGATCTTTATCTTACGAACTCTTACAGCAATTCTTAGGCAAGTAATATCCTTATAATGCAAGAGTCTGAGGGTGAGAGGTAGTGACTTGCCTACCTAATGAAGTCATGGCTGAAATGAAATTTAGATTGGAGAATTCATATTCTTATGTGCAGAACTACATCAGTTCTACATAAGTATCTGCAGCACGGGTGACCTCCCCTCATGTTCATTTTTTGTCTCAGCCACCTCTTCTTGCCTTATTCTTTGTGTGCTGTGTTCTCTAGCACTCTACTTCTTGGTTTGTGTGCATGCTTAACTGCTGGCTTCCCCAAGATTTAATACTTTTTTTCTTGACTCACCTCTTACTCTTCTTCCTTTCCTTTTGTGCCTGGGGCACTAAGAGAACTAAGAAGTTTCTACCTCATATCATACATCTGCATTAAGGCTAACATTTCCCATGTTTGATCAGTTATAATGTAAGGTTTGGAGTTTCTCTTTCCTTCTATAAGTTTCTGCAGAAGTTAGCCCTCTTCGTTTTGTTGTCACTAGCAATTTATCCCTTGCTTTCTTCTCTCTAGGTTTCTATTTTTGTACAGAGGCATTGTGCATTTTCTTGTCTCTTTCTGCTGGGCTCAATCCCTGACCCTTACAATGATGTTCTGCTGAGGTTACTTTCTGTACTAATTCCTTGGAAGTCCCTGATAGTGCCTCTTCTATGCCCTTGACCATTTCCAGTTAGAACTAGCCACAAATAATGTGAGATAATTCAGTAGGCATCAAGTGAGTTAACAGATGTCCAAACTTTGGAGGCTAGGAAAAAGTGTGATTGGAAACTATAATTAGAAAATGTTTTAATGGATTTGCCCTATCTCTTAGTGTAGATAGCAATATTGTGAATGCATTATGAGTTACACTATGTAAATTAGAATTGTCGTTTGCTTTGTACTCTAGTGACAAGCATTATCTGTTTTCTTTTATCTTACCATGTGACATGACAGAGACCAAAAGGACAGGATAATAAAGGTAAGAAAGCAGTTGTAGACTAAATACATACTGAACTAGGCTTTCACAGATGGAATGTGGCTTTCTTAATGCTACAAAATCCTACCTGTATGCAAAACCAAGCGTCATTAACCTAGTACTGCAATCCTGAGTCTACTCAGGAGTAAGTAGCTAAGAATTAACGCCTAAGTCTGAGGTTTGCTTTAACTTTTTTGTTTATTTACGTAATAGATGTTTAACCTTCTTAGAGTAAAAGCTTTCCCAAAGCATATTACTACATGCTTTAAAATATAAAATAAGAAACTATTTGTTCTGCATTGTTGTAGTACAGGTATTCATCTCCCACTTATGATAAACAACAGTGATGTGCAGACTTTGCAAGCAGAATTATTATAAAAGAGAAGTTAAAAAATCCAAGTTTATGCAAATGTCATGTTGCTATTAGCCACTTCCTCTTCTGTTAACAGAATATAATTGGTCATTATAGTATAATACATCACTGTTCTTTTTTTCCACTGAAACTATTTTTGGAGCATTTATCCCAAAGTTTAAACTTGTCTATGAGAGCAAGGTGCAGAGACTGTATATAAAAATCAGCATTTGACAAGCTGAGGTTTAGAAAGCAAACATTCTTGCTTATAAATCATGTTGTACATGTGAATCATAATATGTATAATTGTCTACAATATAGGCCACCCAATTCTAAACTGTCGTGGTAGGAAACAATAACACATAATTGATTCATATCAGTATTCCTCCTACTTCAAGTAGATATGGGACATGAAGGGATACCATACTAGAACCACAATACACTGATAGTACAATGACTGTGGTTCTAGTAATATCAATATTGTAATAAGAAAAACATTCTTAAGGCGCAATCTTCTGGAACTTCAGACAGAAGAAAAGGCATGCAACTCTCAGCATGCTCCAGAACACTGACTGCTTCCTGCAAGGTTGCAGCTGGGCCTCTGAGGGAGAAAAAGGAGTGTGCTTTATGGAGGGGAAGGGTGGGCCCAAACTGCATGGACTCCTGTTGGCAGCCCAGCCTCCTTCCCTCCCTGGGGTTTTTATCTAAATAACGCTAAATGGTGGTCTAGGTAACATGGCCAGAATGAGACATAGCAGTGATTGCTACCGCTGTGTGTTGTCCTGGGCATTGGACGCACATAGGCATAGTCCCTATGTGCACTGGGGGCATGGGGCATAGTTTTATGCCCTGAATGGCTTTAATATCTTGTGCCTAAAAGCAGTCCATGCAAGCACAATGCTTCCTGTTATATTATTATAGTAAGTCATTAAAATTGTATAACTCCCCTAGACTAATGCAACCTTTTTCCAGATTGTTTTTGTCATTCCATAGAAGTTCAATTTTTATTAGGTATAACTTAGCAATATGCCTTCTGATTTTGCTTGTGTATAAGATCAGACTTTGATATGTCTTTCATGGCTGAGGATTTGTCATAATTTATAAAACTGTCTGGTAGTTTTGATATATCTGTTAACTTGTTTTAATTATGAGGGGCTTTCAAGCCCTCAGGGGCCCCTTTTCATATCATCTGGTTGGCCATGATACTCCTGCAGCATGTTCTAGGATGCCTGCTCATTTCACGCAGAGTACTGGCCAGGTGTCTCACTGTGTATGGAGAATACACTGGAGAACATACCTAGCACTGTTCTGCATGAAGGATAATCTGTAATGACACGCAACCTGTCTTTCAGGGAAGCTTCTCTGTATTAGTGGCTGTTAGAGGAACCTTTGATGACCCTTCAAGGAATCTCAGGTTCCCTAGGGCACAGTCTAAAAAGCTGAGTGGTTCAGATATACTTGCTAATTATAAGCATTAATCAAGAACAACGGGCAGTCTAAAATAAAGAAGTATCCTTATCTGGATTTATCTTGCCTAATAGAAAAGCATATATACTCCAGTTTACACAGAAGGATACGAAAGCCTGAACTTCAAAGACCACTCAGCTAGCATTTTACTGACCACTTCTGGCATGCCTAGCTGATCTGGAGGCCTCTCAGATTTCTGCTCTTACTTACTAAGCTGCCCAGTTTTCTTCACAAGAGAAGTATATGTTAGTGTATTGTATGAGTGTTATTCCTGTTCTTGCCAAAATAGTGTAGCACGTTGTTGAAAAACCTGCTTGCAAACTGCTCAATAACTGCCACTCAGGCTGGTTTTATAAGAAACGTTAGGATCTTGAATGCCTGGGGAAGGTTCCCCCCCCTCCAGATTGTCTTGCAATTGGATCCATTTACCTTGTTTGCATTGACAAGGCCATAGGACGAACACTGCTTTATTTACATATGCTGTCATTATGCTTTGAGAAATGGAAATTTATTGAAACCTCAGAATGTATATTGTTATAATTGCAGCTCTTTTGTTTCAGTACAAAATGGTTCTCTTCACCAAAAGAATACAGTTCATGACAACGATTTTGAGCCTTACCTTTCTGGACAGTCAAATCAGGTTAGTAATTGCTACTGGAAAATGATCTGATTTTTTAAAAAAATAGCTTTTAGGGAGTGTAGTTCATCAGGAAGTTAGGCAGCTTTTTTAAGAAAAAAAAAAAAACCTTTTTCCTGTATTGTGGAGCTGAAACTGGTGCTGCACTCCATCTGATTTCAGGTAACCAGCCCACCACTGGCTCAGATAGGTCAGTATGACTACCTGCCACCTTAGAATGTTGTGGATTTTGTTTTAAAATCCTTTATTAAGTAAAGGTCAATCTCTGGTTCCGATCAGTTAATGTTCAGGATGCTAATATCTTAAAATGCTTGAAATAAATACATTTTCATCTACAGGGAATTCTTTTAGTTAGGCATCAGCCAAAAAAAACAAAAACTAGCTTCTGAAAAGCTCATGTTCCAGAGTTACCTGCGGAAGGGAGAGGGTGTGGAAGAAAGCCAGAACTGTAGACTTGCTTGCCTGCTGTGTTTCTCCCCAAGGAGTTTTGGAATACAATTCACATTAGGATTAGGCAGCATGTCAAATGGTCAGTGCTGATTGGGGCTTAAGCATATAATTCCCTTGCCCCCCAGCAGCCTCAGGAATGTGATTTGGAGTGTGGGTGGAGAAAGCTTCACCCCTCCTTCCCACCCCACCCCTCACAGTGTTGATCCTTTCGCAAAATAAAAAGCTGCCAGGAATTCCATCCTGAAACTTTGACATCACATGTAGTTTGACCTTTGGTCACATAGATCAAGCACTGAGTACACTTTGAGTATAAATAGCCTGCCTTCACCCTCCCCCCCTTAAGGGAAATGAGCTCCTTCGTACTCTTGGGTGTTAAACTACTGTAGATGAACTAGCTAATGTAAGTCTTACTGAAAAGGTTGGCCCAACTTTTCTCATTCTCTTTGATCTTGATGAATATGTATGTATCTCAGTAATAGTTCTGGCTGTAGACCTTTTCAGCAATTTCCAGCTTCTGGAATGATTTACGTTTTTAACCAATTTCATCCTTGTGATAGTCCTGTGTGGGAATAATTTCTCTGTAAAGGCTTCCCATTGGCCTTCATAGCCACCATGAGACTTCATCCTGAATTGCGCTCATTCAGGCCCAGGTGTCCTACTTTCAGCATAGTATGCTAGTTCTTTTTATATGGTATCTTAGGTGACACAATGTGGAGCAGCTGTGGACCCTTTTATTTAAATCATTCTCTTCAGGATTAGAAACTGAGCATGTGTTTCCTTCTTTGTCAGGTTGAGTATGACTTGGGGAATGTTGTCTTACCCAGTAAAGTAATGTGTGTGATGCAGTTTGCTTGTCAGCTGAAATTACTCCTAGAGTTGAACTGAGCAGTGTCTTTCTGCCACTGGAACAGACAGAACTGGTGAAAGGGACTTCCCAGCCCTGCTCCTGCATCTCTCAGCAATGCTTCAGAAACTGGGGAGGCTCCTTAAAACTGGGACTGGGCTGAATACTGGAGGGCTTTGGGGCTGGGGAGGGAAGGTTACTTTCCGGCAACTTGGGCATGCCGTAATAGGACCCTTTCCACTGTATGCTAATGTCACACTGTACTTCAGATGATAATGGAGAGAGATGGATGGGGATAGTTGAATGCAGCAGCTGTTGCTTCATTACACTGTGTTGGACTAGGTTATCTTCAGATCTTCTGTGCTAAACCTTTAGCTTTCTAACTAATCTATTTTTCCCAAAAATGGATTAAATAGACCTTCCTCAGCCTGGTGCTCTCCAGAGGCTTTGGCCTACAACATTTTGTCATTTCTGACAGTGGACAAACAGCCTTTGGAGCAGACCAAAGGCCTGTCCAGACCAGTGTTCTGTTCTTACATTGGTCAGCCTGGCCTCTCATGTGCTGCAGCAACTCGTACGCAGAGGCAAACTGCCTCCAGTACTGGAGGTAATGCATAGCTGACCTACCCAGTAACCATTTTTGTTGTGAGCCGCCCCGATTTTGTTGTGAGCCGCCCCAAGGCTTTGTTGCGATGGGGGCGGCATGGAAATGTTTTAAAATGATATGTCTGCATTTTAGTAGATCTCCAAATACCTGTGATTGATATAGCTGCATTTTTCTAATTCACATGGCTCTATAGTTATCTTGGATCATGATGTGTAGTGCTTTTCAATGTAGACTTCCATATATCAAGAATTCCATAGTCTGAATCATTTGTGTGCCAAGCTTTGAATCATTCCTCAGTGTAAATTGACCCAAGCCACTCCTGTGGGGAACGGTAACTTGGAAGAAGTTCAGTAAGACCTGGCACTCATCATTAATGTGTGTCACAGTTCTTCCATGCAATGCATATTAGATTTCTACTGGTTGTTGGTGAGGCAGTGACTGCCAATAAGAATCTGGTCACTTTTTCTGCAGAAAGCTCCTTGTGTTGCACTGCATACATATGGGCCATCTTATCAGGGTGGACTGATAACTAAATTGAAAAGGTAAATTGCCAGGCTAAGATTGTGATTCCAGAGGCTTCAGTGCTGTTGACTGTATTCTAAAACATAGAATTCCATGTAAAAGGAAAAAATGCTAAAATGAAGATAGGATTGGCCTTGGAGGGGAACAGAAAGGCAAAGGAAGACCCCCAGACCCTGCCATACTGGTTACAACCCTGATTACCATTAACAACATGAATGTACATACCATATTTTTCCGTCTATAAGACGCCCCCATGTATAGGACGCCCCCCACTTTTCCTACCCAGCTCCAGCGAACAAGCTGCCCTGCGCACGCCGCTTCGCCGGCCCCCGCGTGTGCGCACTGCTCCCCGCCTGTGCTCACTGCCTTTGTGCGCCGCCACGCCCCCACCTGTGCTCATTGCCCACCGCACACCAGTCCCCCCCCCGTGCGCTCATGGCTGTCCCCCCTCATGTATAAGACACACCTTTTTAAGTAAATGTTTTAAAGAAAAAGTAGCATCTTATACACAGAAAAATACGGTAGAACATAGACACAATTAGATGTGCTTTAGAAATTACTTCCCTGTTATATGGTTTTAAAAATTTGAACCTATAAAAAACTATATGTGCTCTCTGTGTGTACATATTATCTTACTATATCACATATCCCATTTTATCAGTGTTTTATACTGTTGGTTGTTGGCATACATTGCATTTTGTGGCTGCTTCTGAAATGCAATGGGTTCGCTGCATAATTTCTTACCTCCTGGTGCAAGCTGAGCAAAATAGCTTTATAGTTTACCAGAAAGGGGACCCTGCTTTATCCTGCTTGCTCAATGTGGAAACTTTAGACATTAGGTTACAATTATTTTGGAATGCTTCGGAGGTCAGAAATACTATAGGTTGAACACCTGCTAGCTTAAATCACTTTTAATTGTGATCATTTCTAATTGGAATAGAGTGTTGTTGTTTTTCCAAGTTTATATTGTCTACATAATTTGGAAAGGTATGAATATGTTTACCCTCTCATGTGATGTATGTCATCTTAAGGAAAGCTAATGTGTAAAAATGCAATAATGGATTTAGAGAATGTTCCTATATCCTTTCACAATTTTTTTCCTCAGTGCAAGAATAAAACACACCTTTTTTTGTCCTAAAATCTGGTAGTTTTCACAATAAAAATGGGTTGTTGGCTGAAGGGGCCTCATGGTTTTGAGCAGGATAAACCAGAGGGCCATGGTAGATAGCACTATTCTAAATAAAGTAACTCTAGTAGGGTGGGACTGGCCTGGGAGGGAAAAAGAAGGAGGGGGGAGCTGGACTTTGAGAAGAGAGATGAAGATAAGTTGGCATTGCAGCTGTGTTATGGAACATTGCAAGGGTGTGGAAGCAAAGGCAGCTTAGAGGATAAGGGAAACAAGTGAGTTTAAAGGAAGATGACTTAGTGTTAAGAGGGAACTGCAAGAAATTAGAAAAGGCATGAAACAGGGTGGATAAGAATCAATGCTTTAAAAAATACAGTAACAAATCAGTTTATTTAAATTGGATTTTTTAATAAAATGCCTTTTGAGGAAAGATCTATCTAAAGATAGTTTTCTGTTTATGATATATTATAGTCCAACTGTTATTCATCATGAAATAATTAGTTTTTAATTATGTAACGTTTAAATTTTTTGGTAAATGAATTCCATTAATCCATTTACAATGCCATTCTCTTCTAGAGGTTTCTATAAGATTATTGGGCAATCTTTCTAACTTAAAGATATTGTCACAGATGCTTGGTTTACAGTTCTCAGAACTGTGAATTTATGTCTACAGAGATTGCATGGACATTCTGCACAGCAAAAATGTTATGAAATAAACATACAGAGTTGAGAAAAAAACCTTAATCCCATTGTTCCTTTGCAAATCTATGTACACAGAATCATCCCCTTGCCTCTGAAATGTGAAGCTTCCAAAAAAAAAAAAAAAAAAAGAAGCAACTTGTTGGGAGTGGAATAGATTTGCACAAGAAGTTAAGTTTGAGGAGGGAGGGGCAAGCAGTAAAATAAAAGTAAAACCCTTTGAGCAGAATACTCCACAAGTCTTTGAGTCTTTTTGTGTGTAGCCTGAGGTTTATCACATTATTCTTTCCCTGGAGGAAAAATTCTGTAATGGCAGCAGGCCATAAAAGAGACCTAGTTTGGGAATATGTTAATAACGGTCCTCTACGTATGGGCAAGGCATGCATGCAAATTATGCAGAAAACCATGATTTAAATCTAGTCTTATTGGTGACTGATTTAAATCGATCTGATTTAAATCATATCTACCCTGAGGCAGAATATGGTGGGTTGCAGTATATGACCAAAATACCTGGCTAGACAGACAGTTAGGGCAACAGAATTCGGGGTAGGTAAGATGACTGAAGAATGTTAGTGGAAATAGCTGGTGTATGGACTAGAGTTGTGAGAATGAATTTTTATAAAAGGTCAGAATTTACAAAGTTATGTAGGAAGTAGTAGCATGGTTTGGTAACTAAATCTGAGGTGGAAGAGCAGAGGGTACAAGTTTCACAGGGAGGTAAATGGGACTCTCAGTGGAGACGGATTTGTATTAAAAATTTCTTCCTAGCATTTTTGATGGTTTACCTAGAAGACTGAATTTTATTTCAAACAAGACAGTTTTTTTAGAAGAATCCTTTTTTAATTAATATTTTGCAATATGGCTGAATAATGTTGGTGTACTGTTTGAGAACATTTAAAGGACTCTGGGATTCCATATTACGGCATTGCAGCCTTTAAATGTAGCTTAAGCATAGCTCTCTGGTTACCAAAGTTAGAGGAGATTTAAGAGATGCCCAGTGAAAGTCTCCATGTCTTTGAGGGTTAACCTATGAAATGCTCTGTTATCTAAGAAATAAATTTTAGTCTAACTGTTAAAAAGCAATTATTAAAATGCTATGCATGTGGTAGTGACTGCAGAGGATTTGAGCTTTTTAAAAGCATACTTTCTGATTCGAATAGCATCACAAATCTCTGACTTCTTGTTTTTAACAGAACAACAGCTATCCATCAATGACAGATCCCTACCTGTCCAGTTATTATCCGCCTTCTATTGGCTTTCCCTACTCTCTCAGTGAAGCACCATGGTCAACTGGAGGAGACCCTCCTATCCCATACCTCACTACTTATGGACAACTCAGTAACGGTGACCACCATTTCATGCATGATGCTGTGTTTGGACAGCCAGGTGGACTGGGGAACAGCATCTACCCACACAGATTTAACTTTTTCCCGGAAAATCCGCCTTTCTCCGCATGGGGAACGAGTGGGTCTCAAGGGCAGCAGACTCAGAATTCTGCCTATGGAAGTAGCTACAGCTACCCACCCAGCTCTCTGGGTGGTACCATTGTGGATGGGCAGACTGGATTCCACAGTGAGACTTTAAATAAAGCTCCCGGGATGAACAGCATTGAACAAGGAATGGTTGGACTGAAAATTGGAGGGGATGTTACAACGTCTGCAGTGAAAACGGTAGGGTCAGTGGCGAACAGTGCTGGGATGACAGGCACTTTGTCTGGCAATGGTGGCTCAAGTATAAACCTGCCTGTTTCCAAGCCAACTTCTTGGGCTGCTATTGCCAGCAAACCTGCAAAACCTCAGCCCAAGATGAAAGCAAAAAGTGGGCCTGTAATAGGTGGGGCTTTACCTCCACCTCCCATTAAGCATAACATGGACATAGGCACGTGGGATAATAAAGGTCCAGTGGCCAAAGTCCCAACTCCTCAGCAGATCCCTTCTCCTCAGTCAGTCCCACAGCCACAAATTATTCAGCCTATTCCTGCCCAGCCACCTCCGCTGACCCAGCTGCCATATCAGAACCCTCAGCCGCCGCCGCCGCCACCACAGAACCGGTGGGTGGCGCCGCGCAACAGAAATGCAGCTTTTGGTCAAAGTGCAGGAACTGGTAATGAGAGCAACTCGCCTGGCGCTACCCCAGCTAACTCCATCCCAAGTGGCGAATCCCATCCTGTCCTTGAAAAACTGAAAGCAGCACACAGTTACAACCCTAAGGATTTTGAGTGGAACCTTAAAAATGGGCGTGTATTCATAATAAAGAGCTATTCCGAGGATGACATTCATCGTTCCATCAAATACTCCATTTGGTGTAGCACAGAACACGGCAACAAGCGTTTGGACAGTGCTTTCCGCTCTATGAATAGCAAGGGGCCGGTCTACTTGCTCTTCAGTGTCAATGGCAGTGGGCATTTTTGCGGGGTGGCGGAGATGAAGTCATCGGTGGACTATGGCACCAGTGCTGGGGTCTGGTCTCAGGACAAATGGAAGGGGAAGTTCGATGTCAAGTGGATCTTCGTGAAAGATGTGCCCAACAATCAGCTCCGACATATCAGGCTGGAGAACAATGACAACAAACCCGTTACAAACTCCCGTGATACTCAGGAGGTGCCCTTAGAAAAAGCAAAGCAAGTGCTTAAAATTATTGCTACATACAAGCATACCACCTCCATCTTTGATGACTTTTCTCATTATGAAAAGCGCCAGGAGGAGGAAGAGGTGGTGAGAAAGGTAAACTGGCTTTGGAATATTTTATTAAATGGGGGAAGGAAATACTGGATGGTGGGTGAGTCTAAGGGTGCCTGTTTTATTCTTTAGAAGCCTGTACTTGAAATGTGATGGTGATAGCAGTGGCATCTATACCCCACCTTCCTTTGGAAGTAGCCTTATGCGGAACCCTATGTCTGAGTTGTTCTTTTTTGGACTGTAGATTTAAGGTGCAGACTGTCAGCAACCACACATGTAACTATTTGTAATTTAAATAGCTTGGATGGGTCTGAGCCTTCAAAGGTGGCCTAGATTCATAGGTGTGTTGATGAAGGTGTAGGGTGTTCTGCTCCAGGTCCTGGAAGAACTGAGGGTGAAATCCAAACCCACCAGCTCTCCCTGTATTGAACAGTAAGTGCTTCTGTTTGCACGTGGGAAGAGGCAGACATTCTTATTGCAGCCTCTTGTGACTTCTCTTCTGCTCTGGGGAGCCCCTGGTCTTTGGCAGTCCATGCGGAGATGTTACTTTAAGGAAGACCTGGAAAGGTTCCATGAGCCAGTGAAGCAGCTGCTTATACCAGTTTGGATCTTGACCTAAATTTAGCAAAGTGGACTTCTTTATCAGTACACACTCAGCAAGTGCACCAACTTTACAAATAGTTGCAACTAATCATTTGTAGCAATATGTAACAGCCCAGGGAGACTGAAAATCCTGGCACCTAGAACTTTAAAGAAAGCATACACAGCTGCACAATTTTCAGGAAATAAGAAAGAAAGCACCAGAATGGTGGGAGTCAACTGAAAATGGGTTTTATGTCCGAAGTAAACCTTTACTGTTATAATACATGCCCATTTAGTGCAGTCACAGTCCAGCAGTCATATAAATCTGGAAAGTAAAATACACTAAAATGTTTTAAATGTTACAAAATGAAATTTGCTAATGCTACTAGTAAGACAAGAGATAAGAGATGCTCATGGATTTATGGAAGTCAAGAATGGAGTAGGAGAATTGGAGGGTGTGATACAAGCAAAATGTTAGAAGTGAGAATAAACTGGTCATGCAAAGTAGACGGTACCCTTCCTTAGCTTCACTCCAGAAGATAGTCTTGTACACACATCCAGGAAACCAGAGCAAATGTTTTGAGCTGCTCTACTTGCACCTTCTCCTACTTGACTAAGTGGAAGCAGTTTCTCAGGTGTCATGTTGATTCTCATTAAAGCTTGTAGTCAAAAAATTACAGAGAAATCTGAGAATGTGATAGCTATATAATGCTGTCCAAGAAGAACATTAAGTTGGAAGTTTCTGCCCTTTTGTCCAGGGTCAATTGTTACCTGAAATGCTTCCATCTCATAGTTCCCTGAGGGCAGAGGATAATGTACTGTTTCTCAAAGTGAAGCTTTCCATAGCATCACTTGTTTTCATACTAAATTATAAAACAAAATTACTTTGTCCAATGCTACAATAATAATTTACCTTAATATTAAGGAAATGTCAGGTTTGGTTTCATGAATAGTGCTTGGAGGTACATCAGTGTCATTTTACGTTCCCCTTAAATCAGGCTAATTTTAAGCATCCAGAAATAAGGGCTTAGGCCAGTGTTTAATTTGCTTTAATTTAAAGCATACTTGTAGTTCAGTCAAGATGCTTGGGCCACGGTCCAAAGAAATAATGTGTGTGAGTGAGATTACCGGTGCTACTTGAGTGATAGCTTTGAAGCTGTTCCTCCATAATAAGCAAGTGCGTGTTCTGTCTGTTTGGGTGTAGGGCTGCTTAGCCAATCCCCAAACCGGGCGCTGTAGTTGTCTCCTATAGTATGAACAACAGGCTGGTTTAAGAGGAGCAGCTTTTGGAAAACCTAAAACTTGGAATATTTCCATAGTGGTAACTGCTTTTGGGATGCCCCTGAGTTTCAAAGAGGACTTGCAATGATGCAGTCTGGTAGGAGGTAGGATTAGTAATGACGAAATGCAGCCATTAGCAGAATGATGCCACTCTTGTAACTTTTCCGACGGCATGTTGGCTAACACAATATTTGGGACAGTTCGTGGAACACCTAGTGCAAAGACTTGTGTAGCGCATTGTGCAGAACAGTTTGTTCAAGGACTTCTTGAACACATTTTGTGCGGAAGCTTGCGCACTAGGTTGCAAAGGCACAAGGTAATTGAGTGTGGCACTTGTACAAGGACGAAAACGGGGGTTCTGCAAGAAGTGAAAGCCTAGCAGGATTGTATCACTGGATGCAAATCTTAATGGGAAATTCTGCTGCTCCACAGGGAGGCTTCTGTGTCCATTGGACAGCTAGAGTGAATCAGACATAGAGAGAATTGCATGCCCTGTTCCTTCAACTTTGCTTCATGGCCATTCATCTTAAGATTGGCACAAGCGTTTTAATAGGTGTTTTACATTCTAATTGGATGTTTTTCTCTTTACAGGAACGTCAGAATCGAAATAAACAATAAGAATAAACATATATATGGTTTGCTATAAATATATATATACTAGAACTGATATTAAATTTGATTATGAAAAATTGAATCTTTTTAAAAAGTACTCTGGTGCTGTATTCCAGCATCAGGAGACTGTAAAGCTTTCAGCTCCAATATCTTTTTGTGCAGGGGAAATTAAATACTTGCATCTTTTAAGTACACTGTAGTGTGTTTTTATTTTCTTGTTTTTGCCCAGGTGAATATGCATTAATTTGTACCTTTTCTATGTAAAATGGTGTAGAATCCATTAATAAAGGTGTGTTCTGTTTTTTAATTTTTTAAGTTGTAAACAAGTTAATCTGTAATTGAATATTCTGAAAATATTAGTATTCCCAAAGACTTCTTAGAACTTACTTCAGCACAAATTATGTTTCTAATCTGAAAAGTCACCATAATTTTATATTTATGTGCTACAGATCCTCTTGTCTCACCATCCCTACAATTTCCTTGATTCTCTATGGCAAGCATAAAAACAAGTTGATTTTTGTTGTTGGTGTCCTTTTAAGTTAGTTTGGAGAAATAACCCATATCAAAAGCATTGACTTCAATATGGCTAAGCTTGGTTCACGTTGTATAGTTCACTTTTTCAGTTTCTGTTATTCTTGGGGGGTGGGGGCTAACGAAAAGGCCCAGATTCACAAGGATCACTTCACATGCAAGTGCAAAAATGGAAACCGCACAAGCACAATTGTGCATTTGCTGTTACTTTTATTAGACCTTGCATATGAAATATTCCTCATGGATTATACATTATAATGTCTCAAAATGGCTTCCTTATTTGGTGAACTAGTGCTTTTTAGTGGGGATTTGCGATACATCATATTCTGCAAGAAAAAGGTGAGCCATTTTGCTCTCTGCCAGCAGTTTTGTTTTGTAGCTTTTAATGATTTACATAATGGGTTCATAATTGTAGGGGCTTGGGGCAGTGTGGCTTTTAAAAGATTTTTTCCAGCTTTCCAATAATGCCATTACACACCTTGTTTTTAATCTGTCCCCTTTTTTCTTTCTTCATCTCTCCCCCACCTTAAAATGCCACTTAAATTTTTTACAGATAATGGTGAGCTTTAATATAGAATCTTAGTACAGACTCATATGATGGATTATGCTTCAGATGTTTATAATTGACTGTGTGTGTCTATTTTTTTCTGTTGGATGAGTAAAAACAACTGTTTTAAGAAACGGAATTTGCTGTCATGTTTTTGTGGAATGAGAGAGCTGTCGAAGAACTGGCCATCAACCGGAGTTTCCAAATTTAGCATGAATTCTTGGTGCCCATGCCTGTTGCTCTAGCACACCGAATCTGCACGTGTTTATTGTAGAGGATCTTTTACTTATATTAGAAAGCAAATATCTTCTGAAAACTATTTACTCAAGAGGACCTCCAATTTAAATGAAAGTTTAAGCTGTATCATTTAGACTTGTATTTAGAATCTATAGCTTTGTCTCTGGACTGTTGCTTCTGATGTAAGAAGTGATGGGGCAGCATCAGATTAACTTTTCCTCTAGGAGAATACAAGCCTTAATAAATAATACCTACTTAGCAAGTGTGATGTCATCTCATTTTTTTCCCTTAGCACCTGGGCCCCTGGGCAACTTCCGCTCTCACCCGGTCTCCACCAAGAGATGCTGGCAAAAGGACCTGATGGGAATGGCCTTGTAGAGGCTGCTTTGAGGGTTGGCGGCTACTGGCTTGGCCTTCTTGATGGACCCACGACTATTATAGTCCTCAGTGAGTGCTTTCCCTAGTGCCTTGCTCCCAGGGGAAAGCTGCAATGAAAGTGAGTAAGGTTGAGAGGAAGAGGTACTTTCTAGGTTGCTCTTCGCTAGCTGGAGCAAGGAACAGCCTCTCCCTTTGGGCTCCATTACGCTGCTCCTGGTTGTATAGAGGTATGCATGCAAAGTCTGTGTGTAACTCAGAACTACTGGGGGAGTGCATCGGAAAAATAACTTTGGTTCTATCTTACTGTCTTTAAAATTGGGTACATCATTTGCCTAGAGCCCTTTTTTAGACCTTTTCAGTTTAATAATGGCTTTTGTTCTTCAGTAGAAGAAAATGCTATCTCTAGGAGGGCTGATTCCTTTTTTGCAGTCATGCACTACAGTGTAAACAGTTGTTTAAACTGTGGTACATTCGTCAGTTCAGTTAATTCTGTTCCCTATGTATCTGTACTAGCCAGCAGCTGGGAAAGTGAGATCCATAGGGGACCCATCCAGAACCCTGTCAGCTGGCAGGAGAGTGGGAGAAGATAGTCCTCCTCCTCCCTCGTTCAGCTAGCGTTTGCTTTTAAAGCTTCCGTTGAAACAGTGGAAAGAAAGGAATAAATGTGGCACCTCCGACACTGGAGCAGTGTAAGTGGGGAGGTTGGGGGAACAGGAGGGATGTGTTGGTCCCAGGCTTCCTTGCAGCTGCCCTCGTGCATCCTGTTAGCCCCTCTTCCACCGGTGGAGCACCAGAAACGGGGCAATGGTGGGGGAGGTTTTTGCCATTACATTGATTCCCATGGCAAACCTTCACCCAAAGGGAATGCTTTCCCAGGCACTGCAACACTGCACCTTTAGCTGATGGATCCTTCAAGCCAATTAAAGGTTGCACCTCTCCTTACCAGTGTATAACTTTAGGATTTTATTTCAAAACAGTTTGGGTAATTGTCTTCTCTCCAGCTTGTGTTGAACAGCCTACCACTGAGTCCCTGTTTTCCTTTTTGGAAACTTTCCAGCATCTGTTGGTGAAATATTACTTGGAAGTAATGAGCCTGTGGCAGGACTCTATCATGACTATTGAATGCTCTATAG
This sequence comes from Varanus komodoensis, assembly GCF_004798865.1. NCBI lineage: Eukaryota > Metazoa > Chordata > Lepidosauria > Squamata > Varanidae > Varanus > Varanus komodoensis. The sequence goes on from NW_025336481.1 coordinate 5,779,937, forward strand.
TTTTAAAATAAAAATATCTATGGAAAACTGGTTTGTCAAAAGGTTTTTGGCCTGGGCACTGTTGCATTACTTGTTTTTACCTGGGGGGTGGGGGGGGGGGGCAGAGTGTGAAGAAGCCTTAATTCCTTAGTCCCTTTTCCTAACTTAAAGAAGTACAGCTTGGACACTGGTTTACTGCCTTGGGTATAACTGAACTCTGACCCCTTTCTAAGCCATGTGCTGGCAGCAAAGTAGTCCCCAGGCTAAAAAAATGCAGTTAATCTCACAGTAGCACTACAAGTCAGACAGGAGCAATTTTCCTACACCCTTTCCAAGAATCTATTTTCCTAAAGGTCAAATATTTTCTCCTTGTGAAATGATTAAAAAGAACATATTTCTGGCTTCAGGTATGAATTAAGTGAAATGTGTGCATAGGTTTCAAGGGACTATATGAAGAAGGCTGCTTCTGGGTCAGCTCTGCCATTTTCATTCTGTAATTCAGCTTTACACATGGGCTGGGGGAGGCAAGAGTCTAGTCCTTATGATAATATGAAAGAATTACATACTGAAGAACATGCTGCCGTTGGGACCTCTTTCCACCACTTCTCCGCTGTTCCATGCTGATGATTTCTGTATAAAATTTGACTTTCTTCTGTAAAACCTTGGAATTGTTCTTACCAGGATCCTATTTCTGCAAATCCGCTTTTGTTTAACATAGTCAAAAGTAGAGCTGATACCAATTCTACATAAATTACCCAGAAATATTTGGTATCCAGTATTGACATTTGCTTTTATGGTTCTAGTCAACAGTTCTGCAATATTGCAGTAGAACAAAGTGGATTCTTACAACAGAACAGAGCTTTGTTCAGTAGCCAATCAAAACAGTTCTGAATTTCTGTATTAAAGTGTCAAGATCCAAATCCAGTGTACAATCTCTGACCATTTCAAAACGTGAAATATTCTGGGTTGTTTGCAGCTTGGCTGTCTGCTTCGGTTGCATTTGGCTGCTTAAGGTTGTCTCTGTTTTAATTAATAATGAATACACAAGATGTTTGCGCTTAGAAACAAACTAAAATGATTAGAGTCTTCCTCCCGACTGCGGGTGAGCTCTGAGGTGAGAGGGTTTTGTGTCAGAGGACCAGTCAGGCTGGTAGAAAAAGTCTTGTGCTTCTCTCCTACATGGCACACGTGTTCTTACTGCTGCCTCAGTGCAAAAGAAGATCTTGGGTCCTGGAATAGTTGCTGGATGACCACGCTATCATTTTTGCATCTCCTGCTCCAGCCACAGTGCGAGCTCCTTAACACTGTAGCTGCAATGAAATGAGATTCTCTTGAGTTGCTGCACGATTGTAGGGAGCAAAGCCAGAGCAGGGGGCCAAATGCACCTCCCTATGCAAAGTAGGCACACAGAGGTGAGATCATTTTCAAAGGGCCTCTGGGAAGACAGCTGCTTTCACCTCTGGAAGTACCACTGCATCTCTTTTGACTTTGAATATTTCCTCAAATGCCGTAACTTCAATTTGCAGTGTTAGAAATGGTTGGGGTTTTTAATGAACATGCAATCCATGACATACGCACCTGGCACTTTGCACCCTGTTGATTGTATTTCTGAAAATACATAGGATTGCATTCTAAAGAGCGTTTGCAGCATCTGCCTGCCCTGAAACAGTGCTGTCCTCAGAAAACCTTGTAATCTTTGAATTTCAAAGGCAGGAACATGAACTGGCTGCAGCCAGTACTTTAAAACACCCCTGAAAAGGTCTCATTCAGAAAGGAAGTATTTTGGAAGAAGCTTCCCTCCGACAGTGGTTTTGTTAACTTTTTTCTATTTCAGGGCTGAAAGGAAGGGGAGCAGAGTTGCTATTCCTTTTTTTTCTTTGTTTCTGAGCGTCCACGTCTATTGCCTCTTCAAAGCAATGTCAAGATATTCTGCATCTACATGTGTTAGTGCTTTACTGCAATTTCTTTTGTAGGCATATTGGTCAAACACCCAGAAAGGATGCAATTCTGTGCAGAAAAACATCTGGAGAGAGCAGGGAGGGGGTGCTGTGGGGAGGCAGAGGGAGAGGAAAGGGGGGCTGGCTGGCTGGCTGCGGGTAACTACTGGTATTTCAATGCACTGGCTGGCCACTTGAGCTAATACCTGAGAGGGTCTGGGGGCTAGCAGAAATTCTGGGCAACCTTGCCCTTTTTGCCTTTGGCTCTGCCCTCCTCTACCCTGTGGCCCCCTAGAACAAATGGAACATGGCCCTCGGGCTGACAGATTCTGCACCCCTGCTTTGACTGCATCCCTCCAAGAAAGAGAAGCTTTTGCACAGCCCACCCCTATGCCAGCTCTTGATCACAGGGCTAAACCAGGCCTGGCCACAGTTTCAATTTCTAGGCTGCAGGCAGGGTAGAAAAATACAGTTTTAAGAAGACTTGTTTTCTAACCTGTTGGAGGGACCCTTTACCTGGCACGTTCCCATGGCAACAGATTACTGCTAAAAATGTTTGCCACAGCCATGCCCAATTATCATGTAACAGTTAAATCAATAGGGGTCAATAATGCTGCTTGCATTAAACTAGCCAGCTTTGTTGGGATGGCATGTATGTGCTTTTGTGTATCTGTTCTCTTGCTGCCTCGCCAAGGTCTCCTGCCATTCTAATTTGTTTTCTACCTGGGATGCGTATCCTGGGCAGAACTGGAGCAGCTCAATTGAGGTATTAAAGGGGAGCGGGCATAAGAGAACTGCAGGAAAGATGCAAAGAAATACAGAAGGGAAAACATTTGAATATGTATTTGGCAGTTTCAGTAGAGGGGAGACTATGCTCCATGACTTAAAAAAATACACCAAGGAACTACAAGTGCAGCACCAAGAAATGCTGATTTTTGCAATCTTTACACAAATGATGGACTGTGGATGATTTCCCCTATTTTGTATAATCTATTCTTCAGTCATTCATGTCAGTTATTTCTGATGGACAGGCTGAGAAGACATTACTTATGTAGCTGAAGCAGCATGATCCATGCGCATGAAGGAGCTCTCTGCAGATGGAAGGGACTGTGGAAGGGCAAACATTATTTAGGAAAAAGAGCTTAAAGGTGTGGGGAGAAAACCCCTAAAACAGCCTACAGGGGATTTTTGGGCTTAGCGTGGCTATGGAATGCTGCCTGAATTGGGGATGGTGGTGGAAGAGAGAAACCAAGCCAACAAGCTCTTGGGAGGTGTCCTGCTTTGCCTTGGGTTCAAAGAAAAACAGCATTGGAAAACTTGAGTGTATCTCAAGCTGGCTGGAGCTGGGGGTCAGACTAGATAGCCCGTGAGACCCCTTCTGACTTGCTCTGTTTCTATGTTTCTCATTGGCGTACATGGGCAATGAACAGGCAGCAATAGCATTTTTACTTTAAGTCAGAACAGGTACTGTATTTTTCGCTCTATAAGATGCACCTGACCATAAGATGCACCTAGTTTTTAGAGGAGGGATCCATGGAAAGCTTCCTGATAATCACAGGCACATTCCCCATCACTTCCCCATGGGCTTCATTAAAAGATGGGTTGCCATTTGAAAACACACACCGACCTGTGATTAACAGCTCTCACCTGCGCCGGAGGAGGGGGGCGGGGCAGGGCGTGCTGAGCGCGTGCCGGCCAGGTGGGGCCACGTGGTGCAGGCGGCCGGCAGCGTCCCGGGCGTCAGGCGCACACACATTCGCTCTATAAGACGCACAGACATTTCCCCTTACTTTTGAGGGGGGGAAAAGTGCGTCTTATAGAGCGAAAAATACGGTATATAATAACCTTCCACATTTCACCTGAATAGGTGCAGCGGTTTCTGTGCTTCACATTTGGTGGGGAGGAGAGGTTGTATATAAAGGGAATGCCTTTATAACTTTTTGATTTTTTGGCAGAATTGGATGTTTTTCGGGGTTGTCCCTTCTGAACAAATGACATCTAACAAATTTCAGTCAGGTGTGTAAGTGTGCGCACACACATGCACATAAAACGAATCTTCAGCTGGGCAGGGCTGGATTTCCTCCTACATGGTATGAGGTAATTTGCATAAAAATAGTAAACATCATAGAATGAATATCTTTTGCAACTAGACAGACAGCGAAGTTTCCAAAAGGTATGTGCAGGGGTTTTTGTGCCCGGGGATTCTTTAAAGTTTTGGGAGAATGATTTTCTTCTCTTCCCCACCTGCCCTGTGGTTTTTTCCTGCAATTTGTATAACTAGTGCATACATTTTACAGGTAGGATAGGTTGCCAAACAGACTGAGTCATTGCTTTATTTCCGTTCCAATTGGCACAGGAAAATAAGTTTATTCTGCATTCCTCCCAAAGCCACTGTGACTGGAAGTTCAAAGAGAGCCCTGGTAAAGTTATTTCCTGGTTGGTAGCATGGGAGAGTCAGTGTAGTATAGTGTAGTGGTTAGAGCGCTGGACTGGGGACCCAAGAGATCCTAGTTCTAGCCTCCACTTTGGTTCACTGGGTGACTTAGGGCCAGTGGGTGACCCTTAACCTACCTTACAACGTTGTTGTGAGGATAAAATGGAGAGAATGAGGATTTTGTATCCCACTTTTGATTCTTTAATTGTCACAAATAACTAAGCAAGAATTGTCTGTCACAATGTGAGCTGTTCTCTCTTCTCTCTGTGTGCTGTTTCCTTTTTATAGAGAGCTTAGAGAGAAATGCCACCATGTTTAGCACACAGAACCTCTGGAGCTGTCCGGAGAGTTTGGGAGGAAAGCCATTTGATGCGAAATGCTTCCAGGAGCCCCTGCATTGCTTGGGACAAAACTTGAATCATTCTGAAATCAGATGGCTTCAGATTTGAATTCTGGCTTCATACAAACTAGATGGAATGTGCTTGGCTCCTTAATGCACTGGAAAGACCCATTTATTCTCTTGGAAAGCAGTTTGGTGCTGCTGTGATTTGCTGTGGTCCTGAAGTAGTTTTATAGACCGAGCATATGTCCCTGGACTGTTCTGATTCCCCCTCTGAGGAGAGAGTTTGAGATTGGCCCTCACTCCCGTGCCCCCTTGCAGTGGGCATGACAGCCTACCATCTGAGCATGGAAAAGGGGTCTTGGAGAGGGGAAAAGGTGGCATTCCAGTGGGCAGGGAAGGAAGGGGACCGGAGAGGTTGAGATAACTCTCCTCCAGTCCATCTCCCTTCCTCCCTGAACCATAACCGCTAGACAGGCTAAAAAGTCCATCCAGAGAAATCTGCAGGATAGAGAACCGGAACACAAAGAGTGCCTCCGATGTGATTTGGACTTCCGGCTCAGCTACGTGGGATCGCACCCATCAAGTGTTTCAGCTGAGTTTAATTCTGTGAATGTCTCCATTTAGAATAGTTTTGGGTCACTCCACTGCTCAACAGCAGACCTCCATCCTTTTCAAAACTGCTTAGAATTAATGGTGGAGAAAACACATGGGAAGGGAAAATAAAAGTGGAGATATGTAAGATACCAGGTGGATTTAAAGTGCAGCTCACAAACATTTTGTGGTGTTAATTTGAGCACTGATCCTTAATGAGAGCCTAAGGGACATTTAGTCAAACTGTGATGAGGAAAGTTTCGGATGAATGATGAATGCTGAATCCAGAGTGAGTAATCAGAATACAATCATTCACAAGTGGGAAATGTTGTTTTCTCCAGCTTCTTCCTCCGCATTTTGAGGCAGCTACAGGTAGATTTGGTCAGGCCTGTGGAAAGGTGGAAAGGAAAGATTTCAACTAAATCTTTGTGAAGAGTTGTAGGTTTTTGTCTTAATAGTGGCAGTCTTTGATTTTCCCCAATTAAATATGATCTGGGAAAACCAAGATGGCAGTGGTGATGCTCTTTCTCCACCCTGAGAGAAGTTTGCCTCATCCCCGAAATATTTCTCAGAACAAGAGGATCAATTCTGGGGTAGGTGGGGCACTGCAGAATCTGGTACAGAAGAGGCTGCTTTTATGGAGCGCTCCAGTGCTATTCCTGAGATGCTCAGTTTACGTTCTGGCTTCTTGGGAGATCTAGAGACTGCTTTGGGTCACATATGGTGCTTTTGTTTATACAGCCACAGGAAAAATAATGTGTCAAGCGGAACGCTTGTTCGGTTGTTGTTAAATACAATGGCCAATGGACCAAGCATGAGGTATGGAGAACTATGAACTATCCCTCTCATGAAATTGATCTTTGTGGAGTCTTATCATTCCATAGTTATTTTTGTGGCTACATTTATATCCACCCATTTTCCCCTTCCAAGGATCATAGAATAGTAGAGCTGGAAGGGGCCAGAGGACCATCAGGTTCAACCCCCTGTTCAGTGCAGGACTCCAAGGTAAACCATTCAGATTCTCTAGGGGAGGCGCCGATGTCGCCGTCTGGTTACATATTGTTGGATGAGTTTCAGTTGTTGCAGCCTGATGATGTGGACAAGGTGCCTGGGCAAGTACGCCCTACCACCTGTTTCCCTGACCCTTGCCCGTTGTGGCTGCTGACCAAAGCCAAACACGGGATTGGTGCCTGGATCCTGGAGGTCATCAACGCCTCTCTGAGGGACAGCCGGGTGCCTGCTCCTCTTAAGGAGGAGGTAGTCAGGCTGGTCCTAAAGAGGGTGTCCCTGGATCCAGAGATGGCCGCCAATTATAGACTGGTGGCCAACATCCTGTTTTTGGGCAAGGTGTTGGAACGGGTGGTGGCGGGACAACTCCAAGCTCTCTTGGATGAAACTGATTATCTGGACCCATTTCAGTCCGGCTTCAGACCTGGGTATGGTACTGAATCTGCCTTGGTCGCCCTGTACGATGACCTGTGCAGGGAGAAAGACAGGGGGAGTGTGTCCCTGTTGGTCCTCCTGGACCTCTCAGCGACTTTTGATACCATCTACCATGGTATCCTCCTGGATAGGCTGGTGGGATTGGGAGTAGGAGGCACTGCTTTGCAGTGGCTCCGCTCCTATCTCAATGGCCGGTTCCAGAAGGTGGTGCTGGGGGACTTTGGCTCTGTGCCGTGGCAACTTTGACATGGAGTACCGCAGGGTTCCATTTTGTCCCCCTTGCTATTTAACATCTACATGAAACCGCTGGGAGAGGTCATCAGGAGGTTTGGGCTGCAGAGTCATCAGTACGCTGATGATACCCAGCTCTACCTCTCGTTTTCCACCAATCCAGGTGAGGCAGTGGCTGTGCTGAACCGGTGCCTGGCCGAGGTAATGGGCTGGATGAGGGCCAATAAACTGAAGCTCAATCCAGATAAGGCGGAAGTTCTGTTGGTGGGTGATTCGAGCCCCTGGGTAGGTGACTTGGGCCCTGCCCTGGATAGGGTTGCACTCCCTCTAAAGGACAGGGTCCTCAGCTTGGGAATGCTCCTCAACCTGGAGCTGTCCTTGGAAGCCCAAGTGACAGCGGTGGGGAGGAGCGCTTTCCTTCAGCTTCAGCTAATCTATCAGCTGCCTCCCTACCTGGAGGAGGATTACTTAGCAACAGTAACACACACATTGGTTACTTCCCGGTTGGATTTCTGTAATGCGCTTTACATGGGGCTGCCCTTGAAGACAGTCTGGATACTTCAGATGGTGCAAAATAGAGCTGCCAGGATGCTGTCGGGGACTGGGTGTTATTCTCATATAACCCCAGTCCTCTATCAGCTCCATTGGCTTCCCATTGAAGTCCAGGCTCAATTCAAGGTGCTGGTTATCACCTACAAAGCCCTTAACGGCTTGGGACCTGGATACTTGAAGGAATGCCTGCTTCCATATTTGCCTTCCTGCCCCTTGAGATGGGCAGCAGAGGCCCTCCTTCGGGAGCCCTCCGTGAGAGACATCAGGGGGCAAAGTACCCGGAGGAGGGCCTTCTCTGCGGTGGCGCCCCATCTATGGAATGTGTTCCCCAGAGAGGTCCGCCTGGCGCCATCGTTATTTGTTTTTCGGTGCCAGGCTAAGACCTTTTTATTTAAACAATATTTTAATAATGTTTAATATTAACTATAGGTTTTAATTTGCAGCCGGAATGAATCGGGTTTTTAATTTGTATAATCTGTATTTTTGTACTATGTACTATGTTTGTTTATTTATGTATTTATGTAAGCCATCTCGAGGCGTTAAGCGATGGGACGGCATACAAAAACTCTAAATATATAAATAAATTCATCTCAGGTGGCTGTCTCAGGTGGGAGGGCCCACAACTTCCCCAGGTCATTGATTCCGTTGTTGTATTGCTCCTAACATCAGAAGGTTCTTCCTGATGTTCAGCCAGAACCTGGCTTCCTTTAACTCGACCCTGTTATGTTATATCCTGCAAATCTGGAAGTCATTCCCTGCCCTTCCTCATCCAAATCATTAATAAAAATGTTGAAGAGCACTGAGCCGAGGACTGAGCCCTGCAGCGCCCCACATGTTACCCCTCCCCAGTCTGAGAAGGCCCCACTGATGGGCACTCTTTGAGTCCGATTCTGTCGCCAGCTGTGGATCCACCTGATCATTCTTCCATCTAGCCCACACTTTTAGCTAGTTTGCTAATCGGGATTTCACGGGACATTTTGGCAAAAGCTTTGTGAAGGTCGAGATAGATTATGTCCACGGCACTCCCATAATCTATCCAGGAGGTTTCCAATTCAAAAAAAAAAAAAAAGAAAGAAATCAGATTAGTCTGGCAGGATTTGTTCTTGAGAAATCCATGTTGACTTCTACTAATGGCTGCATTGTTTTTAAGGTGTTTGCAGACTGACTGCTTTATAATCTGCTCCAGAATTTTCTCAGAGGTTGGTGTCAGACTGACTGGCTTGTAGTTCCCAGGTTCTTCTTGTTTTCCATTCTTGAAGACAAGGCCAACGTTAGCCCTTCTCCAGTCATCTGGCACTTCCTCTGTCCTCCATGATTTCTCAAAGAGAATAGACAGTGGTTCTGGGAGTTCTTCCCCCAGCTCCTTTATGACTCTAGGATGGAATTCATCAGGCCCTGGAGATTTGAATTCTTTGAATTTAATTCAGCACAGGAATCCTAGTCTTCCCAACAGCAGTCCACTTCTCCATTTTATTCTTATTACAACCCTGTAATGTAGGTTAGGCAGAGAGCCAGTAATTGTTACAAAACCATCCTTAAAATTTAAAACAAAAAGAACACTTTCAAGCTAGATTAGATCCAATCCAAGCCATTCTTTCGAGAAGACAACCCTTCTCCCAACATTTAATTAAACCGAAACTGAAAGACAATGCGGGGATGAGAGCGTTGGACTGGGAACCTGGGAATCCGGCTGCAGTCCCCACTCAGCCGTGAAGCTCACCGGGTAACTTTGGGTCAGCCACAGACTCACAGCCTAACCTACCTCACAGGGTTGTTGTGAGGATAAACAATGGAGCAGAGAAGAATTATGTAAGCCACCTTGGTGCCCCTCACCAGAGGGAAAATGGCAGGATATAAATGCAGTATCGTAAATATTTAAATTCTGCCAAATGGGCTGGTTTGCATGTCCAGAATCAAATGGGTGCATGGAGATTTTGCCTAGATCGGGGACCCTAACAAGCCAAGTTAGAGTTAGGGGCTCACCTTTCTATTGGTGCTAGTGGTAAACTATGGAAGTCAGAAGCCTTGCCAGTGCCCAGCAAACTGTTCCACGATCCGCACACAGATCCTCGCCTATTTTCTGCCCATGCCTGCTCTAAAGTATGTGCATTCTTTACGTTGTTTTTGTCATACATCACCAATGCTCTGCCCTCTGAGCAGCAGAGAAATGGCACCAAAAGGTATCCACACTCCTTTCTGGTCTTCTTTGTGGCCTATTTATTTATTTATCCATTTATATCCTGCCTTTTTCCTACAAAGGGCTCAAGGCAGCTGAAATCATTCTCCTCCTCCATCTTTTCCCCACAACAACAACCCTGTGAGGTAGGTTGGGCTTTGGGTCTGTGACTGGCCCAAAGTCACCCAGAGGGCTCCATGGCTGAGCGGGGACTCGAACCCGGATCGCCTGAGTCCCAGTCCTGCGCTCTGAACCGCTGCGCCACACTGGCTCTCACTGGCTTTTCTGCTGCTCAGAAGAGAAAGCAGCCCCTGTGGCTCCCCAGAGAGCCTGCGATGGGTCCATCCTTAGAGCAAGGCCGAGGCAGGGAGCTGCCCCTAAGATCAGACTCATGGAGGAGGTGGCCATGCATGGCTGCCAGTCTGGATGGCCGAGGGCTACCTCTGGGATCAGAGGCAGTGCGAGTGGGGCAGGAGGGGGCTTCTGACCCTAATCTGCAGGCGGGATCCTGTGGGCAGCCGCTAAGGGAGCAGAATGCCCCTCTGCACAGGCTCTTGGCCGATCCAGCAGGACTCTTTGAGTGTTCCTACCGTCACCACCACCATCCCGGGGAAGGTGGGGGGGCCAGGGGGCCAGGGCGAAAGGGGAGCGAGCAGGGCAGTGGGGTGGGGGCTCTCCTGCTGGCCAAGTGCTCCCCAGACTTACAGACTCAAGTCCGTTCAACCAGGGAGCAAGTCAACAAGGTAAGTTCCCCATCTTAGGAGCATATGTCCTCCTGAATAACAATGCGAGGGTTCTTCAAAAAGTTTCTGCACTTTTAAAAACTCTATTTATTAAGAATTTCCAAAACAAGTGACATCATTTTCCTACATAGTCATCTTCCCTTGTGATGCATTTTTCCCAGCGTTGTACTGACTTTTTAATGCCAGCAGCAAAATATATATAAAACATATTTATATTTTATAAAATATAAAAGTGAGGAAACTTTTTGAAGACCCCTCGTAGTAATAACATTACACTGCCCCACAGCCAAAGTTTTCTAGAGGCCCAGCACAGTCACAGGGGGAGTTTTCCCAGGATCCACGAAGGATGCCAGGACTTCCTGGATCTTATGCCTTTCCCCCCCACCAGCCTCCATGGCCACTTGGGCCTCCTTGCATGGAATGCTTAGGTTGCTAACACTGCCTCTAGTACCCTGCAGCAAGGGGGCTGCCATGGGGCAGGGGGCTGCTAGATCCTGCCACGTAGCTGGCTGCCCCACAGCTGCCCATGGGGGCCTGGAGGAGTTCCACAGCTGTGGGATCCTTCTCCATCCGTGTCTCCTCTGGAAGCAATTGTGATTGCAGCTGAGAAAGCAAGTGCCCAGAGAAAACCCTTGAAATATTTTGCATCATGCCGTAGGGTGAGGAAAAAACTACACAGGTACAGAGTTAAATAAATGCAATAAATTGTTGTGATGAAAATCCAGCGCAAGCCAGCGGCAGGGAACGGAGGCAAGAAAGTGCCCAGTGCCAGGTTCAGATGTGCATCTTCTTTCCCCCACATGGAGGAGCTGTTGCTATAAGAACATGTTAGGTTTCTATGCACATCTTTTCCAGTAGGGCTTGGAAAACATTTTCTAAACACCTCTGTGCTTCACTGCATTTTTCCCTGAGACAGTGCTCAACATTTCTTTAGCATGTGAATTTTAAAAATGGAGCGCTTTTCAATCTAATAATCATGGGCTGCCTGCTAAACTGCGAAAAGGAATTTCTGGGCTCTGGGATGAGTCCCCAGATAGGTAGATGTGTCTGCTAGAAGAAAGCATTTTTTGCACCCCTTTCGCCGTGGTGGAAGCCATTAAACCTCCCAGAAGCTGGTGGTACCTTTGGCACCCTCACCCACAAATGCCTCCCATGTGGGGAGGAAGCTCAACCCACAAAACTTCCTTAGGACCAGATGGATTATACTGGCCATCCTATCCCTGAGGCTTTTATCTCTCCCTTGCTCTCTCCGTATAAAACTAGTATGGTTCTGTTTAGGAATTATTGCCAACTTCTCATAGATCTTTGGCCATTGGGCAGTACAGAACTGAAATTTATAATCTTAAACATCTCCAAGGCTACAAGGATAAAATCTGAAGTGTGGATGGAAGTGGGCCTAGAAGAAGTCAACCCCTTCAGAGAATGGAGCTGTCAAACCTCCACGGGTGTTGGGCTCCCCTACCCTGTCCTACAGCCCTGGTTTTTGTCCCAACAAGAAGCAAAGGCAGGAAAATAAACCTTCTCTGGGTGCAATTCATCCCAGCACCATCTGGGTGGCTGTAGGTTTTGCCAGTCTTATCTTCTAGGACCTGCAACCTCCCGTGCCGGAATGCAAAGCCCATGTCCCTTTCTCCCTTGAAGCCCATGCAGAAAGGACCATGCTGATCGCCTCCCGGGGGAGACCGATCCACACTGCCTCATGTCTGCTGCCATGCTTTCTCGTGGCACTGAGCGCATGCACACCTCCAAGGTCGGAGACTCACATGCCTTGAGGCAGGAAGGCTTGCATGTTGCCCTACATATGTTTGAAATTATTTTTTATTTTCAAATCTTGCTTCTTCATTGTATGTTAATGTGAACCACTTGGGGATTTAAATATATTAAGCAGTATACACATATTCCAAATGAATTCATTGATTTTAATGGAAAAGGTTTCTCTTCCTGGATAGAAGACAGAGTAATCTAATAGCTGGGTGGAGTGGGGGACACATCCCTGCTGGAAGATCCACCAAGTTCAAAGCTCTACAAGAACCAGCCAGTCCAAAACTCTGTAGGGCTCACTCCTGACAGGGCCAAAGTTGTGGGGTTGAGGGTAGGGACTCTTAATAAAACCCTTTGTCATTCCTGACGGAGTGTTTCCACTTTCCCTCCCAGAAAGAGGGAAAGCAACTACTGCAGCTGTGGGGCTGCCCTAATTTTTCTCTTCCCAAGGTTGGTGGGGAAGCGTGTCAGTCAACATGCAATGGGGGGGTGGGTGGAGATGGCTACGAGCTTTCTTGTTCTTTGTCACTTTGCATCAACTTTTTGTGGTTAAAAAAATAAGTTACAGAATGGATTAACCTTATTTACATGAATCTTATGGGGAAATGAATCTTACGGCTCACTAGAGAGCCAGTGTGGTGCAGTGGTTCAGAGCACGGGACTGGGACTCAGGCGATCTGGGTTCGAGTCCCCGCTCAGCCATGGAGCCCACTGGGTGACGCTGGGCCAGACACAGACTCGCAGCCCAACCTACCTCACAGGGTTGTTGTTATGGGGATAAGATGGAGGAGGAGAATGATGTCAGCTGCCTTGAGCCCTTTGTAGGGAAAAGGCAGGATATAAACCGAAAAACAAATTGACTTGGCTCACGACCAGTTTGGGTCATGACCAGAGTCCTGGAATGGATTAAGTTCGTGAGCCAAGGTACCACTGCAGGTTTCTGGCTGGAGAACGCGGCAGAGGTCCAGGCTCCCAAAGTACCCTATTCAAGCACATGAGGCTTGCACTACAGTGTCCGTGGGTTGTATCTGCTAGTTCTTATTGCCTTCAATAGTTGTGAGCCACTCAAAGAGCTTCCACTCTTGGGAGGGATAAAAATGCCGCCAAAAACATAGAAGGCAGATCCCAGAATCTGTCCAGCAAGCAATAAGCAAACCCACGAATCCAGAAAAAGGGAGGGAGGGAGGGTGTTTTGAACCCCTTTTAGGCCTTTTGGGGATGCTCCCAGCGAAGGGAGGTGCCTTGCAGTGGTGGCCGGCTAAAGATGAAAGGGGTAGACCAAAGATCCAAAAAAGGACCATGTATTTTTAGCTTATGGCCAGCAGCAAAACCTTACAAGAGTTATTTACTCGTAAGCCTTTTCAGATGGGAAAACCCTGCAAACCTCCCAGGAACACGCCACACACACCAGAATTGGCCATCAGGGAAAAGGGGGCAGGGCTGGGGGAACTAGATGTGTTCATTGGGGAATCCTTGTGGCCCAGCTTTGCACACCGTGTGGTTCAGAGGTTCAAAACTCCATCTTGGAACTGGATGGCATCCCTACATAGTGCAACGGATCAGTTCCTCCTTCCTTCCTTCCTTCCTTCCTTCCTTCCTTCCTTCCTTCCTTCCTTCCTTCTTTGGGAGTATATCCAGGTGCTTTGCAGGAGATAAAGTTTCATTGTTTCTACTAATGATCTTCAATTAGTCCCATTCGCTGCCTAAGAATACAATCCTGTTCCTATTTAGACCAAAACAGTCTTAGTATTCCCTGTATTCCCCAACCACCATGGGAGTCTAAGCATGCCTAGGCTTGCACCCTGCAAACGGAAATAGAAGCTGGACTTCTAATCCTGTGTGTTTGCAATGTACGGCTGTGAAAGCTGGACCATAAGGAAGGCTGAGTGCCGAAGGATTGAGGCCTTTGAATTGTGGTGCTGGAGGAGACTCCTGCGAGTCCCTTGGACCACAAGGCGATCAAACCGGTCAGTCCTGGAGGAGGTCAACCCTGACTGCTCTTTAGAAGGCCAGATCCTGAAGATGAAACTCAAGTACTTTGGCCACCTAATGAGAAGGAAGGACTCCCTGGAGAAGAGCCTAATGCTGGGAACAATAGATGGCAAAAGAAGAAGGGGATGGCAGGGAATGAGGTGGCTGGATGGAGTCACTGGGGCAGTGGGTGTGAGCTTGGGTGGACTTCAGGGATGGTGGAAGACAGGAAGGCTTGGAGGACTGTTGTCCATGGGGTCGTGATGGGTCGGACACGACTTCGTAACTAACAACAATTCCTGTGTGTATGAATCCCCTGGAAAGTTATGTGCCACTGGGGCATTTGTAGTGGTGGTGGGGACCCTCAGTGTAATGAGAATGGTGGGTGGGCCTTGGGGTCGGGACAGGCAGGCGGACTTGGGAGGTGGCATGGGATTTCTTGGTTGAAGCCTGGATGGCGCCATCTTCTACACGGCTTTTTTTGTAGCTCCTGATGAATAACTCGGGGAGCTTCTGTTCACATCCACTCTACTCCTTGTTCCATGAAAAACATATAAGGTGGGATAAAATGTTTTTAATAAATAAATGAATACCTGGGCTTTGTGTGACTGCTTCTTTATTCACCATTTGTGTGTGAATGGCCTCGAACAGATGGAATAGGCTGTACAGTGAGCTGGGTGGCATTGTTCAGAATGAGAAATGTGGTATTGTTTGTACATGCTTAGTTTTCAGAAGAGCTGTACTCACCTCCCTACCTCTGACTCCCAGGATAGGTAGCATAAATGTGTTTGTGAATAATTTGAACACAGTCAAGAATAGAATACTTCCAAACTGAAGCTCAATCCAGACAAGACGGAGGTCCTGTTGGTTGGCGGATCGGGCTTCGGGGAGGGTGAATCGAACCTTGTCCTGAACGGGGTTGCACTCCCTCTTATTATTTTTTTTATTATTATTATAACATTTCTATGCCGCCCCTTGCCGAAACCTCGGGGCGGCTTACAACATGATAAAATACATTGAAATACAACAGTACATAATAAATTACCATCAAATATAACAATACAAAAAATACATTGATTTACAAATACAAAATTAAAATTATCAGTATAAAATAAAAATATAGGAGGAGAAAGAGAAGGAAGAAGAAGTTGCCCAGGCCAGATCATATGTTTTAACAATTGAAATGATGTTTAAATAAAAAGGTCTTTACCTGGCGCCGAAAAACCAGTAACGACGGTGCCAGGCGGACCTCTTTGGGGAGTGAATTCCATAGGTTGGGCGCCACCGCAGAGAAAGCCCTCCTCCGGGTACTTATTCTCCTAATTTCTTTCATGGAGGGTTCCCGGAGAAGGGACTCTCCCGCAGATCTCAAAGGGCGGTCGGGCATATACGGACGTAAGCGCTCGTGCAGGTAGCCAGGACCCAAGCCGTTTAGGGCTTTGTAGGTCATAATCAACACCTTGAATTGGGCCCGGGCTTCAATGGGAAGCCAGTGAAGCTGATGGAGGACTGGAGTCATGTGAGCATAACGCCCCGTCCCCGTCAGCAACCTGGCAGCTCTATTTTGCACCAATTGAAGTGTTCGGACTGTCTTCAGGGGAAGCCCCACGTAAAGCGCGTTACAGAAGTCTAGGCGGGAAGTCACCAGCGCGTGTGTCACCGTCGTCAGGCAGTCGTATTCCAGGTAGGGGCGCAGCTGATTAATCAGCCGAAGCTGAAGGAAGGCGTTCCTCGCTACCGCTGACACCTGAGCTTCCAAAGAAAGCTCCGGGTCGAGGAGTACACCTAAGCTGCGGACCTTATCCCTAAGAGGGAGTGTTGCACCATTCAGGACCAGGTCAAATCCACCCTCTCCGAAACCCGATCCGCCAACCAACAGGACCTCCGTCTTGTCTGGGTTGAGTTTCAGTTTATTGGCCCTCATCCATTCCCTTACCTCGGCCAAGCACCGGTTCAGCACAGCCACTGCCTCACCTGGATTAGTGGAGAATGAGAGGTAAAGCTGGGTATCATCAGCGTATTGATGATTCCGCAGCCCACACCTCCTGATGACCTCTCCCAGCGGTTTCATATAGATGTTAAATAGCAGAGGGGATAGAATGGAGCCCTGTGGTACCCCATGGCATAGCTGCCATGACGTAGAGACATGGTCCCCCAGCACTACCTTCTGGAATCAACCGTCGAGATAGGAGCGGAACCACTGCAAAGCAGTGCCTCCAACCCCCAATCCCGCAAGTCTATCCAGAAGGATACCATGGTCGATGGTATCGAAAGCCGCCGAGAGGTCCAGAAGAACCAACAGGGATGTACTCCCCCTGTCCTTCTCCCTGCACAGGTCGTCGTACAGGGCGACCAAGGCAGATTCAGTACTGTACCCGGGTCTGAAGCCGGACTGAAAAGGATACTTGGGAGTGCTCCTCGACCCGGAGCTTTCACTGGAAGCTCAGGTAACAGCAGCGGCGAGGAGCGCTTTCTCTCAGCTTCGGCTGATCCATCAGCTGCGCCCCTACCTGGAGTATGACTGCCTGGCGACAGTGACACATGCGCTGGTGACTTCCCGCCTTGACTTCTGTAACGCGCTCTACGTGGGGCTTCCCCTGAAGATGGTCCGGATACTTCAGTTGGTTCAAAATAGAGCTGCCAGGCTGCTGACGGGGACTGGGCGTTATGGTCACATGGCTCCAGTTCTCCGTCAGCTTCACTGGCTTCCCATTGAAGTCCGGGCCCAATTCAAGGTGTTGGTGATGACCTATAAAGCCCTAAATGGCTTGGGTCCTGGTTACCTGAAGGAGCGCTTATGTCCATATATGCCCGGCCACCCCCTGAGATCAGCGGGAGAGGCCCTTCTCCGGGAACATTCCGTGAAAGAAATTAGGAGGGTATGTACTTGGAGGATGGCTTTCTCAGTGGTGGCGCCCAATCTATGGAATGCGCTCCCCAGAGAGGTCCACCTGGCGCCGTTGTTATTTGTTTTTCGGTGCCAGGCAAAGACCTTTTTATTTAACCGGCATTTTAACTGTTAGTATTACTACATTTTATCTGGCCAGGGCGGCTTATTTTATATTGTATTTTTGTATTTTTAATTTAATGTTTATATTTATTGTAATTTATATTATAATTACTTTTAATTTATTGTTGTAAGCTGCCCTGAGGCTTCAGCGAATGGGGCAGCATAAAAATGTTTTAATAAATAAATAAATAAATAAATAAATAAATAAATAAAATTGAGTCCTGGAAGGATAAACATCATGCTCCTGTGGCCAAGATATCTAGAGTACATATCCCCAGCCAAACAACCAACCCTCCTCTGCCCCCTGTTTACACAGCTTATGCACTAAGGGATCCTGGCGCTGACCCAACTCCTTCTCCTGCTCCACTTCCCTTCGTCTTTTTCCCTGTAACAACCTCACTGACAGGAAGCTGCAGCTGGCAGTGGCTATCACAGGCCAGTGTTCAAAATTGGCCAGGACTCAGTGACCCAAGCCAAACTATCAGGGGGCCTGGCACTGATCTCCATTCCAAGGGGCAAGAGTTACATGTAGACTTCCGCATTGTAGTTCTGGTTTCATTAGGCTTAGTTAAGCTGGCTTGCTATGGCTGCCTCTCTGAGTTGCTTGGATCTCAGGGGAGGATACCAAGCAGGAAATCTGGCAAGGACCTGGCTGCCTGAACAGAAGTGCCGTCTTGGATCAGACCAGGGGCCCAGTAGCCAACCAACTGCTAGCTAGACATGAGAAGAGCAGCAGTTTCTGGTCCAGGTTACCCAGCAACTGGTATGCATAGAGAACTGCCTCTGGTCCTGGAGGCATCAGGACTAGAAGCTTACCTTCTGTGAATTTGTCCAATCGCCTTTTTCAGGGTATCCAGATTGGAACCATTCCTCTCTCCCTGAGCTGTTGCTACATGTGTGATCACTTCCCTAGGACTTTTCCTAGGATGTATTTTCATGGAGCTCATTCCAGCTTATTCCTACAGAAAGGAGGATTGTAATTCAGCCCAGGAGTTACAGCTTCTGCTGCTTTTAGATAACTTGCTCATTTGATGCTCTCTCTGAAACATTTGCTTGATTGGAGGCTTATTTTGTAAAGATCTCTTTTGCACATTTTTACTATGGTGTATTAGCCTCTGCGTGTGTTTTCACAAAATAACCCTTGTCACCATTCACTATATGAGGCAGAAGCTGGGGTGTGGATGCACGGATGTATGGTTGTGTTGCATTGAACACTTGCTTCAAGGAGTGATCTTAGGAACATAGAAACAGAGTGAGTCGGAAGGGGTCTCCCGGGCCATCTAGTCTGATCCCCGGCTCCAGCCGGCTCTGCTCACGACATGCCCACCATGTGCATGTCCAGTCTTTGCTTGAACACCCTCCCTGATGGGGCCTCAGCCACCTCCCTTGGAAGCCTATTCCATATCCTAGGGGTCCTAACCATCAAGAAGTACAATCTTATGCATGTTGAGAGAGGGAGAGAGAGAGAAGGCCTGCGCAATCATAGGACTTTTCGCTCTCTTAATGTGTGTAGGGTTGTGCCTGATTTATTTGATGCTTGGTTATTCCCACCCTGCTACTTTGAGCAGCCAGCAATACCGGGATAAAAAGCCAGTGTGGCCTGTTGGTGAGAGACTCGGGAGCCCTGGGTTCTAGTCCCCACTCGGCCATGAAGCTCCCTGGAGACTTTGGGCCAGTCACAGACTCTCAGCCTCACCTACCTCACAGGGCTGTTGTGGTGAGGATAAAATGGAGCGGAGAAGGATACCTTGTGAGAAGAAAAAAGATACTAATGCAACATAATGCTAATAGATGGACCAGTGAACCGACTCAGTGCGAAGGCAGCTGGAAGTGGTGCTTCAAAGTGGTCTAGAAAGCGTTCGCTATTAAACAGTGCATTGGCATCCCCTGTAAATTCCTTCCTTTCAAGACAGTCAAAGCTTGGCCTCCCCCTTGTTGTCCTTGCAGGGAGCAAGATGCCTGGTGCAGCTTCCCATGAGCCAAGCCTCTTACGGAAGGAAGGGGCTCCCACTGGGCTGGAAAGGGGAAAGACCGCTGTGCACAGACCTGGAAGACACTCCCCACCCACAGTCGAAGGTGCTGTGGCGATAGGTCCATTTCCACCCGACAATTTCTCCTAATTCACCTTCTCATCCAGTACTCTGTGGCTCTTGTCTGCTTCTCAGGATGAAATTCAGGGCAGGCATGAGGGTAAACTAGTCCCACTCCAGGGTTTGCATGCTTTCCGTTTCCCTCCCCATTCCCTTTCCTTCTATAGGGTGTGAACCCGTGTGTGGTCTTATCTTTAATAGGTGTGTGGCCTTAAAATTGCATAGTCACTTTATTAATTGTTCATAATAGTCACAGCAATAATGCAGATTACACAGTATGGAATCATCTAGCCAAGAGAAGAATGGTACCAGGAGAGAGAACAGCCTATTGGGCCAGATCTGGCCCGGTTGCTTCATTCCTTTCTGGTAATAAAAACCTCTGAGTTTGTTCTCCCTGTCAGGGTCACATTATGGATATTTCCTAAGAGGAATCTCCTGTTGGTGATCACAGGAATTCTGTTTCTCATGTCACTGTGCTGGCCAAGCAGTTCCGAAGTCTTTCACCACTACATGATCAATGCCAGCTGTCACTACCTGGGGTCATATTTATGAGCACTAAGGATGGAGTGAAATGCATGGATCCAGCACTCCAAAGCAAACACAGAAAACCTGACTCAGAAGGATGAGCTTTTGAGGGTGGCCCAGAATGAACGGAAGGGTTTTGTAATGCACACATTGGCCATGCCCACGAGCATTTGCCATCTTCGGTATTGCACTAATGAAAGCACACGTTGAATCGGGCATCATGTTTCCAGTTCTCATGGTGGTGCAAATAACAGTTGAAAATGGTGTGGTAGAATCCGGATGGTTCTAGCACAATGGAGAAGCCATGTTTGTGACTTGTGTTAATACACAAGATGTTGTGTAGAAACCTTTTTGCATGCTGATGCCCTTCCCAAATGCTGGAAGGCCGGGAAATGTGTCCTCTTGTCCATCCATGTCATTTCCAGTAACACTGCACTTGTCGCCAGAGTACTCAAAATTTCGTACGAGCACTTCTGAGCACTGCAGCTTGATGGGAGCTGAAGTCCAAAGCAGGTTGGAGAAGGCAGGATAAATGATCTAAGATACTCTTTCAAGGCTCTTTCCTGGGACCCCACTCCACTGCATGGGGCAAGCGTCTGGCCCGTTCTCTGGTGGGACCACAGTTGTAGACTGCCCTTCCCAGAACGGTTCGCCTGGCGCCCATCTTAAGGACATAAGAACATGAGACAAGCCTGCTGGATCAGACCCAAAGTCCCTCTAGCCCAGCACTCTGCACAGGCAGTGGCAAACCAGCTGCTCACAGGATCCCTCCAGCAGGAGGGGTGCAAGGCCTCCCCATGTCCAAGCCCCTCAGCAACCGGTGTCTGCAGGCGGGCAAGCTGCCTCCAGTGAACGAGGAGCCACACGGCCCGCAAGGCCAGTAGCCACAGAGCACCTCCTCCTTCATGAATCTGTCCAGTCCAGATTGGCGGCTAGCATCCCTTCCCATGGCCGCATATTCCATAATCTGACGATACTTTGTGTGAAGAAGCCCTTCCTCTGATCTGTCCTAAACCTCCCACTAATCAGCTTCGTGCGGCAAGCCCAGGTTCAAGGGAGAAAAATGTCTCCCTCTTGACTTTCTCCACACTGCATTATTTTAAACATCTCTATCATGGTTCCTTTTACTCGCCTTTCTTCTAAGCCAAAGAGTTCCAGTTGTCTTAGCCACTCTTCATAGAGTGGCTAAGCCCCTGATCATTTTTGCTGCCCTTCTCTGTACTTTTTCCAGCTCAATAAATCCCTTTTTCAGGTAAGGTGACCAAAACGGAACACAATATTCCAAAATGGAACCAAAGATTTGCATAACTTAGGAAGGTAAGATATTGGCAGTTATATTCTCTATTCCATTCCTATTTATGCTTATCTTGTGGCTTTTGGACCTTTTTATCTCTTCTGGCTTTCTGGTCCTTCAGTATTAAAAATCCCCTTAAGGCACAACCCTCTGTATAGCTGAGGAGGAGTTGTTTGTTTGTCTGAACAAATGCAAGGTGTGTCCAGAAAGTAATGAGAATGAAGCCCCTGCACTCGAGAAGGACTCTGAAGGGAGAAGCTGGCCAAGGTGCCAGGTATACGCTAGAACACTGATCAGTTACATTCCAGCCCTGCCAAAGTCGAGACATTACTTTTTGTGACACCCTGTTCAAGTGTCTCATAGTAAGAAAAATGCGGGACAGAGCGGGACAGGATAAAATTGTGTGAAATTGGGCTGAAGTGCCTCAGAAACTGGGGAAATGGTGAGGAAGGCTTATGGAGAAGCTGCGCGATCTTCTGCCCAAGTGCACCGATGGCACAAGCTGAGATCGGCTCAACTTGGATCCTCCATCATGACAACGCACCGAGTCACAGCGCTTTGGCTGGCAGAGTTTTTGGCTGAAAAACACATCACGGTGCTTCCCCCTCCACCCCAAGCCCTGACCTGGCTCCTTGCAACTTTTTCATCTTCCCAGAGATGAAGGATGGTTTGAAAGGACCCCGTTTTGGCAGTGTGGGTAACGTCCAAAGAGCCACTGCGCAGGCTCTGAATGCCATCCCACCTGAAGTCTTCCAGGAATGCTATGAAGAATGGAAAAATTGCTGGGAGCGTTGTGTACACTCACAAGGTGCATACTTTGAAGGAGACAATGTTCAATTGTAATTTTTTCCAATAAAAATATTATTCTCATTACTTTCTGGACACACCTTCCATAGGACAGTGTCCTTAGTGTATTCTATTGTTGGCTTTTGCTTAGGTCTTTCTTTGGTTTTAAAAAATAATAATAAAAAAAACATTTTACTATGTTAACATGTTTGCAGGTCTTAAACTTAGGGTTAAACCTGCCCAGAAATCTTCTGCTGTGGAGTGCTGCAGAAAAGTAATACATCATTTTTGTCTGTTCCACCTCTGTGATTCGTAATGTTGTGTTTAGTCTGGGCTTGCTGCTGTGATGCATCTCCATCAGCTGGCCTTAATGCTGAGAAGCATTTCTGACCCTGGTCATGGATCGTCAGGGCAAGAAACTAGCAAAGCTCGCGCAGCAAGCAGCTTCCTAAAACAGCCACCGACACTGATGAGGCGCACATCTTTCTCAAAATGCTCTGAAACACCCCAGCCTTCCTCCCAAATGGTCCCACTGTGGACGGGCCACTTGTTCAATACATTTCAGCACATCTTTGTTTTCTCTGAATGTAGCTGGAATCGTACTGAATAAGGATGGAAAAACTTGCCAGTTTGGATTCTCTCGGTTTCTCATTTTTCCATTCTCAAATTCAGTTCTTTCTGAACTCTGAACATTAATTTTCAAAAGTTTACATGAAAACTTGTACAAAGAAAATGACTTCTCCTAATTCCTGAATGTTTGCACACAATGTGGATTACTAAGCACTTTTGTTAAACCGTGATCTTTGTCATTTCATGAATTGGCACTTTTTGTGTGCACGTACACCAGACTTAACTCTGCGTCCGTTTTTTTCCTGGAGAACTTTACAACATTTGCAGAAGTGTGACTTTCAAAGGATGATGGTGTTTCAGTTTGCACAATGATTCCAAAATTAGAAATGTCCAGATTCAAATGCAAATCTGCTTTTTGTCCAGCCCTACGCTACTGCATTCTGTGCGTCACTGTCTCTCCTCATCCTGCCAAATGACAGAGCAGGTCTTGTAGCTTTGCAACCAGAGCAGTGGGGAAGAGCAAAAAGGGCGGCCAAGAGTTCTGGCAGGGGCCATGAGCTTCATCCTAGTACCCATGAATCAATCACCCTAAAAGTCAGATGAATCTGGTTGTGCAAGCACGTCTGACATGCTTTCATTTATGCCTTGTCAAAAGCAAACTCCATTTTCCTTTGGGCAAAGTGGACTCTCAGTTGTACTTCAGCTCCTGGAAGGGTGGACTTCCTTTCCAAGGCAGAAGAAAGGCATCTTCTGCCACTGGGAAGCTGCCTTAAACCAAATCAGAGCATCAGGCCAACTTGCTGTTTGAGGTGGGATGCTGGAGAAACCTGCGGTGGATTTCCATGAGCCCAGATTTTGCGCCTACCATCTGAGCTTGCTGGCTTGGTCATGGCGATTCCACTGGCTCGTGAACGGCTTTGGAACTTTTGGGGAGGACCTGTGCTCATGTGAATGAGTGCAAATGCACATTTACAAACAAATTCTCAGACAAAAACCCTGTTCCGTCAATGAGCAGATGATGGGGCAAAATGTGGATGACAACCTGCAAAAGACAGAATAGCTTTATCTGCACATCAGCTTTACCCCACCTACATCAGTTGCCGCTGGTCTGGTACATTTGGGCTCTGTGGTCCAAATGCTGGTCATGCTGATGGAAGTTGTAAGCCAGAACCATCTGGAAAGAAGCAGGTGGTCAAAGACTCAGCTGGATTGGCTGGCAGCAGCTTTCCAGGACTTCAGGCTGGAGTTGGTGGAGCTCCCACCCACTGAACATAGGACCTGTCGTGATTTGTGGCCTTCTCATTGAATAGGAGATCACTATTGCATAGATATCAAGGTGACCTTTAGCTGAAATGACCTCATGGTTCCCATCCAGTCTCTGTTTCAGAAGCTTTTTAGAATAAGAAATCAGGAAAAAAAGCAGGAGAAATGCAGCCAGAGAACATCCAGGCAAATTTATGGGCCATGTTTTATTCTGCCCAATGCTTATTTTATTTATTTATTTAAAATGTCTCTAGACTGTCCCATTACTGATGTCTTGGGATGGTTTAACAAAACAATGTAAGAAAAGAAAAATTAATTAAAACACAGTGTCCTAAAATTTTGCAATAATAAAAGCCCCACTTAAAACAGTCAGATCTTAAAACATTGGGGAAACAAAAAGGGTTTGGCCTGGCGCTGGAAAGAATAAAGGGATGCTTTTTGAAAAGGAAAAGCTTCGGCAGGGTTCTGCAGCCATGTGGCCAGAAGTTCTGCAGGTAAACGGATGAAGGCAGTTTTTGATTTAGTGAGGAAACAGATGTGCAAAGAACTAGTCTATTGGTAGTCACATAAGCCTCAACATGGAGAGCTTGATCTTTCCTAAAGTATCTAAGAAATAAAGCAGCAAGGTAAGCAAAAACTATACTGGAACTGCTGCTGGATTCCCAGTGAAATGTCAGTTTCCCAATGGATTCTGTTGCTTCTCCTGGTCGCTGGAACCCTAGCAGTGCACTCTTGGCTTCTTCCAGCATAACCATCCTTACATTTTTAAGCAGGAGGGTGTTCTGGAAAGCCACTGGGATCCAGCTTTGAGTCCCTGCTCGATCATAAAGCTCAACAGAGAGATCTTTGGGTTAGTCACTTTCTCTCAGCCTAACCTACCTCATACGGTTGTTGTTGTTGTGAAGATACAATGGAGAGAATGAGGATTGTGCACACAACCTTGGTTCCTTGGAGGAAAGGCAATATAAAAATGCTACACATTAAGAGAGAACAATACTCAGGATCTTGGGTCTTTTTCTTTTGTCTTCGCATGTGTCTTCACTTTTCAGAGATCCCAAGGATGCAGAGTAAATGTGTTAAACCAACAACAGGGGTCAGGCAGTGGCATTCAGGAAATAAGACGATGAAGACGCCAAAAGCAAGAATTGAATAAAAATGCGGGGAAAGAGGCATGATCCAGTGCCCCTTGCCCTCCATGCAAATATGCCTCTGAACGTGGAAGCGCCTCGGGCATGGAACGAGGCGTACTGGCAGTGGCCTTCCATTGCCACGCTGTACCCCATTTATTTTATCTAGGTGGCTGTTTGCAGCCACCCAGATAATGAGCCCAGGAGGGAGAGGGAGGGAGGCTGAGATGCCCCTAGGAAGTGGGTTGAACCCTGGCCCATTTCGCCCTCCCTGTTCCTGGCATGCCCCCTTTTCCCCTCTCCACGGGCCCAGTTGCAGCCCTGGGGGGCAGCTGGTGTGGTTCTTTTCATGTGAGATGTGTGTGTGTGTGTTTGTGTGTGTGTGTGGCGGGGGGCTTGGAATCTCATTCCCAAAACTGCATGATCTTGGAGCCGAGATTCCAAAAGATCCTGTGGCCTCCCAGATGAAGTTCCTGTGGCCCTCCCTAACCAAGTTACCACCAGGCATAATAAACCAGATTCCATGTGTTTGTCTTCAGTGTCTTTGTTGATTCATCCAGATTTGTTAGACAAACACCATTCAACAAATAAAAGACGTACCCTTGTATACATTCATTTCTGCAGGAAGTCTGCACAGTTTTTGATGAATGATTCCCTCGAATCAGTGGATTGATTCAAGGGAACCAGTTCTAGCCAAACCTAGAGTAGACCCATAAATGTAAATGAAGCTGATTAACTTCAGCCCCTGTGTTCAGATTTCCAGATATTTTCATCAGGTGAGATGCTATAAAAGGCAGATCCTTTTGGTAATATATTGTCCAACAAACAGGTCTAGAGACTCAGACAATATGCACTATTTGAGTTATCTTTTGCCTGACCCAATGAAGATACACTAATCTTAGAATTTTTTCAGTCTGCGTGGCTACTCTTGGCTCTCTGCCCCACCATTTTAAACCTTCCCAGTGATTTCAATGAGTCTGCTTCAAGTGTGACTTGAGGAAGAATCCTATGCATAGAAGACAGAGACATACTTACATGTCCTTTCCTATTATTGCACCCTAAATCTAGATGCAAGACACTATTTAGAGAACACCCCTCCCTTGATAGAATGATTGACTGATTGATTTAATTTCTATACCGCTGATTAACCAGGACCAGTGTTCTGGCAAAGGAAGACAGCAAACAAAACCTTGAATGACTGAAATCAGAACAATTAAACATCTCCATTATTCCATCTACACATCAAGTTCAGGCAATAAGAGCTTTTCCAAACATGCTGTTTCTCGTTCCAGTTTCACTGCAGAATTACGATTGGAGCTGTAAAGGGGTTATTTATCCCAGCTTCTCATGCTTTCTGCTACGTAATCTCTAGGTGGCGCTGTGGTATAGTGGAATTCTCCAACCAAACAAGAGGGGCACAGGGCTCCGTTATACGTTCACCAAAAAATACGGATGTTTTCCTACTCGGTTCCCCAGCCGCCCCACCGCTTCCTTCCCTGCCCTGTGAAATTGCTTTTAAAACCCAGAAATAAAAATGGATGGTGGTGGGGATAATGCGTACCGCACTTGTGAGCAACGACATGAGCAGTGAGGAACTAAAACTCTTGTCCAGAAAAGCTCTAAGATGACGAGCATTTATGGTTCATGCCTCTCAGCCACAGAACCTGGTTCCTTTTGAGTTGATCTAGAACCTGAGCATTTTTTTCCAGGAACTTTGCATTCTTTTTGACCCTGCCTTTATCGAAAGATACCGTTTTAATCTATATAACCCTCCACAGAGCCCTTTTCGAAACCAAGCAAAATGAAACACGGCACACACAGAGCAAATCAATAAATATTATTGCTTCCTGGAAAATAAAAAAGGCAAGCTTCGAGCATAATCAAGAGAATGCATGCTTAAAACTGACGGAGGTCAGTATAATTCAGTGTGCCTTCCAGTGCCAGGTAAAGAGGAAAATTTTGGAGCAATTTCCTCTGGATTGTGCTTGTGTTATGAAAATGATAATTTCATTTTATGACACGGAGTATTTTTATGTCATAATTTCAATGGCAGGCATCGCTTTTTCTGCACATAACCACGAATGCCCGGACTGGTAAGGTGCTTTGGCTACACAATGTCCTTCAGTTGAATAGATGTTGGCTTAAGTCTATTACATACCGAATAGGGGAGACGTTCTCTCGGATCCCAGAACCCACTGGCCCCATCTAGCTGAAAGCACATGCGGCTGTGGAGGCCAAAGGCACTCCTAGCTCCAGTCTAATCGCCATACGGGGAGCCTCTTCCCTGCAGATGGCCAGAGCTAGGGCGATGCATGTGGGACCCCTCCGTGCTGGATTAGGCCAGAAACCACATGCAGGGCACCCTTCTGTGCACCATGCTTCCTGGTCTAGCCGTGGGTAATTTAGGATTGCACCAGGCTGCAGGTGCAGGGGCCTCGTCCAGCGAAAGTCAGCGGTGACTAAGTCCAATTGGGTTGACTCTAGAGTTAGTTTTAGTTATTTAAAAGGCTTCTGGATGGTGTTTCACCACATACTTAGTCCTCTCTTAGGTGACCCATGGAAATCACGCCCTATTGATTCAGTGGGTCTCCTCTATGCAGGACGAAGTCTGGATCAAACCCCTTCACGGCAAGGGAATGGTGCATAGCTGTCACTTACTGATTTAAAAGGGATTCAGCATAGTTCAATTTGCTGAACTGTATCCGTGGCTCATAGTTCAGAGTTTGGTGGGTATTGCGGCAAGTGCATTATCTTCCCCATTCAATTCAATGGAGCAGCTCCACTGGTTACCCTGTTGAACAGAACAGGGAGTCAGCACAAGCAGAAGCACACGGGAGCACCTCTTTCGGATCCCTTTGCTGGTTGATCTATCCAGCTTCACAAAGAACCCATCAAGGAGATGTCCCCGAGTTTTAAAAAAGCAAGCCCTGCTGCCTGTATCTGCGGTTTGAACTGAGCAGATGGACATGGAAGCTCTGGAACAAAACATTCGGTTTTTCACAAAGAAGCAAAATCCATTTGCCAAAGAGAACGGAGAATGCACCACCATCTCTTTAGGATTTTATCTGTGGGGATGGTGAAGAACCCGCATCAAAGGCAGGTCGTTCCCAACGGCTGGTGCAACCTGAACAGTACTCACTCTGCAAAACCCCCCAATGCAGCAGACGATCGCCAGCTCATGGTTAGAGCAAAACAGCCAGGAGGTGGCAATATTTGACGCAGGATGGGAGCACACAAGCTGCGAGTCTTGCAGCTCCCGGCCTCCACTCCTCTTAAAAAAAAATATCCACATAACATTTTGATATTAATTAGTTTCCTTTAACTTTCAGCAGGGAAAGATGGTTACTTGAGTTGGGGAGAGGAGGGGAAGGAAACGCTGCTGTTTCACAGCAAAATAACAGAATTGTTGGCTCAGGAACCATGCAGTTTGCTTGTCTGCTTGTCTGTTTGCACCCAGAGGTGTGCTGCTCCTTTGCAAGGACACTCCATGGTCAATGGAAGCCAACCATGGTCCACGTAATCCACGCTGCCAAAACTGGAGACTGACTCTCGACTTGTGGTGGCAAGATCTATATACACCTGATGATGTGTGCAGAGTGGAGATTTGCAGCCCTGAAAAATCGTCAGTCTCATTTTGGAAGCTGCACACAGGACAGGCACCGATATTTTTAACCTCAGCATTTTGCCCAAGTGTTGCACCAGCAACCTTGTTTTGCGACTGCTTAATTTGAAAATTCTACTAAGACACGGGACTAAGCTCACTAACCAGGAAATCTAACGGCTTTCTGCTCAGATGGAAATTCCATCAAGATTAAAGGGCCTGGCAGCCCACCCATTCAATGGGTTTCACTGTGCTTAGCTCTGTTTGCATATGTGGATCCTTCAGCTATTGACAGTTCTGGAATATAATGATGTATCTAATAATACAATTTCTCTCTTCCCCCTCCCAGAGATTTAAAATGCATCTATACATTGTAAGAGAATAGATGCTATGCTGAAAGTAAAAGATAAGTCTGGTTGATGGAGAAAACACTTTGAAATGACATAAAAATTTGTATGACAGCATAACACTGAGATTTTCATTATTTGCAGCTTGTCAGAATGAAATACCAGCATGACCATTTAAATTTCCTTCAGAAGAGCAGAAAAAGGAAATTAAAACCATCTCTTTATAGACCTAGACCTGCCTACCTATCTGCCTCTCTCCCTGTTCATCTCTCTGTCTGTCTATCTCAAAATTATGAAATCGTAGAATAGTAGAGTTAGCAGGGGCCAAAAGGCCATTGGATCCAACTCTGGCTACTGCAGGACATCAAGTTACACCATCCCATTTAGAGGACTGTCCAAACACTTTGGGAATATCTGCACTGAGGGAGAGGCCACAACTTCCCCAGGTAATCGGTTCCATTGTCATACTGTCCTGACAGTCAGGAAATTCTTCCTGGTGTCCAGTCTAAATCTGGTTTCTCTTAACTGACGTCTGTGAATCAGGAGGACAGTTTGGTTTATATCAAAATTATTGCCGCACCTTCCATCATCAACACGATCATTTTCTTGCCCAAGACCCACATGGCCCTGAATAAAATTTTAATGCAAACCGAAGAATTTGTAATGGGGCTTACATGATGATGAAGATGATGGCTGTTTTCTTGCGGGGGGAGTGGTGGAATTACAACTCCCCTCTCCTTTAGATAAGCTGCACGAAATACCCATGGATGTGCACGGGAGAAGAATGCTTTTGTTATCGGATTGTCAAACTGCCCAAGCTGGAGCCAAAGTTTAATCAGAGCAGACACCTTTACGGAAACGGCTGGTGGCTCCACCGGCTGCCCTGCCTTTCCTCGGCGCAGAGAACCCAGGAGGGGAAGTCCATATGCGACCATCCATCATGGCCACTGATAAAAAGCAGCCACTTGGACTGGGGGGGTGGGGGGGCACAGCTCCTGAGCTTCCTACAGGGAGATCTGTGGCGGCGCCTCTGACACAGCCTCAGACCCGAGATGTGACAGCGAAAGGCATCGAGGGACACGCGGTGAGGTGGCGGCCATGGCAAGGAGATGGAGAGCGTCAGCGGCACCTTCTCCTTCCTTCCGGGAAAGGGCGAGCGGTCTTGCCCCTTCCTGACAAGCCGGCCTGGCGCCCCTTATGCTCTCTTCTGTTCTGCAACCTCGAACCCCCTGAGTCCGCCCAAGCGGCCGTCCGGGCTGACATGGTGGTGGCCTCTGCCTCACCCCGTGTCCCCTCTCTGCCACCGTCGCGGCTTTGTCTCTGGCTCTTCGGCCGGTTCCCTGGACTTGCCTCTCTGCAGCCCGAGTTGTGCAGGAGGCCGCAGGACGGGGCAGGCCGCGCCCCCCCCCCCCCGATCTCCACCGGGGTGTCTCGGGAACCGCTCTCTTGGCATTCACCGCGTGCCTTAATTGTATGGACATTAAATCAAGGTCCGCTGTGAACACGCAGAGAAGGGCCCAGGGGCGGGCGAGGGAGACACCGCCCGGCAGAGGGCTGGCTGGACTCGCGGAGGTGCGGGCGCAGCCCGGGTGGGACAAGCAGCCCGCCGCCTGCCCAGACATGCACGCCCGCCCGCCCCGCGCCCCGCGCCCCCGCTTCTTCCGCGCCACCTTGCGCACAGGCGCTCACCGGCTCCCCCTGCCGTCCCCACGCGGCACGCGCAGCCTGACTCAGGGACTGCGACGCTCGGAGGCCGCCCGGGCTCCCTCGCAGCCAGCCCGGTGCGCTCACGCAGACCCGGGTCTCCGGCGCTGCACGCCCGAAGGCCAGCACACGCGCCGGCTCCTCCCCCGCCGCACACGCGCGCGCGCTCCCGCTTCCCGGTGCCGAAGCGACAGGGCAAGCGAGCCCCTGCCCTGTGCGTGTGCAACGCACGCGGGGGGCTGCCTGCTTCCTCGCGCACACACGCGCGGCAAGGGGCTCCCCTGCCGTCTTCCCAGCCTGATCGCGGCGCCCGGTCCGTTCCCTGCATCCTGCCCGCGCGGCCGGAGGCGCGCTCGCACCCTGCGCGGTGCATTGCGAGGCGCGAAGCGGCGGCTCCGTCGTTTGAGCAGCTGCGGAGGGCAGGAGGCATCGGGGCAGGGTGGGTGGGTGGCGACCCCACTCCACTCGCCCAGAGGTGTGATGCGCGCAGACCCCCTCCACCAAGAACGCTGTCCGCACCTGCTCGGACTCTCTCTCCTCCCGAACAGCAGAGACACTCAGAGGAGGGCGGGCTGTCTTGGGCTGGCATTATTTTTATTTTAAGGACCACAATTCTCTAAAAAAGAAATGGGAAAAACGCGCTCTTCCGGACGAGTAAACCTGTCTGAATCTAGCATGCAAACACACACACACACACACACACACACACACACAACGAGAGACACAATTTCCAGCCTTGTGGTAGAAAAAAAACCCTTTCTTCATTAGACCTTCTAAGAAGCAGGCATGGGAAGCCCTCTTTGGAGATATCCCACCAAATATCCCATCCACATGCGAGAAGCTTTGTGATTAAAATCTCGGGAGGGAGAAAGGACCCTTTTCAAGCATTTGCGGGCATGAACTCAGTTCCTGTCGCTATTCAAGCAGCATCACTGTGGAAATACAATGCCATGCAGTCTCTCGCGGCTTGCAAACCATATACAGAGATGGAGCACCAGCTTCACATTATCCCCTTAAGACGCCGTAAAGGGACCAGCCGCTCTCTCCCCGTCCCTCCCTCGCTCTCACACACCCTCCACCTATGGTTAAAGTCCGCTGTGCTAAAGAAACCAGACACTCAATAAAATCCAGAATAGCACACTGAGGAAGCCATAAAATAAGATCTGATAATTAAAAAAAGACCTGAGCAAGAGAAATCTAAGGCATCTTTGCAAAATCAATAACTCCACTATAATAACCTTTCCAAATAGCAGAGTGGTCTTCCCCAAGCGGTTGCCTTCCAGATGTGTTGCACTACAACTCCCATTGCCCCTTGGCTGAAGAATGATGGGAGATGTAGTCCAGGACACCTGGTGTGCTCCACCTTAGGGAGGGCTGCGCTTGACCTGCTCGCCAAACCTCGCATGATCCAGAAAGGCACCTTTGCACCCGCCAGCGACAAGCGCGGTTGGAGAAGCCCATCCTTGCCAGGGCGGAGGGAGCTGCCCGCCGGTTTTGTTTCAGGCAAATCAGAAATTGCAGCTTTGGCTTTCAGCTTATGCCCCCGCCCCCATCTGCGCATATGGGGAAATAAAGAAGGAAGGGGTTCACCCGGGTTTGCATTCGGGTGGAGGGGAGAGAAAAAAGAATCAAATTTCTACCTAGCAGGTCTCAATGCCCCCCCCCTCCAACAACTGCCTGCAGGACGCCCCTCAACCCCTGACACAGATTTGCAAAATATGCTACAGATGCATAAGCATCTATTCAAATACGTTGAAGATCTTCGAATGGGGAAGCGGGGGGTCTAGAAGTCCTTCCACCCACACCTGTCTTCGCGGACTCATTCCAATAGCAGCATCTCCAGGACCATGAAACACGGCAGTTCTTTCTTTGCTGGCATCCAGAGAATGTCGCTTTTGCGAAAACAAACAAACAAACAAATAAATAACTGAAATTCATCTTAAAAATAGATCAACCATCTTGCAAGGTCGATGTGAAATTGAACCTCCCCGCGTCTCTCTCTCTCTCTCTCTCTTTCTCTTTGTTAGTTTTTCATTTACTTTTTTTTTTCTAAAACGGAGCCACAATAGATTTTTTTTTGGGGGGGGGTGTTGTTTTGTCCTGTTGGGAGTGGGGAAAGCAGAAAAAGATGCTGATCGGAGAACGAACGCTGAAGGCAAGGAGAGCGCTCTTGAGAAAGGGAAAAAAGAAAAAACGAAAAACCGAGGCAGTAAAAAGCCGTTCCCTTTCTTCTCCTTCCCCAGAGGAGCCGCCTTCGCCCGCGACGCGCTGCACGCCTCCCGTCTCCTCCTCCTCCTCCTCCGCGGCTCTTCTTTATTTTCTCTCCCGCGCCTCCTCTTTCCTCCAGCGCTCTTTTCAAAAGGCCGCTCGTCTTTCTCCCTCCATGCGCTCCCTTTTCCCTCTCGGTCCACCTAGCCGAGGGAAGCGGAGGAGACTGGAGGTGGACACCGCTCGTCTCGGCTCTTTTCAGCTGATCCAAGGGAAAGGATTAGAGCCCCCCTCCCTCCCTCCGGCTCGCCCCCAGCCCCGTCCCCCTCTCCCTCTCTATCGCTCTCCCTCTCCGCCTTTCTCTTTCTCGCCATCCCGGCTCCGGAACGCATCTGCTGAATTGAGGTTCAGCGCAAGCGGATTACATTGGGACGCAATGACGTCATGGCAGGACCGAAGTTCGCTTCCATTAGCCAAAGCCTCCTCAGCGAAGATGCCCTTGAAGCTGGAGTGGGGGGTGGGGGTGCGGGAGGGAGGGAGGGAGGGAGGGATGCTGCCAGGGTGGGCCTGCGCAGGGTTTGGGGTGCGAGCGCTCCTGGGGCGCAGAGGGAACCAGGGGAAGAGGGTTTGCTGAGGGAGGTGCGGGGGGGGGGATGCGCGTTCTTGAGGCGCGCTGCAAAATGGGACGACGGATGGGCTTCCGATTTAGGAGGGCTGCGGCGCTGCTCCTCGGCTGTCCATCACGGATGACCCGGAGGGATGCAGAAAAGAAAGGAAGGAAGGAAGGAAGGAAGGAAGGAAAGAAGCGGGGAGGGGGAGGCGGAGGGGGCGAGAGGGGGGAGGCAGAAGGGGGGAGGGGTGCGGAGAACTCTCTCACCTCCCTTCGTTTCCTTACCTCAGAAGACATCCGACACCCCCCCCCGCCACTTTCTCCACCCCCCGCCCCGCCGCACACACAGTCCGCCTCCCCAAGCTCGGTGACGCGCATGTCATTTCAGAAATAGATCCCAAATCATTGGAAAGGCAGGCCGCCGGCCCCCTCGCCTCCCCCCCCCCTCGCGCTCCAGCCCGCCCCCAGCACGCAACCCCCATTTCCTCCCGCAAACACACACCTTGCGCTGAGGAGACGGACCCGCAGGGGAAGCAGAGCGAGGGGCCGCGCCAGCGCGGAGGGCAGCGAGAGAGCGTCGCCCCGAGGAGGTGGGGGGGGGGGCGGATCGGATCGGGGGCGGCACGAAGGGCCAGGCCGGCGGGAGAGCGCCCGGCCCCGCGCCTGTCCCGCATTTAATTCCAGGAACACACCCGCGCATTCAGTTTCCTAGCCAAGCGCAGTGATATACGCCGCACATGATTTTTTAACATTATCATCTGGCTTTCCTTCCTCCCATGGCTGCGTACATCTACATACGTATTATACACATGCAAAGGACGTACGGCCAGTCCTGCAGCCTGGCCGTCTGCCTGTTTACTCGCAGGAAGTCCCTCTCTGCCCACTGGCAGCGACCGCCCAAGCCAGTCTACCCAGAATGGCCATCCCAGCGAAAGAGCGCGTGTACCTTCGAACGTCTGTAAGCGGAGCATGCATTCCGTCGCCTGCTCGCTGCGCATCCACCCCGAAGCCGGCCTGCTGAATCAGTGGCAGACCTGCTCCCAGGTAATCTGCGAGTGGGTGGTCGGCCGAGGTAGGTGGCGAAATGCAGGCAGGCCGGCCGGCAGCCCAGCGCCGCATCCCTCCCGAGAACTCCACGGGGAGAGAAATTTACCCAGGTGCCATTCAGGCAGATGGGACGTAGGCGCGCTTCCATCGCCTGTGTGGATGGCGCTCGCCGAAATCCTCTGTTATCAGCGATGGGCACGGTCCAGGTAAAAGTCGCGCACTTTTGAACAGCGCAAAACCGAGGCTGAAAAAGAGTCAACGCTTAAGCACCATTGGTTTCAATAGGCGTGAACGAAGGTCGCGCCGAGTTCACTCCTACTGAGAGCCAGAGGGTGCCCGAAAGGCTTGGGCCGGTTCTCGGCCCAGGGCGCCGGGATGCGCACAGTCACCTGACCGGCCAGAATCGTGAACACGGACAAACCTGTCCATACCAGTTCACACGCCTCCCCTCTGTCCCATCCGAAACAATCCCATCCTATTCCCAGCCTGTTCATTTGAGGTTATCCCCTCCTTGATCTCACAGTAGATGATTTCTCCTTTAAAACAACAGTAGGTAAGATCGTCTCATCTTCCACCATCCTTGTCAGAACATTTGATTTACCTTTAAAAAGAAGAACGAAAGACAGACAGACAGACAGACAGAAATTGTATTCTTTACACCCCTCTGCCTAATGTTGGGCACGTGCAGGTACTTTGCAGCAGAAAAGAAATCTTACAATTCCATAAAGTGTGCAAAGACCACGGTAGGATGTTTTCCCCCAGTTGTGTGTGCAATATGATGCACCGTTCTTTCAACAATTACAAAGCAGAGATTTCTCCATGGTCTTTGGAAACACACACATTGCAATTTCTCCAGATGAATGAACTTGCTTGCTCGAAAGCCTATTATTTTAGGTAACCTATTATTTTAGGTAATATATTGGATTCTTCCCCTCATTTAATTCTTTCCAATATGCTCTGCATAAGGAGAGGAAAGATTACCATTACAACAAAAAACAAAACAAAACTCTCTCTCTTTCACACACACACACACCTTAAAGCTGAAAGCCTATTCCCAGTTACTTTGAGTAGGCACGGTTAAGATTTCACTACAAAAAGTCTGGTTCTGAAAAGGGAGAAAGACTTCGCCTCCGGGACGCGACGATTTAGAGCTCTGGGTGGAGGAAGGGAGGAAAACCGAGATGTATTCTTACATCTTCTCTCTTGAAAAATGGAGAGGGAGGCCGCGGGTGGGCTTGATTGCTCCTGGAGGGCGGGATCTTGTCCCACCCAGGCCGATTCGTAGGGACGCTTAAACAGCAGTCCTAAAAGGCGAGTCGCTGCGGTGCCCGGTTGGGAAAATGTCGGCAGACCTGCTGCAAAACGGAGTAAGCCAAACGGGAGGAAAAAGTCAAAATGACGGAGACATGAACCCGCTCTGAGAAGCAGACTCGGATCTGCTGACGGCTGCCGCCGAGTTCTTTTCGCCCACGGCAGGACCTTTGGAAACCTCCCTCCTCGAAGGGGGTGTGTGTGAGGAGGGGGCATTTGCAAACTCTTCAGAGTTCCTTGCGGCTAAAAATGGATTTTTAGGCGGGGGGGGGAGTCTGCATTCCCAATTGTGCGTGAAAGAGGGGCGGGGGTAGTGATTGTCCTATATTTCTTAAACTAGGTGGGAAAAGTATTTTCCTGCGCGTAAAGTTGGCGTGGTGGGGGCGAGCAGGGAGAGGTGAAAGAGGCCGAGGGGTATTTTCTGTCGTGGCCACAGAGGCAGTGACATTCTCTCGCCTCCCTTGCCCCGATCCACAGTCCAGGACAAGAAGAAGGTCGGGATAAACGACTCAGGCTGCACTGCAACCACCAATCCGAAAGGCTCACAAGCGGGAAGGAAAAACCCAGCTGACACCCTTCCCGTCCATCGGCGAAGTGGGATGAGTCCTGTCACTTCCACTTCCCTCCTAAGATCTCAATTTGGGGGAAATAAAAGAAACACCTCCAAGTTTCCCCAGTTATTTGCTTCTTCCCCGAGGTGCCTCCATGCCTCGCGTCAGAATGACAAATGCGTCTCCCTAAGCCACCCCCGGATCGGGCCCAAAGTCCCGCTGATTTTACTGGGAAAAACGAAAGAAAAGGAAGAATGACGCGTGTGGTTCGCACGTATTGTTAAGTCTGGAAGCAAAAAGCACCCTCAGCGAGCCTCAGTGGGGATTACTTCCGAGTAAACTTGCCTAGGACTGCACTGCACCCCTCTCCTCTTTAAATCAATGGGCTTTCCAAGCCACCGAGTTCAACGGGCCTTACTCCCGGGAAAGTGCGGCGTTAGACAGGCATAACTGGTCCAGATGGTCGGTCGGTCTCTCTCTCCCCCCACCCCGTCCCATCGGACCCCGAACCCCCCACCTATGCCTCAGAAAATGCCCCCGATTTCCAAAGGGGAGGGGAGGATTTCAGCCAGCACGAGCTTGTCTCCTGGCAGTGTCCGAGGGGCCCTCCTGCTTCCTGCCCCTTCCGACCAGCGCACCCCCAGGACCTCTCCAAAGGCCCCTTGCAGAGCCTCCGCGCCCTCGCCCAGCCCGGCCCCTCGCCTTGGGAAAGAGACTCTCCAGGCCAGGAGGGGAGAAAGGGGTGGGAGGGAAGCGGCCGAGGGGTGGGCGCGGGGCGTGTGCGCGCGAGGTGGGGAAGGGCTTGGAGAGGTGCGGAGGAGGCGCTCGACCCCGTTCCTTTTGGGGTGAAAGCAACCCATCCATCTCTGCGCCCCGAGTTCCAGCAAGATGCTGCTGCTGCTGATATTATTATTAGTTGCAAGTTCCCGCTGCTCTTGCGCTCCCGGCCTCTCCGCCTCCCCTTTCCTGGAGCGGCGCGGTGCTGAAAGCGCGCCGGCCCGGCCGCCCCTCCGCGCCCGCTGCGCGCCGCGCGCTTCGCTGTCCATGGTATTGATGGCTCCGGCCGCCCTTCAGGGGACGCTCGCCCAGCGCCTCGCCTTCCGGATCTGCCGCCGCCCGCCCTCCGCTTCGCCTCCCGCCGGCCCCAGACTCCTCCACCCATTGCCCCACCTGGCCGGCTCTCCCACGGTCCGCCCGCCACCCCCGCGCCCCCTCGGAAGCTCCAGCCACCCCACGGGCACTCCTCGGGGCCTCCTATTCTAAAAGAAACCTGGAGAAAGAGCCCCGTCCGCGGGACGGCCCGGCTCCCCGCAAGCGCGCCGAGTGCGCCGGGGCTCGGAGGAGCGAGAGACCCGGTTTGGGCCCGTCGGAGTTCTCGCGGGGCCGCCCCGCCATGGTTCTTGCTGGGCCTCGATTGTACGTTCTCCGGGGCAGGGCCCCTGCTTCCTTTTCAGGATAGTCTGGAGAGCAAGGGCAGCACAGTGCTAGGGCTGTTATACGCGGAAGCACCAACGCCTGGCAATCACTAGGCCTGGACAATCCTCTTCGGCCTGGACTAAACTCTCCCTGAAAACAGACGGGCCGCAAAATGCCCACATTTATCCGGATCGAGCCCGTGGCTTCTACTTCACCTTCACACGGACCGGTTCACAGCACCCCGTTTTAAATCGAGACTTCTTATTCACCCCATTTCAAATCGCGTTTCCCCTGCCCTTTTCTCTCTCATTTCCCAGCGAGCGCCTTGCGGGAAACCGGAGCGAGACCACCAAGCAGCGACGAACGAGGCGAAGCGTGCATTCGGTCCAAGCCGCGCCGCGCCGCACCGGCTTAAAGGCTTGCGGATCGGGCAACCCGGGCCGCGCGCGTCGCTCCGTCGAGTGGGCGCTGCGGGGGGCGGGGGGGAAGGCGAGAAAACCCACCTGTCACCGCGCCCCCAGCCCTGGTGCTCTGCCCGCCGCGTGGCACCTTCTCCCAGAATTTCTCTTGCATTTCTAAGCCTCGTGGTCCTGAAACAGCCCCCCCCCCCACGCCTTCCTTCGCGAGACCAGATCAAGGGAAGGGCGGCGGGGCGGGGGGAGACCCAACTCTGGGAATTTGCAAAGCCGCAGCAGAGAGATAGAAGGCGGGGCGGGGGGGGGGAGAAGGAGAGAAAGGGGAAGTGTCCGCTTCATTTCATTTTCTGTTTCCAACTCGCTCGTCTCGGCTGTGGCCGACAAAGCACGCTCCTAATCATTTGTAATTTTTGTTTTCCATTTTAATTCTAATTTATTGAAGAATTTCTACGTAGCATTCCACTTCCTCTGCTTGGAGGCCAAGCGTATTACTTAAATAATGGAAAATGTATCCATTTTTTCTTTTAGAAATATGAAGAGCCAATTGATCTGAAAACCAACCTTCCTCCCTTCCTTCCTATATTTCTTTCTTTCTTTCTTTCCCTCCCCTCCCCCCGCAGCCTACCACCCACTGTTCCTCAGACAAAGAGATCGTAAACGTGAGATTTTCTCCCCTCCCCCCAAAGCGGGCCGCCCACACCCCCCCCCCCCCCCCCGCGCGCAATCTATTGTAACAGCAGATAAACCACCAAGCCAGATCTCTCCTTAAAGTCCCGGCAGTGAGACATGCATAACACCACACACCTCGCACGCACCCCCCCTCCGTGAAACGAACATTTCTGCGTGTGGTTGGCTTGAGTAATCTTTATTATTTTAAAGAAAAAAGCAGGCCCTCCTGCTTCATTCTGCTGATTTGAGCAAAAGAGCCAAGAAGAGAAACCGCCTTCCTTTGACCTCTCCGCCCCCGCTCGGCAGCATCATTCAGGCTAAAGATTCAGACACTTTTGTTCCCGGTCCCCAACTTCTTTCCAGGGATTTGTAACTGGGAAGCAATATCTGTTTAGGGCTCTCGTGACTATTTGTGCAT